>NC_135316.1:102872789-103178698 GCF_048772815.1 Callospermophilus lateralis | reverse complement strand
GAGACTGGGGAGCCTACTAATCACCTTGCTGTGTTCAGAATGGGCCCACACACAAGAAAGAATTGTCCAGCCTGAGCTATGGCAAGCGCAGGCCGAGGGACCTGGTTCTCTTATGATCTCCGGGAGTGTATCAGTACTCTGGCCGCCCGAAAGTTTCCAGGTGATTGTTACCATCTCTCTCTCATTTAGGAGCTCAAGTCACAGCAACGGATTTACCTGATGTCCTGGGAAACCTTCAGTACAATCTCTTAAAAAATACCCTGAAATGCACAGCACATCTGCCTGAAGTGAAGGAATTGGTGTGGGGGCAAGACCTGGAGCAGAACTTCCCCAGGGCAGCCCTGCATTACGACTATGTCTTGGCCTCTGACGTGGTGTACCACCATTACTTCCTGGACAAGCTGCTTCTCACCATGGTGCACCTTTCCCAGCAGGGGACGGTGGTACTTTGGGCAAACAAGTTCAGGTTCAGCACAGATTATGAATTCTTAGATAAATTCAAGCAGGTTTTTGATACGACTCTCTTAGCTGAATATCCAGAGTCAACAGTCAAACTTTTTAAGGGGACATTAAAATGGGACTAAATAAAACAACTTGTCTTTCAAAATGTGTCTCTTTTGAATCATGTTAGAAGTGGCACAGGCAATCGGACTCAACTCGTGAACTTACAAGATGTAACTTAATACTAAAGCAACTGTAAATATATTTCAGATTATTTGAATAATAAAATATCTACAGAGAAAAACATAACATGAAAGTAATTTTGTTGACTTGCAAGAGTCTCAGTTTGTGTTCAACGAGTCTGACATGAGTAAGTTAATGAACAAAGGGATTTCTCCCTTATTTCTGCTGTCGAGCTCAGGTTTTGCAATTGTCAATATACTTTTTCATATGCTTTTTGACACTGAGCTTGAAAAGGTCATTATAACAGTTTGAAGAAACTACTTATACAGATTTTAACTGTAGCAAAGGGGAAGAATTTTGAGTGATAGAAAATGTATCAGTTTCACATTGATTATAAGTAGAAAATACAGAAACTGCTGGAATGAAGAAACATGTTCTGTCTTAGGAACTTCTTAGAATTTGTACAAATCCCCTCCCTTTGTGTCTATTACCTGTGACAATTTCAAGGTAAACTTCTTGATTGTCTAGTTTCTTTGTAACTTTATGATCAAAGTTCTTAAATATTAGGAAAGAATGGAATTTTTAGTCTGATAAAAGCTATAGAAAATTAAAAAAAAATAACATACTTAAGAAATTGAGCTTATCCTTTGAGATAGGGAAGAATTTAAAACTCTCAGCTACCACTGTTTCTTTCTAACTTTACACTGGAGATTTTAGCTAATGTGGTAAAAGAAAGAAAATAAATAAAACAGAAGAACTAAAAACTGCACTATTCACAGATGATGATTGTGCTGTGCCAGGCTAGCAAACTTTCTGTAAAGGGCCAGATAATAATATTTTAGACTGAGCAGGCCACTCACTGTTTCTGGAGACTGTTCCTTGCTTTTGGGCGTTTACAATCATTTATTAAAAGGTTAAGAACTATTCTTGGCCTGTGAAAACAGGCTGTGAGTTGGATCTGGCCTGCAGGTCATAGTTTGCTGACTCCTAGAACTGTAGGCAATCTACAGTGGAATTACTGGAATTTGAGTTTAGCAAGCCTGTCAAATGTCAACAGGCAAATCTCAACATCACTTATAAATTCTAGCCACAAATAGAAAACAAAATTTCAATAAAGACAAAACAACTTATAATGCAATGTAAAATACATAGAAATAAATATATACCAAAAATATATGAGAACACAATTTATAGCAATGCTTTAAAAGCTTAATGATATCTAATGAAGAAACAAACCAAGTTTGTACATTGGCAAACATTTCAAGGCTGTCAATTTTTTTTCCAAATTTATCAACATGTTATGCAGTCATTACCAAAATCCCAGTGTGCATGCTTGTGCAACTTGTCCAGCTGATTCTAATTAAAATGAAAAGGTCAAAAGGAATAGACACACTCCTGAGGAAGAACCTGGAAGATTTACTTTGAGGTCAAGAACTATTCTAAAGATGTGATGATTGAGAAAGCAGTTAGTATTGGTTGCTAAGACTACTACATGGTTATTTCTAAAAGAACTTTAAAGACACTTATAATTTTTTTAAATTTAAGGGTAAAATACATATTCTAGATATAATTTCAAATAGTTATTTGCCTGTGTGCTCCTTGATTGATGTTGTCAATTAAGAACTTTAGTCTCCAAGGAATACCATGGTGATGTTTTAAAATATTCCTTAATTTCTGCAGAGATAGATTAAAATTTCTTCTCTTTCAAAATAACTAGTATCAATCAACTAACATCAAGAGCTCTCTGATAAAAATCTCATTTGCAAGATTTTAAAATTAATACTTAAAATAATGAGAGAAAAAATTTTTTATATTCTTTTGGTTTTTTAAATTTTATTTTTTTAAAATACACAACAGCAGAATGCATTACAATTCTTATTACACATATAGAGCACAATTTTTCATCTTTTTATATAAAGTATGTTCACGCCAATTCATGTCTTTATACATGTACTTTTTTTGCATTACAATTCTTATTACACATATATACCACGATTTTTCATATCTCTGTATATAAAGTATGTTGATAACCAATCCGTGTCTTCATACATGTACTTTGGATAATGATGTCCATCACATTCCACCATCCTTGCTAATCCCCTGCCCTATCCCTTTCCCTCCCACCCCTCTTCCCTATCTAGAATTCATCTATTCCTCTCATGCTCCCCCTCCCTACCTCACTATGAATCAGCCTCCCTTATATCAGAGAAAACATTCTGCATTTGTTTTTTGGGGATTGGCTAACTTCACTTAGCATTATCTTCTCCAATGCCACCCATTTATCTGCAAATGCCATGATTTTATTTTGTGTCTCCTACTTCCACCAAGTAGATAAACAATACAGTTAATTCTTGGCTGAGGCAATAGCCTTAATTTCCTTCTCTCAAAAGGGAAGAAAATGCGTTTTGCAATGACCTCTCCTAGAATATAGAAATCATAAGATCAGGCCCCCAAAGCAGATGAACAGTTGTAGGAAATGACAGATGTCTTCACAGCTGGACAATGTTTGGCAAGCAGGGGATGCTCACCTAGATTCCTGATTACGACCCAGGGGCTGCTGCCTCTGTCCAATGAGCGAGGGTGGGAAAGGTTAAGTCAATCTGGACATCATTCGTTTATGTGAGATTTAGTAATCAAGTCAGTTAATATTAACATAGGCATGTTGGTAAACGGAAAACAGAGTTCAGAAGTTGACCCACGTGTGTGGTCAACTGATTTTGACAAAAGTGCCAAGATAATTTAATTGGAAAGTATAGATTTTAAAACCAGTGGTATTAGAATGATCATAAATACACACACACACACTCCTGAACCTTCTTTCACTGCATACACAAAAATTAAATTGAAAGAGATCATAAACCTAAATTCAAGAGCTACAGCTATGCCAACTGTAAAACTTCCAGAAGGAACCCAGGTAAATCTTTATTACCTTGGGTTAGCCAAAGATTACCTTAGCTGTGATACCAGAAATACAAATCATAAATGAAAAAATTATGATCTTAACCTTATCAAAATTAAAAATCTTTACTCTTCAAAAGACACCATTAAGAAATACACTGGGCTGGGTGCAGTGGTACACACCTGTAGGCTGAGGCAGGAGGACTGCAAGTTCAAGGTCAGCCTTAGTAACTTAGTGAGACCCTGTCTCAAAAGATAAAAAGGGCTGGGATGTGGCTCAGGAGCACAGTGCCCTTGAGTTCAATTCCTAGTACCAAAGGGGGAAAAAAACCAACACTGGGCAAAAATGTTTATGAAGCATTTCTGGAAACGGGGTTGTATCCAAAACTCCTACAACTCAATAACTGGACAGATGATCCAACTGAAAAAATAAGGGTGGTGGTGGTGGACTAGAAGAGAAACTCCACCAAAGAAGATACGCAAATGTCTATTATTTGTAATAGAAATGCAAATTAAATCCACAATGAGATACTAGAACTCAACCAAACAATAGAATGACTAAAGTTAAGCAGCTGAAAAATATCAAGTATCTGTGAGGGTGGGTAAAACTTTCACACTTTGAAAGTGGGGATGCAAGATGGTATAGCCACTTTGGAAAACAGTTTGCTGGTTTCTTCCAATGTTTGAAATATACCATTCAACAGCAGTTTTGTTTCTAGATGTGGGTAAACAAAATGTGTTTACATCGTACAATGCAGAACTACTCAGCAATATAAATAACCAATACTCCCTATAGCTGGTGTTCTGCAGAAAAGACAAAGCTCCCCAACACCTCTTGATCCACTGTCCCTGGGGACCAGAGTGCATGTGCAGAGACCTGCCTACAGACGAGCAGGTGTCCTTCCTATTAGAATGACACACCTTCCTTTCCTGGAGTTCCTAGGAAGGGATGTGTCTGCTTCCTTTTTCAATTTAGTGTCCTTTACTACCGATGTTATTATAATGTTCAGACTCATGGTTCTGAGCTCATTTATTTCTTACTCTTGAAGAAACCCCCTCCCTGCAAGTTGTTTTTGGATGGGCTAGTGGTGAAAAGGGTCCTTCTTATCCATCTCCCTACACACAGGCTTCTTGGATCCTAGAGGTGAAGAAGATACATATATTCCTAATGCTGTTGGGCTGTGAGTGCAGAGAATGAAAACTACACAAGACTGTTAATTCAGATTAAATAATTTTTGAGCCGGAGCTCACACACCAAATCCAACACTGTAGTTTCCTGGTCAGGCATAGCCTTGTCATTGCCTGAGCCAGGTTAGACAGCAAGGCTAGCACTGCCAACATTGCACCCTGTACTTCTTGGGGTGGGATAAAGTGAGAAAGAGGTGTCTTGAGATTTGTGGTGTCCCAGAGGAGGATCATGCTGGACTGTTCTGGGGTAAAGATGCAGGTAATAATAGGACCAAGAAATCATATGACAGCAAAATCACCAGTAATGATCGGGAGCTGCTTATCACTGGAAATGGGTCACGGAACTAGTATTGAGCACACACTCTGTAATGTTTCTTTAAAAAGTTATCTTTACCCACCTCTTTGTTTTCAGTGGGTATGGGGCAAATGCTGGCTACTCTGACCAGAAGCGGACTGAAAAGCACCATCTTACCTCTTGCATCCTTTCTTACATTATTCTTAATCTAATCACATAGAAAGAAACAGGAATGATTTTGCTGACATGTTCTTCTAGAGCTCACTCAGGTTCTCCTGTCCCCAAGGCAGCACGGTAAGATCTGGACAGAACCCAGCAGCTGTCCCTGGCTGTAACATTTGTGAAGGAATGTACAGTCTAATAAAACCCTCATTACAAAAACTGGAGGCCCCAGGGCCATGACCAACTGATGTAGGAACCTGCCCGAGGTGGTCAAAGAAGAGGTTCTGAAAGTGTTCATCAGTCAGTTGGCAGTGTGAGCTTGAGAAGTAGTCACCGTACTCTTTCCAGATTTTCTTTCTCTTACAGGACTAAACCTACACTATATGGGGATTTCAATGTGTGCAAATGAAAGTACTTGTCATACCATGAGAGAACATGTCCAAGTGGCTTGTCACAAAGGAACTTTTGACTGTGGACACTGTGTGCAAAATGTTTTTTGTGTATATTTGTGTTTTCTTATAAAGGCTCTAATGCTTTCATCAGATAAAAAGCAGTTCTGAGTGACTCAGACTAGATTAGTTGGTATAAGTCTTTTACAACAGTAAAATTCTTTTAGGAACAAGATGAAAAAAACCACACATACACACAAACAATTTGCTATTCAATAAGTGATTACAGATGTTTTAATATTATCTATTTCTGTCTATTTCATGGAGGCAGGATAAAAGAAGCAAGAATAGTAACCAGGAAAAAAAAGATAATAAAAAGCTGAACATACACAAAAGCCATTCACACAATAAGAACTGGAAATATATTCAAATAATTGCAGGCCTATAAGAAACGGTATAAAATAAATTACTTGTTTATTTTTTTGTCAGTAGATTTAATATATATTATTTGTTTTAACCCCCAAATTGATTCATGAAAAATTAAGACCAACTTTAGGAAGCTTCAATATTCACTTTTATTATTTATTAAAAAAAAAATTAAGGTATCAGAGTGCATATGGTGTACTGTGATTCCGGTTTTGCACATTTATTCATGTGTTTTACATTATTTCAACTTTAATAAACATACCACGTGTGTATCTTTACAATACCTGATAAAGAGTCAGCTGTCTGGCACTTATACACGCATTATTAATTCATTCTGATACTGTGTACTTCAAGGATGTAAAAAATGACTTGCCTATCATAACCACAAGTTGAAAATTTATTGAAACAGTTATGTTCTAGCAAATGCTACACATTTGTGAAGGTTTTATTTTTTCCCCTTAATTGAATGTAAACATTTGCCAAAAAAAAAAAAAAAAAAAAAAAAAACCCTGGAAATGAGGTTTTGTTAATTTTTAGTCCAATAAATAATTTTAGCTACGCTCAATGTAGCTTTTTTAAGGCCTTTATACAATTGAAAAAAATTAAAGTTGAGCGTGTTAAAACCCTGTTCATTTATAAAATAAAAAATAGAATTTTACAAGTTTGCGTTAAAAGTTGCTGTTCTGAACCTATCATGCATGTAAGAAGCTGTGACCCAACTCAAAGTGCTCGGGGTTGGCAGCAAGGTTTATCCTCTCCTGCCAGCCATCTGAGGCATTAAGGAAACACCATGATGTCAGAGTCTACATTTACATGTATTAAGCCACACGCCAGTGAATTCTCTGATAAATACACATTGTTTTAATGATCAGTATTGATAGTGGATGAAAACATGCATCAGACTAAAAATGCCACAAATTTGTTCTTATATCCATTCACTATAAAACTTTCCTTTTTAAAATTTAAAGTCTTGGTTCTTATTTTAGAATACACAATAATCAGGAGGATACATGATGGGGAGCCAGTTTTCAGTAAAAGATGCACAATGGGTCCATCCAAGTAATTTCATCAGCTACAATAAAACACAATTAAAATATTACTAAGAGATGACAGATTTCCAAGCTCAATATTTAGGGTGAATTATCCATCAACTATTTAGTAAAGTAACAGCAGACAGAATCTTCCTTCTTTCCATCAACCAACCCTAAGTCCACCACCCATTGACCTTTTTTCTTCCCTAGTACCCAGCTTTCTTATCAATCAACCAACTTTCCACCAACTGGCCCTCCCTCCCACGTGACCATGACTGCTACAACCTTCCTTCTTTCCTCTTATCAACCTTGCCATAGTCCCTTCTGTCCAGCCTAACTTCCTTACCTTGCTACTACCACCCTAACCTCCTTTTGCTCATTTGTTCTGGGTGCCTGCTGTTAGGTAGGATACTGTTCTAGGCACCGAGAAGATAGCTAACTAAACCAACTCTCCACCTTTAGGAAACAGGATCCATCAGGAAAAACAAATAAGCAAGTATGAAGTTATTGATCTGGTATACAATGAAAACAAATGATACACCACAGGGTACAACCGGGAAGCTAGATGGGCAAGTATGGATCTCTGAGGAGGTGGCATGTAAGATGAAATTTTCTCTAAGAGTTTGAGTATGAACTTTCCATATAGACACTACAGGCAGTGTTCAGGGCCTTCAGCGGGAAGCGTGTGGTTGTTTGCAGCCACTGTGGAGAGTTTGGTGTGGCAGAAACAGTGAAGAGGAAGTGTGATGTGGACATGGTTGGAGAAAGGTAGGCAAGAACCCATGGGCTACAGGGAGGGGTTGGATTTATTCTAATGTGACAGAGATGCCTAGTAGGCATCAGAAGATATCTTTCTGGCTGTTGGGTGCAGAATAGACAGTAGTGGGGCAGAGTTGAGGGGAGACACATTAGGAAATAATGCCCAATGTCAATCTCTGGAAGCGCCACTGGCTTTCACATTTGTATAATACAGCTCACAAATTATATTCTATGATGAAAACCACACTAGACATAATAACAACTAGCTCCAGAAAAAGTTCTCTTACCCAAGTAAAAGATCTGAAGAACCTACTTTAAACTGTATTACAATTTGGACTCACTGGCTAATGCACGCTTGTATACAGAAAAAGTTCCAAGGGTAAACATAATCTACAGCTCACTGTGCCAAACAATTCTGTAGAAACCTACTGATTCATTTTACATCCAAATTTAGCTTTATATACAAATATAAATGCCCTACACTAGATCCTGAGCTGCCATCTGGCGCCACCAAAACTCCCTGCTGTCATATATCATTCAGGCATAAAACAATTATGCATTCAAGGACAATTGCAGGAATAATTTCTGCAAAATTCCGTAAGTTTTTTTTATATTAACTTGTATAGAAAGTTCAACTATAGAATTTCTTTTATACAACGTGATACAGGGTAAAATAATTAACAAAAGTGGCCTAGGATCTCAAGTGAAGAAAATCAAATACAAGCTCTGAGTTCAATCATTTTAGGACTGTGGTATTAAAAGAAAGTTAAAGGAGTCAAAAGTTTAGTTAAAAGAAAGTTTTCTTCATAAAGGAAAATTCTGTCTTCTAATTACATAAAATAATGCATTTTTTTCTTGTTGAAAAGATCTGGAGCTAATACAAGTTTCTCCCCCGGCCCCACAGAAGTGAAGAATGTTTTTAAAATTTAAATAGTTTACTGAGGTCTCTTATACACATTACATTAATTAAAGTAATAACTGGTCATGATAACATCAGTATTGCTATGTCACTGCCATAAGCCCTTTAAAAGTCTCTCGTCACTGTGCAATACTGAAGTGACACTTAAAAAAAGACAATTTTAACATCACTTACTTGAATACAATTTTTCCAGTTTTCTTTTGTTGGTTTTTCTTCCACAAGTTTAGTTGCAAATTTAAGGCCTCTCCCATACATTTTATTTACTAATGCATGCTTGTATGCAAATGTCAAAACCTATGACATAGAACAAGATAAAGGTTATCTATGAAATGGTTACATTTTAAAGCATTCAATTTTAATAATAGAATTAAGGCTTTAACAGAAGTGTAAGTAAAATGAATGTGTTACATCAAACACATTTTTAAAAACTCTAAAAAACAAATAGTGTCTTTGAAAGGACTGAGTAACTCCATAGATGAGGTAATTTATTTTGGGGAAGAAAAACAGTAATATGAGAGGTCACTAGCTGTTGAAATCTACTTTAAAATACCTCTTCATGTAAAAGAAACCAGAGTTAACACAAATAATCACAAAAACATAAATTAGGGCAGGTATACAAAAAAATGTAGAGACTCACTATAAATCACTAAAATTGTAAATGAGGATGTTTAAAAAAGTTATCAAATTATATACACAGGTCCCTTTTGTACAAGTTTTGTACCTTTAATTATTACATTTGTCAAATCTACTTGTAATAATTTATTTACATTTTGGACTCCATTTTAGAATGTAGAGAATGTCCTCAAAGAAAGGACTCCTGTCACACTGATTTGTATTCTGGAGCCAAGCAAGTGTTTAACAACCAAGCTGCAAATGTAGTGAACAGACTAGTCATGGAATTCATAGGCAGCATTATCCCTAAGGGTCTTATTGTTAGGTCCACCAAGTGTTCACAGGCTCTGCTACATTCCCTAACAGACAGGGCCCAGGTTCTTGTTCATTTTAGCTTCCAGCTGTCTTGGCACACAGCAGAACTTCAATAACTGTTAATAACAATAGGAAAATTGTTGGGGACCTTCCATCTACTTAATACCGTTCATAAAACCCTAGGGTAGGTACTGTCCCTGTCCTCATTCAATAGTCAAAAAACCGAGGTATCAAAATTAGTAATTTGCCTAAATTCACAAACTAAAAAATGGTAGAGAGGCAGAAGTCTAACTCCAGGGATGGAGTTTAAGATCCAAGTTCTTAACTTCTGTGCAATTTTGACTCCTTTAGTTTCCTGAATGAGACTGAGTACCCTTCTATAAATCTACTCTGTAATGTGGAAGGAAATCCGAAGCGTATAGAAAGAATTTTTTCCTACTTTCAGGGTTCTTTGGTGCAAGTTACCATAGTTAGAATTAACTGAGATCAAGATGCTGACAACTAAAATAAAGAGATGGTCTGTGCTGGGTGAGGAAAATCCTGCTGCTTTACTTTGTGCCTTCATTGCTACAGCAAGGAAGACTGACAGAAACTTGTAGTGTATAATCTCTTCTCTCCTCTCTCTGCAGTACTGGGGTGCTCTACCATTGTGCTACATCCCCAGTCCTTTTGATTTTTTTGAGATAGGGTCTTGCTAAATTGCTGAGGCTGGCCTCGAACTTTGGATCCTCCTGCCTCAACCTCTTGAGTAGCTGGGATTAAAGGAGTGTACTGCATCTGGCTTAGTAGTTAAATAATCTCTATTGTTGGAATTATAGTAGAGAGCTGAAGGGGACTGAAAACATTTTATTAACTAAAATCTAAAAAAGTTCATCAATGTTACATTTTTTTCAAAAAAGGGTTCAGAACAGAGTAGTTTCCAATTAAAATAATTATTTAGAAGTTAGGGGGTTTTGAGGAAAATAATATCTAAGCAATCAGTATAACCGCCCCTCAATACACACATTAGCGCATCAACAAGGTAAGGAGGCTTGAAGATGTTTCTAGAAGACTTCTCTGATTTACCTTCATACATAACTGTTTTAACTAAAAGACTATTACATGTATTTTCAAATTGCTTTGAGGATCATCATGGTTAAACAGACCCTCTGTAGATGTACAGTAATGGTAAATGTTTTCAAAACAGGCAGGACAAACATGAGGCACAGGGTCACGGAGTCCTCCTCCGAGCCGAGCTGAGAGCTTCCTTTCATTCTTCCCTTCCTTTTTTGGCAGCAGTGAGGCTCAAGAGAGTGTGTGTCAAAACAAGGAGCAGAAGATTACCTTATTGTCAAAAAGGTCAGTCCATTTTGTAGTTTCCCAAAATGTCTCTGACAGAGACTCCAAAGCACACTCTCCTTCGTCTTCCTTTCCTTCTGCGTCACCAGCTGCTGCTCCATCGTGAGCCTGCGTGTGAAGAAGGTGGTCCGCCAGGGCACATCCTTTCCTACAAAGGGCATCTACCAGGGTGGACTTCTGTTTGTCCATATCACTGAATAGTAATTAAAAAAATATTTCACAGATTAGCAAAATTTGTTATCATGACCATATTACCTAAAATTAAATTGCAAGCAATCTTTTACCTAAGATTTACAATGCAGAACTATTTTAGACTCACATATGTACATTTGTATTTTACATCAAATATGATTCCTTATATCAATAAACATTAAATGAGCCATTGTCACACACAGAGATTAAGTGAATCAGGAAGTTGTGCTTGGTCAAAATAGAATGCCATCAAAAACAGAGCTGAAAGGGAAATCAGCTCTTAACTGATTCTCAGCTACAGAACCCTAGGCCAATTCTCTGTAGTCTCTAGATTTCTTACAAAAAGCCTTTTTTCTTTTTTTTATGGTGAGAGGCAAGCACTCTACCAACTGAGCCATATCCCCAGTCTTCTAGATTTCTTACAAATAGCCATTATTATATCTTCAATTGTGGATATGGACAGGAAGACAGGTTCTTCTAGGCATGAATTTTTATGTACAAATAGAGCAAACATAATGTTTACTCTGAATATGCCAGTAACCATCCTAGCATTTAACATATTAATTCATTTAACTCAATTCTGTGAGTAAGATATTCATTATCCCCATTTTGTGAAGGAGAAAACTGAAACCCTAAGAGATTGAGAATTTATCCACAGACCTGTAGTGAGGAAGTGGCCAATGTGGAATTCAGGCTAGCAGTCTGCCTCTGCAACATGCGCTCAGTCCCTAGAGTGAACTGCTTTGCTCTGGTGCAGGAACAGTATGCACAAGTGCCTGGGACATACTGACACTCAACAACTATCAAGTGAAACAGGTACCACCTTCCTTCAAGGAAAAGCAAATCTCTAGAATGCTTGCTGATTTCTGGCATTCTGTCCGACTCATGACAGATACAAATGAAGACCATGAGGACTGAGAGTGCTGAGCAAATGACCAGGAGGCATGAAGTCGTGGATGCCCCAGGAGTAAGACTGCTCTGAAGGAGCCAGGGTGAAGTGTGTGACACGTGGAAACACCGGGACTAATCTATAAGAATTAGTAGGAAAGACAATTCCCAGCCCAACAGCTCGGGGGCTCCGGGGCTCACCCATTAACCTTGCACACCGAGTCCTGTTAATTCAAGAGGCAACATGGTAGGGCATGGGAAGACTAAGTACCATGAAAACAACGTTGCTGCTAAAACATTGCCCAAGATAGGTACATTCTGTGGTCCAAAGTCCATCTGGTTCTGTGAGGTCTTACCTAAGAAGCCATTACAATTTTAACACAGTTGCAAAGTAGATAAAATTTGTCTATAAGATGCTTAACAGTTTAGCACTAAGGGTTTCAAAGCTTTAAAGAACCACAATCACTCACTTTTTGTGGAAACATATCTGAGAGCTGCTTGGTCACTTTGGACTTAAGAACAACAGGATTTATGAGTTGACTTTGGTGGCATCTACACGGCTTCTCATTTATTGAGTGACCCTCTTTCTCCCACCTTTCAGATGCCCTCTCTGCAGTCTTTCATTTATGTTTTATGACAACCTGGGAGTCAGGCACAACTATTAGTTCCCTTTGTGAGAAGAAGGGGCACTGAGGAACAGAGCTGGATGGCATGGCAGGCTTCGTCACTCTCACCATGACTGGCCCATCCTGACTGCTCAGAAAAGGGCTGGAAGGATGCAGAAGGCAAGCTGGGGGCAATCTGGGTGCTCTGAACTTGCCAAACCTGGAATAAATCACCTGCAAGGTGCCTTTCTATTTCAGCATCCTCTGACTCAATCATCTAATTTCCACACATCTGGAATATTCTATTCCTATACTCTTGTCCCTTAGTTACAAATTGCTCAGACAGAATGCTCCTATTAATTCCTGGGGCTTTCCCCACTCAGGAAAGGCAGTTTTCTCTTCTGTAGGCTTCTGTATCTTAAAATGCTGATTATATTTCATCTTTATATTCTATCTGGAAGTTTCATCTGCTGTATTAGATTTTAAGTTTTCTTAAAGTAATGTACCTTATTCATTTTTAAAATTCTCCCCAGTGAAGTCTTACATACAGTATTTGCTCAATAAACATTTTTTGAATCAGATCTAGTTAAGTATCCATGAACTGCTCTCACTACATTTTGGAAGCAACTTAAGTAAATCCTAAATTTAACTTTAATGATTAAGTAAGTGGTCTAAATGTAACTAAAAGTTGGTATCAGATGACATACAAAAAGCCAGTATCATTTTGAGGATTGTAAAATGGCCATTGTATTATTTTTCACGAGTGACTGAAGTGAAAACAATTTTGCATGAAAATGAGAAATCATTGACTAATAAGTCTGCTGCTACTTGCTAACAGGTAATACCCCAAAGGAAAAAATAACCATTTCCTGATAGGATCTCCTTAAAAGCAGCTTATCTTATACATTGCCACTTCAAGTTTTCAAATAAAAGTATTCTACTCTAAGTCAACCTGTTCAGAGTCCAAAGAAAGGTCCCAGGAAATGGACAAACTGATCCAATATTGTCAGAATCTTAAAGCCAGCTTAATTCAGCATTTTAGTGCATTTTGGCTCTTTTCTAGATTTTTCAAAGTTTATTTCAAAGCCCTGACAGGTATGCTGTTTAACAGCAAGCACTCTGATTATCACTATATCCGTCAACAGTTTTGTTAAGAGTTCAGGGTTCAGCACTCTCCAAAGGGCAGAAGCTGAAGAAAACACCAGAGATGAAAACAGTGGGGAAGAATACATTTCTGGCTCACTGTAACCTGGAATTGAGTTTCCTCTATGGATAAAATTTAAAAAACACAGGCAAAATATCAGGAGAGAAAAATGGACCTTAATATTTACTGAAATATCAATATGAGCCAGAGGTGTTGTTTCACATACACTTGAATGTGGGGAAATTATATTATTTTTACAAAGTAACTGATGCTAGATAGAAGGTGACATCAGGGGCCATGATGAGGTTGATCGGGGAAGGTGCAGAATGGGCCTGTGACCCCTAGGGTTCTGGGAAGGCAGGTGTAATGTGATCAAGGCAGACTCCTGCAGTGGGAAGGAACACTGACTGGTGTGAAGGAAGGAGAACTGCAGTGTAGACCGGTCGTGCACAGCCAGGAGCCATGCGGGAACAGGAGCCAGTGCTGAGGCCAGGCTAGGTCCTGCCATGCCTGAGTGCAGCTTGCAGGGAAGGGAGGACAGGGTGCAGTGCCGGGCTGGAAGATCAGCCCTGTGGAAGGCAGTCTCATCCTGAAGGCAGAAAGGAAGGTGATGAGGGTAGGTGCAGCAGGGAGTGGAAAAGGAGCCACGTGCGCTCCACAAGACAGGGCAGGTACATGTGGAGAAATGAAAGGCACGACTGGTCACAAACACTGGCTTTCCCACTTCCAGAATGGCTCCTTGGCCATGTCCTCTTAACCCTCCCTGAGCACCACCATGAGACTGGGATGAAAATGTCCTACTTCACAGGTTGTTTGGAAGACTCACTACAAATGAGGTAATACATTTCAAAGCCCTAAACAGTCCAGTACACGTTGGCACTTGAAAAACAGTTAATTATCGTAATAATTAATAATATTGACAAAAGGGCAAGTTTATAAAAATTTCTTATTTGGAAAATATGAGGACAGTAACAATGGCCAAATGGCCAGTGTTTTTTAATAAATTTTATTCCACTTGAAAATTACTGCTTATAAGATATTCATAAGATCTTATAACATCAATATGAACAAGGTGGTAAGAGTTCAAGCAATTTCCAATTCCAAATACTTTAGAAAAAAAGTACTGAATAAAGCAAATTGAATTTTTAAGGAAAATCATTTAAGGTAGCTGAAGCAATTTAGGTTATTACTTATAATGACTAAAGGAATGAGGATATTTTTACCCTTGCAAGTTAATGACACCCAATGTTGAAAATAAATCAGTGACAGGAAAACTGGATGCAGGTGAACTACAATGTGATAGTGAGAATTCACAGAAGGGTGGGCCAGGCATGGTGGTGGTACATTCCTGTAATCCCAGTGACTCAGGAGGCTGAGGCCGGAGGATTACAAGTTGCAGGCCAGCGTCAGCAACTGAGAAAGACCCTGTCTCAGAAAAGGGACAAGGATGAAGGTCAGCGGTAGAGCACTTGCAAAGTTCTGGGATCAATCCTTAGCACCACCAAGAAAAAAAAAAAAAAAGAAGAAGAAGAAGAAAGTTCACAGAAGGGTATAAGAGACCCAAACACGGAACACAGCCTGGTTCAGACCATTGGACCATCACACCTCTCACATACACACCTGGGTGGAAAGAACCACATCAACCACCAGTAAACCCAGTTAAGCTCCAATATCTGCATACAGCCTTAGGTCTTACAAAAACTAAACTATAAACTCCCCCTTATCATTCTCCCAGGTAAAGAGAGCTACAGAAAAACTAAGGTTGCTAAATAACAGGTTTAACTTAATTTTTAAGATAATTTGTTCTATGAGGCATTACAAACTACAATTTACATTTTTCCTTACCTTTTTTTTTTTGGTGCTGGGGATTGAACCCAGGCCTTGTGACTGTGAGGCAAGCACTCTAGTAACTGAGCTATATCCCCAGACCCCTAAAATTTACACTTTTCATGCTAAGGGTCAATAAATCATTTAAAAATTAATTTCTAGGTGCCATGCTTTGGTCCTCTCAATTTGTCCACGTCACATAAACCCCCAAGGGGAGAGACTACTTGGTCACAGCTACTCAAACCACTCCACCCTGACACACTTAATGGTACAGAAAGCAAAATGCTTTCCTGGCTGAGTCTTAAAAGGACTGAAGAAAATTAGAACAACATTTCTAAGGAGGAGTACCCAAATATTGATAATCTTGATTATAGGCAAAACCAGACATCAGAAAATCATATCCTCAGTAACATTAGTCCCTAATTTTTTATACAAATAACTAAGAAATGAGATGCAAGAAAGATTATTTACTGGTTAGGTACTTTTTTATAGTAGCTGCATCAGGCCTGGGGTCAGTCTTCATTGCAATATAAACAGCTAGTGCCGTCTGATCTATATGAGAAATTACAGCATTTGCAGCTTCAACAATTTCATTAAGTCTCTTCATTCGTTCCTGGGGAGAAAAAAAAGAAATTGAAAACTGGGTATATTGCTCAGTACAATAAAGCATTTGATTTTTGTTGTCTTGACCATGAGAGCCGTGTCTGCAGTGAGATCATCTATATCTACATGCAGCCCAGAGGCTCTGTCCTATTTCCTGATGAAGACTCTGGTAGTTGTCAACATCTCTGGAAAACTTGAGTGCAGACATAAATATACCTAACTTACACTTCCTGCTATAGATCAACAGTGAGAGTAAACCATACATGAAGTTTGTAAAAATGTTTTTTTTTTTTTGTTTGTCTTTTTACAAAGGACACCCATTTTCTGCATGTCATAAGATTTCAGAGATGTGATTGGCTATGTTGTTCCACACATGAAAGCAGAAGTAAAAAAAAAATAAAGAAGAAAAGCACTAGCTGATGAAATAAACTGTTTTCTAATCAATCATAAAACAGATGAGAGTAACAAGATTATTATAATCATAGTGTCCAACTGTGATCACCAGAGTGCTCAGTAGTTGGGCTTTTCTCCTATTCAAATCTTTTAAGAGCTCTCTTTTAAACACACTCTAGGTGACCTGCCACCTTTCCTGATTTCTAACTGATTATAACCAGCAATTCCTTCCTGCCATGGTCCACCTTACAACAGTCTGGAACTGTGGCTAATCCTTATGAATGAGAATCACTAATGAAGTTAACACAAAGCAGGGACTTTTGCACCACACGTTCAGATTTCCATCTGGCCAAGAACTTGCCCTTTGGGATAAGGTCACAAGTCAACCCATAGGCTATCTTCTCTACTACCCCTTCTCACTAACCATAAGACTACTAGTCACACCACATACATACTACATGCTACCCAGCATTGCTGCCAGTCAACTCCCAGCAGTGGCTAGGTCCTATAACCACATTAATGAAAACAGAGTAACAGGACACTTGATTTGAGGAAATATGTTTTAGTTGGCAAGAACAGACTACAAAGATAAGGATTAACCTTTATTTGAAGTATAAATCTTATCTAATATTACAGACAAAATAAGACTTATTAAAAAAAGAACATGTCCAACCTTTTCAGCATCCAATTGATGAAGCCGTGCAACATACAGGGGAAGGTAAGTGGGATAGGTTTCTTTCAATTCATTATAAATGTCACTAGAATCCAGCCTATGGAGGTAAGAGAGAGAAACATTCACTATTTTCTTCTAAAAAGAACATTTATCTTTTTTTGGCGGGGTAGCAGGGATTCAACTCAGGGGTACTTGACCACTGACCCACATCCCCAGCCCTATTTTGTATTTTATTTAGAGACAGGGTCTTAATGAGTTGCTTAGTGCCTTGCCATTGCAGAGGCTGGCTATGAACTTGCAATCCTCCTGCCTCAGCCTCCCAAGCCACTGGGATTATAGGTGTGCAGCACCATGCCTGGTTTATCATCTCTATTGTTTAACATTGTTTGAAAGTTCCAGTCAAAAAAGACATCAATTTGAAATACAGATGTCATTGACAAAGATGGTCACTATTTGCAGGTACAAATGTTTACCTAGAATACCAAGAACAGTAAACTGAAAGTTATTTCATATAAGAGTTCTTTTAGATGTTCAGATGAAAATAAACACCAACAGCTTTCTTACATACCAGCTATAAACAGATTTGTTAAAAATGAGGAAAACCACATGCCTATTAAAAAGGAGAAAACAGCACATTCACAAAATAGCAAGAAAGATTAAAGGTCTAGAAATGCCTAAGATCTATATGAAGAAAATTCTAGACTTTTCCAAAAATTCTAAAGTAAATAAAGAGACATAAAGCTATGTTTTCCTGTGGTTTTAATGCGCCTTTCCCTGAGGACTAAGGACGGTGACCATCTTTTCATGTGCTTATTATAATCTTCATTATAGAAAAGTCTGTTGAGACTCTTTTACTATTTATAAAACTGGGCCATCTTGGAGAGGATTATGCTCAGTGGCAGAGCACTTGCCTCACACATGTGAGGCACTGGGTTCAATCCTTAGCACCACATAAACTGAATAAAAGTATTGTGTCCATCTAGAACTGAAAAAAACAAAACAAAACAAACCCTAAACTGGGCCATCCAACTCTGGATTACCGACTTGTAATTTTTTATATATTCTGATAGAAGCTCCTCAAGAGATTAAAAAAAATTATATATATAAATAAATATTTTAACTCGCTCCTCTCACTGTCCTGATGCTATGCCTTCAGACAAAAATGTTCTTAATTTTGAAACGTGTAATCCATGACGTTTCTAAGATTTACCATGATGTCTTCATTCAGAACTTCAGTTCTTTGACACATTTTTAAGTAAATTTGTGTAGAAGATGTAAGGCAAAGGTCCACCTTAATTCTTTGTCCGCAGAGCTATCTAACTGACCCTGTAGCTTTGTTAAAACATTAGTTCTTCCTCACTGAACGTTTCTGACATTGGTACCCTTGTCAAAATACAAGTGGCAGGAAAATGACATATTTTTCTGCATGACAATCCTACTTTTGGAGCTGGGCACTCTTGGTGGAGGGAGGGAGGGAGCCTGGGGTTTCCTTGGCTTCCTGGCCAGATGTGGTATCACAGCATCCTGAGCACTGGGGTCCAGTGTTCTCATCACACTTCCCAACTAGGATGAGGTAACAAGACTATAACCAGAGAGCCCAACTGTGAACACCAGAATGCTCAGCAGTTGGCTTTTCTCTTATTCAAGTCTTTCAAAAGCAGAAGGGAATCCCCACTTCTAGAATGCATTCTGCTAGAACCTAGCCTTAGCAACAGGTGGCTGGAAAGATATGAGAAATGATGTCCTGGTTCCTCCTGAAAACAAAGTGCTCCCTCTCATGGGAGCTGGGTGAGAGGGAGCCTGTGTCCACACTGGCACCAGTTTGAAGTTAAATTTCTGTTTCACTGAATTGAGAGTGAAGAGTGAGCAGTGGTCTTTGTTGGAACACCACAGACTTTCACTTTTCTTACCATTTTTGTAGATATTTCTGAGCATGTTTCTTCACTTGCTGTGCACCCTTAGGATAATTTTTAAAGTGTTGTTCTTTAAAACAATAATTTTTCACTAGTTTTACTGGGGAGCAGAATTATTGGGGTTCTCAGGCTATCATCACTATACGAGTCAATCTCTGCAATTTCACTTTTGAGAAATTTATGTTGGATTGTTAAGTACTCATCCTCCAATAAGTCAGAGTAAGACTTTGACTCCTGGTTGAGATACAATCTAGCTTTAAATGGGAAGGTATATTTGCATGTGGACCCACACATAACGGTTCAATCCTTGGGAATTATTTTTACATTATAAAGACTTCTGTTCCCTCCAAGACTTCATAACTGCAAGCATGCATATATAATCAGCTAAAGGGACTCCCACAGAAACCAGTGATGAAAGAAACACTGCATACAAGTGGAAAAAGGAACTCATTCAACTACATAGAATAAAATATTGTGGAAAAAGTAAGCCTAGGGGCTGGGGTTGTGGCTCAGTGGTAGAGCGCTCGCCTAGCACATGCGAGGCCGGGGTTTGATTCTCAGCACCACATAAAAATAAAAATAAATTAAAGGCACTGTGTCCAACTACAACTAAAAAAAGAAAAAAGAAAAAAAAAGTAAGCCAAAACTCAAAGTTGTTGAAAATCTGTGACAAATACAGAAAAACATTAATATCTTTTATATTAAATTTAAACTGACAAGAAAAATCTAATGTTCCAATAAAAGACTGGGCAAAGAACATATTTATAATTGATAGAAGCTATACAAATAACAAATAACTTGCAAAAAGCTCAATTTTAGTGACTAAAGAAGTGTAATTACATAATTTAAGACAGCAATAATGGCCTCTTTTGGGCATCCTGTAGTAGTAGTATATATATATATATACACAGATGAAATAGAAATTATATTTGCACTAGAAGGCAATTTAGCAAAACAGATCAAGATGACTTAAAAATTAATGTTTGACTAAAAAAATTACAGTATGCTACCTGATGGAATTTAAAGAAATCTTTATAAAAATGGTCAAACAGCATTAGTGAAGAGTTTTAAACACATATATGCTAAATGTTTAAATAGATTACACTGTATCCACAGGACCATCAACTATACAGTAATTAAAAATGGTTCTGTAATGGGCTACTAAATCACACAGGAAATGCTCATACCCCCCCCCCCCCAATAACTGGAAAGCTAGGACACATTATCATTCACACTGCCAAATGTAAAAATATAGAGAAAGATAATAAAAGGACAATGGTTATCTTTGTATGGTAGGAAAAAGTTTTCTTTTCCTTTGTATACCTATCCACCAATAAAATTATCTTCAAGAGCAAATTAAAGTGATTGAAATATTTAAATTTTTTGTCACAAAAGATTATTATAAAAATGAATATATATGTATATATATTCATATATGAAACATTTAGAAGAAATTGTAATCCTACTATCCACTATTAGCAGTTTTGGATAGAATGTGGATATCTACACAATATTGTAGTTGGGAAAATAAAACTAAATATCTGGAGGAATAAAACCCACTCAAAAACTTACTTTGTCATCCACTGAATTTTAAGATCCCGTAATGCTTCAGTAAACTCTTCTTTTAAATCTTTCTCTTTTTCTGAATCTTTTTCTTTGTCTTTGCTGCCATTCTTAGTCTTTGTTGGTGGGGGTATTAGGTAGTAATGAACAGGAATTACATCCTATGAATGTAGAGAGAGAATTTTAGATTAATATGCTTAATTTTTTGTACCATAAAATCATCTTCAATAACTGAATATCATGATGTAATATATATATCATGTTGTGTCTGAATTGTACTACCTTATATTCCAGATTCTAAGGGTCATAATACATCAAAAGTGTCCACCTGTAATCACAATACTCCCCCACCCCCAAACTTTAAAGTACTAATACTTCTAATAGTACCTTTAAAAATAAAGGAGATAAGAACAAGCTTTTCTCCAGTTGAATGTATTTGGTATTTTTAGCTTTATAACTTATATTTGACAGAGTAATGACAGGAGTCTGTTGACCTTTCACATTTTAAATTTAAGCAGGAGAGGGAATAAGTTAAAGATATAAAGAGATAAGATCCTCATTTCTAAGTAAATCTAAGAGGCATTAACTCCTTTGTTTAACCAAAAGGACTTGGTGAGCTCCTTCCATGTGTCAGACAATGCTCTAACAGGTGAAAAAAAGTGCAGACAGGGCCCTTTCCTGTCCTTACAGACACACATTCTAACTGTCGAAGTGAGAAATACATGTACAAGAAAGTAACTCAGAGTGATGGTTAGGTAAGGTGAGGGAACCAGTGTAGAATGGCAATGGAAACCTAAATGGATCTAAAATGAGCACATGAATGAGTATAAATAAACCTAAATAATCTAACTGAAGAGAGAATGAGACATACCCAGTTCAGTAATTAGGTTTTGAAGGCAGAAGGTTTAGCAGCAGACACAGTAAACAGGATTTGATGAAATATAGTTAAATAAATAGATGTTAAGTACTTAGCAGAGCCTAGCGCAACAGTTTTATGCAAAATAGTTGATTTAAGACACAACTAAAGAATTCTGCTTTTAAATGACTTGATCCTATGTGGATTAAATTTTTTTGTTTGTTTTTTAATACCTCCCCATAATTTGGAGAATGGATCACAGAAGGCAAAAGAAGAGGCAGGGAAACAAACCTAGGAATTGTAACATGGCGTTAGAATGAAGGACAGGAAACAGAAGAAAATGAACACAGAAATTGTTTGAAGGAATCACCAACAGTGCTTGCTGACATTGCTGAAAACTACGGGGATGAGTAAGACCACCAGGACAGGAGATGGGGAAAGAGAAGCCCAAGGCTTGTCCCAAAGCATTCTACTACCTAGAGCACTGTGATTGAGAAGCAAGCAAAAGCAATCTGGGGTCAGGGACACCTTGAGGAAAAACCACCATGAAGACAGGAGCAACCAAGTGATGGCAGAGCTGGGGTGGTGCCCGACAGGGAAGAAGGTGAGCTGACACCTGGCAGCAAGGAGCCTGTGGCCACCTTGGGAACAGCAGTGCAGTGGGATAAAGGCCAAGGAAGGAAGAGAATAGGGAGGGAACAAGTCTATACATGTTCTGAGAAATTTTACTCTGTAGAGAACATAGAAATGGAGTATAAAAACATTTGTTTCAGAGCAGGAAGGCTTTTCTTATGAAAAGTAATGCACTGTTTGGCAAATGAAATCACATATTACCACACTAGGTTTATTTTGGTTATCTTTAAATCATTATTTATAAAGTTAGTTTCTCAAATGCTATCTTCATGTTCATATTAAAAATAATGTTAAATTAAAGCATATGTTCCATTTAGTTAAGTTTCTAAAAGCAGAACAAATTATATTACCAAAAAGACTTTTACTACCGACATTATAGTATTTAAGAAAAAAAATTCACATACATTGAGACAAAGATAGCAGTACAAGGCCCCATTCTTCCAAACAGAGTTTTTCAGTATATATACTATATAAATATGTTCACTTTTACAAAGTTCTCAGTGGAATTCAATTTTGGGTATAAAATGCTATAACGGTAAATCTGAAGAACTACTGCTGTAATTTTAACAGTGTTTCAACACAAAACAATAACCATTATCTCATAATTCATTTATAGCACAGAAAACCACTTTGACATGAGATTCTGAACAAACATATCTGCAGCCATTTGGGACCCCTCTCCTTCTGAGGCCAGGGATAGGGCCTGAATAAGGGCTTTATCTGAAGTGTGAGACCGGAAAAAACAAACAAACAAACAAGCTATTGCTTAGCTTTTTTAGGACCCTGCCATAGTTCTTGAGGTTGACTCTCCTGAGTGGGTGTGGCCTTGGGCAAAGCCTAGGTAAAGTGTTTGTCTACCACCAAGGACCTACTGAAACACTGCCTTGGCACTGTCTGCTGCACAGACACCAGGCATCCAGGAATTAAAGATAGAAGAGGCTTCCAGTATTCACTTTCTGTTAAGGCAGTTCGCTTTATCGTCCAGTGCTTGCCAGGCAGCCCCCACTCATTCTAACAGTTTCCCAGACTAGGAAGAACTGTGACATCTCTGGATAGGAAAACCATGTAGTATTTATTGTAAGGCAATTTCTCCTCTGGAACTCAGAGGTAAGCCATTTTCTATTATTGTTTTAATACTGAAGAAAGAAAATAGAACTGATTAAAAATGAGAAATCCACTAAAACAATTTATAATAAAAAATTAACAAAGACCTATAAAAAGCAGAAAGAAATCCCATAATAGAAAGCTTAATCTATCAGGAAAAATACAAAAGAAAAGTTTATGATGAATTATCTTAAGCAAAAAGCAAGCCTTTATAATCAGTACCATTATAAATGCTAGTAAAATTCTTTAAAATACTTCAGAACAAGAATTCATTATCAAAATTATAAGTCTGATGGTTTTAATTCATTTATTATCAAAAGAAAAAATGAGGCTGCCTTTCATTTGTGATATCAAAATCATTTTATTCTTTTTTTACAATAAGTATCTTTTCAAGCTGCTTCTCAAGGCTCAATGTAAGGTCAATTTAATAGAAATGGTTTTGTACCTTAAATCTTGATTAGGGTTTAAAAAGACAGTCAAGAAGCATCATCAGAGCAGGAAAAGCTCTGAAGAGTATTCCATAGTAGACATTTAATGGTAAATAATAATTTTTTTTATTCTACTTACGCACAAAGGATTTCAGTAGTGTTCAAACTGATACAAAGTCAAACTCACCTGTCAAACTACTCTTTTAGCAGCATAACATTGCCACTTATATTCTGATTAAAAAATGGAAATTCTCTAGTTCTTAAATTATTATTAACTGTAAATTCAAAAATTCAAAGCTTTATACAAACTAAAATAACTAAAGATTAATGCTATATATGATCTTTTAAAAGTAACTAAATTCTTTCACATTGTATATCCATACACAATTTTCTTTGTAATGTGCCTACACTGCTTATTTTAAAGTTAGAGCCTACACTTGCACTGAAGACAGGAAGGAACAGGCAGAAGTCACTATAGTGGCCAAGTTCCTCATACAAAGCCTTACTATAGCCATCTAGCAATGACAATCTGATTCATTCAACTCTTTCCTACCTTGCACATCTTAACACAAACAAAACCCACCAGAATGCCTCCAAAGTCAACCAAAATATATAAGAGGAAAGAAAGAAAAAACAAACAAACAAACAAACAAAAACCTAATTGGGCATGACCTTGATGATATGCATCTTCTATCTTCAATGACTCCTAGAATACTTTCTCCCCATTCTTGAAAGCAATGACTTTCAAACTATCTTCATGACAAACCAAAGATGCAAACATCAATATATAAAATGAAATACAGTTTTTACATGCTGCCTTCATTTCTTCAAATAAATTTACCTGACCTACAAATGGGTCAAAATGTCCACTTCAGACATACTGGTCTTTATTCTTCTATCTGGGAAGATAATTTCTGGGGTGTACTATGTTTGAACAAAGCATTTATTGTCGTACAACAGTATGAACATTTTAATAAAATAAATTATTTTAATAAAGGAATTTTACCTATTATAAAATGGTGATCCCCAGTTCCATAGCACTAGAAATTAAGAAACAGTTATCTTTTGTCTATGTCTTACTACTGACTCTCCACTGCAGTTACTTCCTGCTGAAGCAAACGCTAAACGGTGCCAGTGGAGCTTCACTAAATGTGAATCCCTTTAAATTTTCTTTGTTGAGTTACATTTGGCTCTAGCTGTTAACAGGTTCCCTTATGTACTATGGGGAAGTCAAGCAGACTACTGGAAGGCAAAATCTGTTCATATTTAGTATATGCTTTAATTTTTTTGTCAGCAGTTCTTATTTTTGGTCCTGTGATTTCCATTGATGTCTTTTGTCTCCATCCTTCCAGAACAGGATAGATTCAAGAGCCGGGAATAAACTTCACTTCAGAAAGCTGGAATATTTTATTAATCGTATCAATTCAGTTTAAGTGATTTTAATTTTGTATATAAGTGCTTTGGCCTCTATGGCTAAATTTTTAGGATGATCTCTTTGTAAGATTTTAGATAAACAAAATTCCAAATTTTATTACTTGATATCATATCTGTGGCAAGAAATGAATAGCATTAAAATTTTTTGATACAAAGGAACAATAGGAGTCTTCCAGCAATTTACGATTGGAAAAAGCCTTTAGAAAAGCAGTATGTCAACACTGCTTGTAGGTACAGTGAAGAGTGCTGTACTGCAGAATGTAAAGAAAGGAAACTAAGGGTGAGATTTAAAAAAAAAAAGATTTATAATAGTGACAGAAAGTTTAACTAATATGTAAATAAGGTTTTAAGACATTGTTTTTAAGAACTGACAATCAGTACCTTTTTAAATTTTCCTTGTCGTTTGGCTGCAGACTGCCCCTGGGAGTTAGAACGACATTCTGTAAGAAAACATGCACAATCTACACAGGATGGAGACACCACCTCTGTCTAATTTTCTTCTGACTTGCATTCCACCTGCATGTGTCTGTGATCCAAATGGCATGCTTTTATACAAAGCAACATTGCCACTTCAAATATAAGTATGCTACTCTAAGAACAAATGTTTTTCAGCTTTTTATCTAAAGTATTTAGTGATCAAAGTTCATTGCTTAAGATTAAACACAAATTTAGCTGACAGTCTGCAGGGTCTGCTTCTAAAGGGTGTCATCACAATAATGCAAGCCTATGCATTCTAATAAAAAGCATCATTCCAGGGTTATCATGAAAGTCAAACAGAAGTAAAACAAATAGTTACCTCCCATCTGCCAAAAACATCAGGAAAGCAAAATTACTGAAGAGATTCAATAAATAATGCAATGGAAATTATAATGCACTTAACAGCTTAGGTTACTGCTCTAAGAAAGTCTACCTTACTGACTACAGTTAACTAACCATGGTTCATGCCACCCGGCTGTAATTTCACAATTGCTTCTGAAACTGCAGTCAGGAAGTACTAACAATTTATGATATTTCAATTCTTTTCTGTTATGCTTGTCACACAAAGTGGACTCTTCACAAGAGTCATCTGTCATCTGGGTGAAAAGTTCAGAGCTGCAGCCTCATATCTGAAGCAGCTATGCTTCCAAGGAAATGAAATCTACAAAAAAGACTATAAGGATTTCTTAAATTCCAATATCAACTACTGACTGACTTCAAATTATACTAAAGGATAACTTAGAAATGAGACCCAAGAAACATTGGGACAAACAATTTTTCTAAGTACAAAATTCCTAAATTATGCTTCAATGGCAGTGAATAAATGACCTTGTTTCAACAGTGGCAAAAAATAAATTAGACTTTAAGATGTATAAAATTTCATTTTGATAACATTAATAAATCCCAGCATCAAGTGGTAGACTTACTTAGCTTTGTAAGAACTAATGCTAAGCTGTAAGAATGCAAAGCTGTTAAGAATGATAATTTTACTGAATATTGAGCTAAAATGACTCTATGACAAAAGGTGACAAATGGATGTAAGTATCATTCTCATAGTGAATGTGTAATGAAAACATAGATGGAAAAAAATAACAAATACCTATAAAGTTGTAATATTTGTTTCTAAACTATGACAACCAGAAACAGGTTTCTAAGAGAAAGCATAATTTTGAAACAATAAAAGGCAATGCTAAAAGACATTTATTTGCCTACATTAATTATGTAAGATTTCAATAAGAGAAAGATTTGTTCAAGTGTGAAAAATGTTGTTCATTTGTAATAAATGTTCTAATTGGCTTTTAGAAGCAACCCAAGACAATGTGATTAACTCTAATTTCTATAATATTAGTGAAAATTCTACAGCATGCTTTAATTTTAAAGATTTCATTTATTTAAGCCAAGTTTGATTTGAATCTACAGGTTTCATAAGAAACTCAAGTACATCTGCCACTGAGGCAGGATGGATTCAGGGCCAGAGCACACAGGCTTGTGGAAAAGACTAAATATTTAGAAAATATGACACATTTTAAAAGACAGGCAAATATTAATCCTGTTTCACTAGTTACTTGAGGAAAAATACTTTAAAACTGCTTCCCCTCTACCCACTGCCCATGGATATTTTCTTTTACCCAAACTGAAATGTGGAATTAATTCCCACCTTTAAAGAAATGGAAATTTTGAAACAGATAGTTTCAGTGTAAATAACTAATACTTACAGCTTTTTTGCCAAGTTCAGTCTTTGACAATGTTAGTGATCCTGCAAGGTAGCATCCAGGTCCCGCCCCTTTAGGTATTCTAATGGGAGAATTAAAGAGGGAAAAAAGCAACAAAGAAGAAAGTTTCACAAAGATAATTAGGGGAAAAACATCAAAACAATTCTGTGCTGAAAAAATTCCCCATAGCTAAGATTTCAAAGAAATAACTTCAGTTTAAAGTGACAACATTCTATAAAAATTTGGCCTAATACAATGAACTCAAATTGGAAAGACCACAGTTCAGGTGTTCACAGACCACAGTATCAGCAAAGTCATCACTTACTTGTCATCAGGTAAGGAAGTAACAAAGAATGGTTGGTTATATTTGGGTGGTAATGTCAAGTTGCTTGATTTCTTCTTTCCTAGAAGTGCAAGGCTATGATTTTCATGAATATCTAAACTCAAGGTATTAGATAACCTATGAGAAACAATAAATGGAAGGTCTTTAAGACGCTCCAGGTCACTGATTTGTTCATGACGAATCTGTAGTCGAATTGTATAATCTCCTTTCTCCAATTTCAAAGAATACTAAAAAAGAAAAACAAAACAAAACTAAACATTTGGGAAAAGTTAAATTTAATCAAGCAAAAAGAAATGACAATAAGAGGATAAGAGAGGGACACACAAGTGAACAAGATACATGCACAAACTAAGTGCCTCATGTGCCAATGAGCAGATAGATCAGGACACTGAGCTACTGCCCCTGGTCTCACAGGTAGTGAAGCACAGGAAGTTCAAGACAGGTCAGACTCCTAGGCCCTTACTCTTCCCACAACAGAATACTGCCATATTCTTGGCTAAACCAGTGTCCATTCTAGACTGATAAAAGCAATGATTTTTTTTTTTAAGTTCATGGGTCCTCAAAGACACAAACTACAAAAAAAAAAAAAAAAAAATGAAGTGCTATATAATATCTAAAACAAATACACATGGTGCATGTGCCTACATATGACTTCTGGTAATGTTTACACTGTAACTCAAATGTCACACCCCTTAATAGCAAACAAGAAAGAGGAAGCCAGCAGAGATCAAGGAATACACAGTGATAATGTTCATGGAGAATGGATGTTGTATTTTGCATCTGTACTTTCTTCTGAGAAGATCTAAAAAGTAACCAAAGTAACGGCACTGCAGTGATTCAGTCTGCACCAAGATGAGACTACTGCTTGCTTTGAGGAAAACAAATTTCAATCAGGGATAAGATTTCTATAAATTATAATTATAAGCACTTAATATACAGTTGTCAAATTAAGAAGTAGATTTGAAAGTGGTAACAAACTGAAGCCACCTGGACACTGCTTAATGTTCCCTTTAGCTCATTAGACCTGGGGTCACTTCGAGGTGCTCACGTACCTAGGATGATTTGGCTTCCACTTTCACATAGGTAATGGCAGTGTGTAGGAAGGAGAAATACTACAAACAGATACACTGGGCTAGGGGTGTAGCTCAGTGTACTTAGGATGCACAAGACCCCAGCACCTAAAACAACAACAACAAACTACACTGCCCAGGGCCCACAGGCATCATGCACGCCCTCCTCTAACCCCACACAATAAGCTTAACTACATGGCGGAAGAGCTGTCAATCTGTTCCTCAACAACTACAATAGACAAGGAAGTTCCTGCAGTTTGTAAAAGTACTAAACTGCAAGACCATGGCATCTTTAAAATGCACAAATATTACAATAACAAGAAATTAGGGTTTCGTGGGATAGTTTCTGTTAGTTCTAACAAATCATCACTGCCAATTTTATACCTGATGTGGATAGGCATCACCTGAGCCCATCTGTCTTTTGTTCTGGTCAAAAATAATCCAAAGTTGGCTGTCAAATTCTGATTCATATAACAATTCACAAAGAAGTGGGCAGCTTGGAGTTACTTCTCCACTCTTAGGCTATAAGAAAAAAAAAGGCTAATTATACAATGTGGTTTATACATATAATTTCTTTCCCTTTTTTGGGGGGTACTGGGGATTGAACTCAGGGGCACTTGACCACTGAGCCATATCCCCAGCCCTATTTTGCATTTTATTTAGAAACACGGTCTCATTGAGTTGCTTAGTGTCTCGTTTTTGCCGAGGCTGGCTTTGAACTCACGATCCTCCTGCCTCAGCCTCCTGAACTGCTGTTTACATATGATTTCTAAGATAGATTTTGAATACTGGTATCAAGATAAGACTTTTTCATTAAGAAGTATTCAGAATGCTTTCTTCTAAAACTTATGAAAATGCAGAACATCTAGTATTTTGACACTAATTAAAGACACTTTTCTTTACAAATGTTAAAAAATACAAACATAGCTATTATGTTCTCGTTAACCAAGCAATAAATATTCTTCAAGACCTCTAATTACTTTATAAAATTGAAATCTGACAATTTATATTGACATCTATTATTTCCCTAACACCAAAACCAAATTCATATTTATCAATGACTGTTTTATTAAAATCTCACTATAAAAACTTTGATCCAGTGTTTACACTGGTTTCAAGTACTGTCACATTCATTCCACCCGGGAGCCATTCTGAGCTTTTACTCCTCTGAAGCCCCCTTCGGCAAGCTATCATGCCTGGCACCATGATCCAAAGGACTATGCCACATCCAAGGCATCTAATCACTCTGGGTCAGATGGCATTAAGGAATAGGTATTACTAAAAGGTCACTACTAAATTATGCTTTGTGACTTCACATCAGAATGGTACATAGATGAGTAGAAACCATAATTTCCTAAGCAAAATCCCAAACTAACCAGGGTTAATAACTTGACTCTCTGATTCATGAAACACAATATTTCATCATGTGGATATACTTTACCAGGCAAACACTTACTTGATGAAAGTTATATGTCAGGACCATCTCATAAAGTTGACGATTATTTGGCAAAACATCTCTTGCTCCTAAAGGTTTTGTTTTTGCACTCACTGGGCTACAATAAAGCAATCACACATTTGATTTGATTCAAGAGTTCATTTAAGAAGACAAAATGGTAAGCAACAAAATTTATAACATATTACAAAAGTTACAATGACTACTCCTAAAAATTGCTTTTTTCAGTATACCTCATAATATTTTAATCACTAACACATATGGTTCTTTATTGCCTGAGTCATAGCAACACAGTTTGAATTTTGCAAAAAATATTACAAAGACAATATTTTCAGAATAAACATATTATTAAATATTGCAAATAATTCTTAGCCCAACTAAATCTCACCACTAGGGTGGACAATCACTAATAATGCTGAAGGACAGGTTTTGATTTTGCATCCGGTTCAAACTGCTGGTAATGCTGTACGCCATGGCAGGGCCATAATATGCCCTTGTCCTGATAGGGAATAACAGTTAATTTTTTTTAATACCCTCTAATGCAAGTCACTGTACAAATTTTTACAAAAAAGCACTGAGATTAGGAGAATCACTTTTTAAAATAGTTAAAAATGTCAAATTTATTAATGTTATTATCCCATTTTTATAATGTTAGCAGAGATAGCCTGTGGATAGCACAGTACAGATGATTCTATTTGTTCATCTTATAATTTGTAAGACACATACACACATATAAAGTGCTCTCTCTCTCTCTCTCTCTCTGGGCCACTGAGCCACATCCCCAGCCCTATTTTGTATTTTCCTTAGAGACAGGGTCTCACTGAGTTGCTTAGCGCTTGCCTCACCACTGCTGAGGCTGGCTTTGAACTTGAGATTTTTCTTTCTCAGCCTCCCAAGCTACTGGAATTACAGGTGTGCACCACTGCACCAGGCCTCTCTCTCTTTTTTGATTATAACATTCACAGGACATTCTAATTACCAGATTCTGGCCTATAGTGAGTCCTAGATATTAAAAGCAAAGGCTTTGTGTCACTGATACTTAGTTCAAATTTTTGAGATTTAGGGGTAAAACTTCCAAGAAGATACAAGCTAGACATACCCTCAACTACTATTCCCTAAGAGGTTCTCTTAATGCATTTACTACCATGCTGTATGCTGCTATGGGACAAGGTCAAATTAAACAATAAAAAACAAGTGCTCTCCTTAACACAGCAAGAGTGAGAATGTAGCTCAGGTGCCTGTTTTCTAGGGGAGCTGCTGAGGCACAGAGTCCAAAAAGACCTGCCAGCATTATGAGTTCTGGAAGTGACTGGCTAAGGATGCACATATTAAAATCAGAGATTATGTTAACTTGTTGCTTTCTGTCAAGAAATTAAAAGGCTAATGTCCATGATCCTAACTTGTCCTGACAGGATCACCTATCCTCTGTCCTGAGCTTTGCCAGCCAAGTGGGACAGTGAGGACAAAAACTGCTGCTGGGCTGCCTTGCAGAGGCACATGAAGGCTCCTAAGCTGCAAAGTCAAACTGGATTCTCATCTCCAGTGTTCACATAGCTTAAGAAAAACGACTTTTCAAAGAATGTAAGAGATTCCCCACCCACCACCCACCATCAACATTTATACCCCCTAAACAATGAGTGATACCGTAGTGTTTGGACCCAATTCTTCAAAGTTATGCAGGGAGCCAGATCTTCGTATTTTAAGGACGACTGAACATCAAAACGGTTGATTCCTTCTGATGCGTGCTACAAGGGATATTTAACAAATTAATTTCCCAAACTTTAACTGAATATAAAAAGTACTTTGTGTCTAATATAAATATATCTAATGTAAAATTTATAAACACCTATGAACAAAGATTATTATTTTCAGAACCACAGATAATTTCTCTAATAAGGTTTAAGTATAACCAATGAAATTAGTTTTCAATAACACAAATAAATGACAATTAAAAATGATGAAAATATCACAGAACTTACAATGTTCAACTGAGGAGCAGTACAAACTATTCCATGGAAAGAAATGGTATAATCAATATTGACATCACTTAGACTTGCCCACCAACGAGCAATACAAAATTCAATTGCTTTCCCACCCTGCAGATAAAAATAAGAAATAAATTATAATATATAGATCCCTATTTCCTCTAATTACAAAATATAAAAATTAGCTGTTTTTTTAAGCAATTATTTTCTTATTTATAACACAACTCAAAGGACTTTTGTCATTTGTGCTAGGTGTTGTTAGGCACTGTAGATGCAGACTTAGATGATTACTGGTACTTAAATACACAACTATTTATCATAATCTTACACTTCTTATCAAAACATTTGAGGCATCTTTTGAAAGCATATACAGTAAAATAATGCTGAAAAAGTGGAATAAAAATTAGGCTCAAAAGAAAACTAATTAAGAGAGGATAAGAGAAAGGATAAAACTTTATGAGGCATATTCAATAGGCACAGTTGAATTTTAGTCTAAGAGCCTCCTGCAAACTAAAAGAAAATCAAAATTATGGTGACACCTTTCTCCCTGTTAATTAATAAAAGCAAAAAGGGGAAGAAAAACTGTTCCTAGCGCTGTTTTAAATTAGGTTTTTTAGAAATCAAGTGCATTAGAAAGTTTAAAGAGAGCAACCATGTAACACTGATGCAGTGCAAGGACACGGAAGTAACAGGAACACAAAGCAGGAGATGTGGGAGAGACACACCCACTCAGACTCAGAGCAGCAAGTGTGTGGAAGAATAGGGTGAGTCCACCTGCCTCACTTCTTACACTACAGCCACGGGTAGAGACCTGTCCTGGTGAGGTAATCCGAACGCCAAGCCCCTCAGATTCTTAAGGCATTAATAAAATAAGTGACCTGGAGAAAAGTGTTCCATAAGGAAATAATTATATAGAGGAAACAATTAAAACCAAGGTCCAAATTATGAAGTGTCAGAATCTACAAGATTAGCACTTTTCTTTGACTAAATTATTCAAGAGTTAAAAAAGGATGAATATTTTTGTCCAATACTTAGGTTTAAGTACCCTAATTAGACTTCATTAGACTTCATACTTCATTTAATTTATATGAACAAAATATAGAGTCCCAATGTGCTCTGGGTAGAAACTATTAAGTCAAATTCAAATAGTTAGTCTTAGCCCCCACCAAAAAGGAAAGTGAGACTTCAATCTGTTAATCACACTTACTAGGACAGGAAAAGCTTCTGTCAGAGTTCCTTTTTCTGGAAGGGAGCAAAACTTATAGAATTCATGACTTCGATACGCTCTTTGTTTCACAAGCTGCACTGCATGAAGAACAAACTTGGCTGACACCTCAGAAGAACATGAACACACAGTAACTTCTAGAATAAGAAGGAAAGAAGCAAAGCTTTAAACTAGTCAGATTTAAAATATGGTTTTAACAATGACTTTTGTTTAGGTAGTAACATATAAAGAATAAAATGATATACTGAAATGAAACCTATGTACCTCCTTAAAAACACAAACAGAATATTAATAAAGCCAGAGGGCAGAAGATAATCTGCAGAAAAGAGATAAACGGGTATTAAACTGAGCTGCCCCTTGCTGCAAGCGCCAAGTGACACAAGCAGCCCACAGGTGCATAACAATTATCCTTATCAGGTACCTACCTCTCTCTTAAAGATCCTTCTTTTTGCTGGTTTTAGCTGAAAACCAATCAATGCCTCATATAGTAAAGAAGATTATAATTTTTAAAACCTCTATTATTTATCCTGGCCTAAATTCCATTAGCAGCTATTCATTCAACTTATTTGGTAATTTTTCCTAGTCTCTCCTGTCTCTCTTGATCTGTCTCCATCTGGTCTACTTCTACTTGCTTAGCTTGACCAGAAGGCAGTGCTGGAAATGAGCCTAAACCACGTGAGGCAAGACCAGCAGCTCATCAAAAGAATGTTCTCTATTCTAATTCAAGGGAAATGGAGCAAGGTTCAGTTCTCTGTGGTTCCCAAGGACAAGTGGGCACACAGCTCTTGGAACCTAATCAGTTGCTGAGAGTACAAAATCCAGCATTATGACAATATTTCTAATTATTTGAAATAGTAACCATTGTAATACATTTCTACTCTAACATTGTAAAATACTCGGAAATCCTTGCATTCTAGATAATTCAATAACTTTTTATAACAAAAGAAAGTATTTTCAATACCAACCTACACAAATCATAACGAGGGCAGTATACCCACTGTCATTTTCCACTAAATAAATATTAAACTCAATACAGTATTAATTAATATTTTTTTACTCTTTAATATCATTGGCCTTGAACTGTACAACTCTGAGAAGGCCTATATGAATGCTACTACAGAGATGTTCAATTTAGCACCTCTAACCCTGAGCCCCAGAAGACCTGTCAAGGATATAAATCTCAACATGGACAAGCTATGTCTCAGATGCTTCATAAGCTCTTGAATCTTTTAGTTTAAACATAATTAGCTGAAAGAGAAGTTTGGTTAATTAAGCAACCTGCCCCAAGTAAGCATTAAGGTAAGACAGAGTCTGGATCTGAAGTCCAAACTTGTCAGTCTCCAAAGCTCCACTGCTCCACGCTGCCTTCCTCTGATCCAGGTTCTCTTAATCACCAAGTCAGTCAGAAGTTTGGACTGGAGGCTCACAAGGACTCTCCTTGGGGAAAGGCCTCTAGAAGCAATCCTTCTCTATGTAGCTCACTACCTCACCCTCTGAAAAGAACCTGGAACACAGATTATGCATAAAAGTATGTGTGGGGAATGAGTCTAGTGCACCTCCTGACTATCATCTGTGGTGGACAAAGAGGAAGAAAGCAACACTCCAACAGGGGTGCAGTTCAACAGGATATACTGGACCCTGTTTCAATTTGGCACTCTAACTTGCAGTTTTTGTTATTTATTATTTTGCCTTTACCCACACTATATGTAATAAGAAAAGTCTTGCATTTCCGGTGATATCAAGAGGGAGGGAGACAGACAAACTGCATTTAGACAAATGACCAGAAGATAGTACAAGGAACCACAGAGATAACAAGCTCTTCTCAATGAGGTCTCACACATTTATTTCATGATTTTATTTTAAGCAAATGCTCAAAAGAGATATATACAAGCACAAAATGCTTTCTTAAGCCAAATATAAACCATTTTTAATAAGGATACTTATTGGCCTAGACAAGAAAACCTGTGTAAAATGCTGAACAGTGTGTCCACACCCTAGAGATATTCAGTAATGCTATTAATTTAAATTGGGTTTACATATTTATAACACATAATCATCCAAAATAAGAGGTCCAGACAAATTTTACTTACCAGCCCATGTTGCACCCTCAGGAACCTCAATGAAATGCCTTCTAATCTGACCAGGTTTAAAATGTACATCTGTAAAGGCTAGATCATAATGTGAAGATTCATTTACTCTGAAAATTAACAAAAAAATTATTAAATGTGACATTGTCATAAAAATAGTTATGTTTGTAACATGCCCACTAGCACTCTAGATCTTATACAATACATGCAAGAGTAGTTCACCAGAAATGAACACTGGGACTTGTTATAAGTTGGTCATAAAATAGTAAATGAAATACCACCTTATTTTTAACATGTTAGCAGAGGTAACCTCTGGTTAGCAGAGGATAGATGATTCTGCTTATTTTGTAATTAAAAAAACTTAAGTATTTATTTCTTAGGTATAGGGGGACACAATCTCTTTATTTTTATGTGGTGCTGAGGATCGAACCCAGTGCCTCATGCATGCTAGGTAAGTGCTCTATCTCTGAGCCACAATGCAGCCCTTATTTTATAATTTGTAAGACACACACACATTTATTTATTTTATTTTTTTTTTGAGTTTTTAATATTTATTTTTTTAGTTTTTCGGCAGGCACAACATCTTGTTGTTTGTATGTGGTGCTGAGGATCGAACCCGGGCCGCATGCATGCCAGGCGAGCACGCTACCGCTTGAGCCACATCCCCAGCCCCGACACACACACATTTAAAAAGCTCATACACCCTTTTTTTTTCTTAAAGGAATTCTACAATATTTACAAAATTTTCTAATTTCTAGATTAAGGACTATAGTGAATCCTAGATATTAAAATAAAAGGTAATGTATATTTTTGTGGCACTGATAAGTATCTTGCAGCTATGATAAAAACTGGTGTTAAGCCCCTCATGTAGCTTCAAAAATGCCCCCATACTGTAAAAATAGTAAAGACAAACCATTTCCATGAGAAATTAAATAAAAAAATTAAAAGTCAAATGTATAACTACCTTCTACAGAAAGTGTATGTAGAATCAAATTCTTATCAGTAGGACAGACATTTAATGAGTGTTTATATAAGGCAGCTAGAAATGTAACAATGAGTAAAATATGATCCTTTGATCTAGACAAATTAGTGGGGAGAGATATATTTTACATAGTAGGGACATATCAGGGAAAACTGATGAAGAATTTTTGGTTCATTCAAAGGGAACCTGCAGAATCTTCCTGAAAGAGAAAACGTTATCAGCTGATTGTTGAAGGTCTTACACAGAGCCTTGTTGAAATTTCCATTGCACTTCTAGGCAATGTATGACCAAAAATTTAACTTCTTTCCCACATACATGCCATTTTTAAAATTAATTTCCTCCTCTATGCCTCATAGGCTGAGATCTACCTGAGTAACTAACTCAACAGAAACTGGTAATTTAGAACTGCCACTTGTTTTCAGTATTCAAAATCCAATCTCACAGTTTGTTTTGCACATCCTATTTAATAGGGTCCATATAGGATGAAGTAAGATGTAGTCTCCGACTTCAGAGGGCTCAAAGTCAAACAGCATAAATTAAATAAGTAAATTTTGTTCTGAGCCGTGTAAAGCGCCATGATGTAGAAAGACTGGACTACTTTTATTCAGATGCCCAGAAATGAGCCTGGTCAGTTAAAGGATCCAGTGCAGCAAAGGCTTCAGTCGAGCAAATGCTCTCATCAACTGTAGAAACCTGGAGAGTCTGGGTAGAAAGCTGCTCAGAACCTGCACCTTGGTGTATGGCATGATAGGAAGCACTGGGTTGGGGCTAGAGCTGTGAGGAGTCATCACTTGCTATTTTAAGGAACCTAAACTTGATACTTGGAGCTGCCAGTGATGTATTTTAAGCAGGAGTAACATGATCAAATGTGAACTCCTTGGTTCCAGGGTGGACAGAGAGGAAAGGATTAAGAGACTGGAAGCACAAAGTGACTAGAAAGGAGGAAGAGCCAGGAAAGCAAGGAGGGTGGTGTGGAGAAGGATGAAACAGCTCTTCCAAGGGCCGCAGAGGGCTTGGGGAAGCGGAAGGCTATGGTACTCCTTCCCGTGGAGCTCGGCAGCAGCCCCTACACCAGTATATTCAGTGAAGCGAGTGGGGAGGAGGCCAGGTGCCATCCATGGTTCTCACAGCCAACAGGGACCAGCACGGCTGACTACATACCACCGAAAAAAGGGAGGAAGACGCGAACTAAGACTAAGCTCTGGTTACCTGGTTCTGTGACCTAGTAATCCGAAAGTCCACAGTATCCCACACACAGCTATTAACAACTTAGATGTAAAAATAAGTTGTGAACAACCTCTTACTTACTTTGCTGCTATAACCGCAGTGATGGGAACTCTGAACAGAGGCCCTGCATTGGGGGAGGCTATGTCATAGCCGCAAACCTTGAAAGAAATACAGTTTCAATATCTATAAATATACTTGTAGAACACGGAGTTTAAAGGGATAATCTAGTCACAGAATGAATTAATCTTAAAACTGAAAGGTCCCACACATAAGTGGAACAGGTTTCCTGACACTAGGTCACATAATATTATTAGCAAAAAGCCCTAACAAATGCATATGTAAAAACCTTTAAATAATTGAGCATAATAGGGAAATGAGACATCAAATTTAAAAAATTGCTTTTTAATGACTGAACTGCAAACTAGCATCACCGACAACATTGGAGGTAGTTACTGTTTACATACAACTACCATGTATCTAACAGATGCTTTCTCCACCTGAGTATGCAGCTCAGGTTCAACCCAATCAACCAATTGATGAATTAGAAGGAAACCTAACTGAAAAGGCTTTACTGTTCTGCTTGTTTCTCTTGCCTTCTTCACACAAGGACACATTATATTCTTACTGTACCCAACTGCTTAAATGAATATAGGTAGACTAGATGAGCTACAAACTCTGGCAAGTAGAAAGGCTGAGGTGATTCTTAACAAGAAAGCAACATCTTAGAAATATACTTGGAATTATTTACCTTTTTACTCTTAAACATGTTATCCACCTGCTTTTTATTTTTGTTGTTTTGTTTTTTTGTTACTGGGGATTGAACTTGGGGCACTTAACCACTGAACTACAATCTTAGCCCTTTTTATTTTTGAGACAGGGTATTGCTAAGTTGCCCAGGCTGGCCTTGAACTTGTGATCCTCCTGCCTCAGCCTCTCATTTTTACTGGGATTATGGGCCTGCACCACTGCACTTGGCCTCTCAAAACATTTTAAAGAGTAAAGAAATGAAAATGAAGATATGCCAATACCTCTGTATAATGCAATCCTTCTCGTAAGCCTCTGGGGTCCACACGTATGTTTATGTGTCTACATTGATTCATGAGTTCCAAATGGCTGGGACACTGAACCCAAGATGAGTTTGAAGTTAAAGCTAAATGAAGCTGAAGGGATATTTTTTCAGAGTTTTCTGGCATTAAAAAGACCAAAAATTAAAATCAGCATTTCCTCCCTTTCATTTCAGAAAGTCCTATCTCTTGTCAAGAAAATTCAGCAACTTAGTTTGGTCTGTTCTAAAATGTACTAGACATCGCACCCAAAGCACAATTGAGTGAAATAAAGACTGTCAAATATACAGTGATGAGTTTCCTTGACACCTGTTGTTCCCCTCAGCTGCTACTACTTCTCACTCTCACCTGAAAGCTCTGGCTTATAACCAAGTAGTAAATGGGAAAAGAAAGGGAATGTTATTTTACTATCAATTTAATAAAACATAGGTCACTGCAGTCCTGTCCTGCTGTTTTCCTTGGTGGTCGAGATGCTAACTGAATTACCATGGTACTGGGGTCCTTAATTGCTCTAGTTTCCCTTAAATTTATTAACTTTTTATACTTATTTATTTTTTTGCATTATGATTCTTAATTCACCATTATACAATAATTTATTACATCTAATTATATATGAGGTATGTTGACACCAAATTCAAATCTTCATACATGTACTTGTATAACGATGAGGGTCTCCTTTCACCATCCATGCTATTCCCCTTCTCCCTCCCTTTCCCTCCCACCCCTATTCTCTATCTAGAGGTAATCTTCCTCCCTTGCTACTCCCTCAAGTTTATTAGTTTTAAATAATCACCTTGTCACTTCTTACTTCTCTTCAGACCATCAGCCACATAGCATCCCCCTGTCAAGCAGCATTTGTTTGAACCATCAGCGTGAACACTTCAGCTCACTGCCAGCCTCCTACTTACCTGTGTTCTCTGGAAATACAGGCTCAATGCCAACGCCATGATCTGAAGGTGCAGCCACCTGAACAGGATCTCGGAGGTAGATGCCACGGTTATTTCCAACAGTAACAGTAAAACCTAGTCTATTAGCAAATGATGTATTCTGAACGAGGTAGTCATAGGCTTTGTCAACCTAATTAAAAGAATATAACTGGTAAGATAAAATGGATGAAGAAAATATTTTATTACAAATTACCAATTAACTTGACGTCAGTTATAACAAACTACTATAAACAAAAAGTCAGTTTCTATATTCACTGTATACTACTCAATACTCCCTCCAACTCAGATGCCAATTCTACATTTTTACCACTAGATGAACATTCCATTTCACTCTGTTCACATTGTTAATGAATGCTGGAAGTGATCCACCTGCCATTATGACTGACAAGTTTTTGCTTCTACTTCTGTTTTGAATTTCCAGCCTCTATACGTCTGTTTCTCTTAGTATAACGAATCTGTCCTAACTACAAAATTTGGTTTTGGTTGTTTTTTTGCCCTACTATAGCCACATAATCTGGAATTTATTTTTATTTTTTTTTAAAGAGAGAGAATTTTTTTTTTTTTTGGTAAATGGACACAACACAATGCCTTTTTTTTTTTTTTTTTTTAATGTGGTGCTGAGAATTGAACCTGGGTCGCACCTGTGCTAGGCAAGCGCTCTACTGCTGAGCCACAATCCCAGCCCCATAATCTGGAATTTAGACACAGTGAATCATGTTACAAGATATTATTATTATTATTTTTTAATGAGGTAACTTTTTTCCCCTATAGCTTTATTCATTTATTTTTTATGTGGTGCTGAGGATTGAACCCAGGCCTCACATGTGCTAGGCAAGTGCTCTATCAATGAGCCACAACCCCAGCCCTCTACATTATTATTTTAAGGGTGCTTTAAGTTTCTCATACAGACAACAATACCTGAATAATACCATGTCCTTGGGCAAATACTTCTATGTTGTCAGCCTTCACTGCAGTGTTTTCTAAAGCTCTTCTGACTGAATGAACTGTATAGTCAACATTATTAGCTTTCAGACCTAAAATTAAAAAAACAAAAGAAAATTGTGTTAGTGAGCCTGCTACTGGAAATTTTCTTTCTACAATCAGTGTAACAAGTAGTCTCTGGTTTTTCATGTCTTGAATTTCAACACTTATTTTAAAATCTCATCTTAAAAACTGAACTCAACAGTCTGGCTCAATTGCTTGCTTTGCAGACTTCACTCAAAAATCAATGCATACTGATTGGTAGGCTGCACAAAGGTGACATCAATGCACAAAGCAGACACCCAATGGCATCTGAATGATATTTTCTTTTTTTTAAATATTTTTTTAGTTGTAGATGGACACAATACCTTTATTTATTTTTATGTGGTACTGAAGAACCAACTCAAGTGTTTCACACATGCAAGGCAAGCGCTCTACCACTGAGCTTTGGCCCCTGCTCCTGAATGACATTTTCTTTAAGGTACTATTGGTCAAACACCATGGTTACTGGCAACAGATTTCAATTTACATGCATCGGGGAACTAAGGCAAAAGGCAGCTGAGGTTTTGTAACAGACCAACTAAATGAGAATCTTTAAGGACTGGATCCAGGAATTGTGATTTATTATAAGCTGCCCAGGGGATTCTAGCATGCAGCCAGGTTTGAAACTATGGGAAGGTTATAAAAGGCCTTTATACTGTTACCAATAAAAAGATGACTGCTGAACCATTTTTGTCCTCTCCAGAGCTCATGAAACACATAAAAATGTACTGTAATAAGCCATAAGAGCAAATCAAGGACATAATCAATTTTGTTCATGAGAATCCAAAAAAAAGATAGAGCGCTATCAGAGGAATAGGTAGATGACCTGGATCTTACTGAATGCACAGGAATTTGGCACAGCCTGTAATCCCCACTGCTAGAGAGGCTGAGGCACAAGAAGCCCAAGTTCAAGGCCAGCCTGGGTTGAAGACCTTGACTCACAATAAAATTAAAAAGGGCTGAGTATGTAGCTCAGGGATACAGCACTCACCTAGTATGCAGGAGGCAATGGGTTCAACCTCTAGCACCCTCACCCCCCACCCCTGCCACAGAATGCATAGGAGTTTGCAAGTCCGAAAAGGATTTAGGGGCAGAGATATGCTCAAAGATAGGTGAAGCTGAATAGGACTAGAAATGAGGTAGAGACATCAGTGACCATCTGGAGAATTCTGACTCAAACTGGCAACTGATGTGGCACTGACAGGTGTTTTAAAATCAGTGATTGAAAAACTATTGGCTTTTGTTGTTATCTCTCGGCATCAGCAGAGATGAGTTGACCAGACACATGGGCAGAAGACAGCTGCGGTAGTCGGAAAAGGGGTGAATGAAGAAGGCAGGGAGACCAACCTTGAACAGAGGGGCACTTCTGAGGAGGGAGCTTCACTGCAGCTTGTCCACCCTGAGTCCCACCACCCTGATGGTGCCCTCTTTAACACTGCATATCATCCTAGAAATACCTCTGTTCCATTTAATTCTTCTCTATATCATTTATCACATTCCAACGTGTAATACAAGCACTTTTAAAATTTTGTTCAAAGTCTGTCTCCCCCAATTATAACATAAACTTGAAATAGACAAGGTATTTTACATGTTCTGTTCATTAACTTAGCCTCTGATAAGCAAAGAGCCAATAAATATGTTTGCCAAATGTATGAATAAGCAAATGGTCATTATTACATAAATCATTTTTTACTCAAAACTTTACTTTGTGTCCAGGACATTACCAAATAAACCATGTTTTCTCACCATGAGAACTGCAGAAAACATGCAGTCAGCAGTAGGAGAAGAGGGCGGTCACAGGCAATATCCTCACCTGAGAGTATCAGGGCAATGCCCCCACACGCGTTGGGGGAAGACATCGACGTCCCGTTCATTAGCTGAGTCCCCCTCAACGTCCAGTTAGGGACAGAAGCAATGGCTCCTCCTGGTGCACTGATACTCACGCCAAGGGCCCCGTCGGCACTAAACAGAAAGCCATTGAGGTTTGTTCATGATGGTGAAACTGGGATATATATGGGCATTCTTGAGAAGGCCACTCGTCAAATCCATTACAGTCCAACACCATGGACTACTTGTAGTCATTACATATAATGACAAAGATATCATCATGGGGAATCATGGGGGGGTGGAACCTAGCGCAGCTATTTCCCCATCAGGTAGCAGTTATTTTTTCCTCACAAGTGGACAGAAATCTGCCTGTGTGTATGTATATGTATCTGGATTTATGTGTGACAGGCCAAAGATATCAGGTATATTTAGAGAGAAAAAATAAATGTTCAGACTCCTTGGTGAAGTTTTCCACTGTTTATAATCTAATTCAGTATTATATAATAGAAAAATAAAGTGGGTCATATATGTAATTTGAAATTTTCTAAGAGCCACATTTTAAAAAACAGGAGACTGGTGAAATTAATTTTAATAACATTTTATTTAACAGAACATATCCAAAATATCATTTCAAAATGTAGTTAATATAAAAGAATAAAAATGAGTTAGCTTACTTTTTTTTTTGCACTAAGACAACTTCAGAATCCAGTGTATACTTACAGCACATCTCAACTCAGACCAACCTCACAAGACTGGTGGCTGACAGACCGGACAGCTCAAGTTTAAAAGGACTACCTAGTTGAGGCCTTCAATAATAAGACTAAGGAGCTAAAAGCCCTTGGAGTTCATGATCACACTCATGCTGTCATCCAACACAGTTCTATTCTATTCCCCCATAGAGGCCATTCTACCACTATGATTCTCCCACAATCAATTGAGCTTTTGCTTCTGGCTAGAAATATTGGGCAATTTGGTCTTACATTTTTACAGAGCTGAAGACAATGCACATATATCACTTCCAAAATGCATCAGTGGCACCTTTTTAGTGAATATCTTTACATGAATATTATTGGGTAAATATCTGTTGACCCATAAAGATGCTCACACCATACTCCTGAGTGTCAAAAATACATGAACAGCATGATTTCCCATTTATGGTCGGAAGAATGACTAAAAGAATGTTTACCAAAATGTCACACATACATATATACCACTCACAAATAATGAGATTTAGTATGATTTTTACTTCCTTACTTGCACTATGTTATCTACCAATATTCACAATGAGCAATGGATATTTTATAATTTAAAAAATAACAAGTTGAAAGAGTCATGAATTTTAACTGAGTACTTTCAATTGCTCATTTTTACCTTTTCACTAGTCTGTAAACTGGCTGGCAAATCTTAACGTATTTTCTAAGTATTTAAAACAGTATTCTAAAAATGAGTTTAATGAATGTTTCTTTAAAATTAACAACAACGACAACAAAAATTAAGTGATATTTTCCTCCTAAACTATTATACATAAGAGAAACTCAAGCCCTTTTATGTAGACATTATGGGGTAGTCTGTCTTGGAGAGGCCACACCTGCAAACACCAAGAAATCAAAAAAAAAAAAAAAATATGGTATGTGTAATGCTCAATACTGAAGGAGAAGAAGTGGTTTTCAAAGAGCACTATGAAATATATTCTGCTTATGATCATTAATCCATGTTTTATACTTTATACCTGTTTAATAATTAAACCAAGTATTTGCAATAATATTTCATGTGTATACAGGTAAGCATGCAACAAACTCTCTTAGAACAAATGATTTGTGAACTGATGTCTGCTTTAATCTAAGCTTCCCTTATAATTCAGGAGCTGTGTTGTTTTATTAAAATATATTCTTTATACATTTTTTGTTTTGTTTTGTAGTTTGGTGCTGTGGACTGAACCCAGGGCCTTACACATGTTAAACCTGTACTCTATCACTGAGCTACAACCCCTTACCCCTAGCACTTGAAATAATTCTTTAAATGTTCTATGGCAAATAAGATTGGCAAAGGTTGGGGTAAACAATTCTCTAATATTTTGTTTTTATATTGACCCTAACACATTTTAATAATTTGATACTTTAGTTAACTGATCAAAGAACACATAAACCTTTGCTAACTTTTGACTCTTAGTCATTCTTATTCAGTGACATTAGTTGGGCTACTGAGGGCAGTCTATGATCATGGTAGGAAATAAAGCGTTGCAATCCATAGAGACTGCCAGTCTGACTATTTTCCAAGACAGTCTATAATAAAGTAATGGAATAAGTTTACATTTTAAGAAGAAATTACCTAGAGAAGATTAGGAAGATATGTGCAATTCAAAGAATTAACTTTATCATATTTGCTCTGATTCTAGCCAATTTTTGAATCTTATCTTCCAGTATTCTTTATTATCTAATTTATACTCCAAACACATCCAACTACTAGTTACTTCCTCCCAAACCACTTAGTTTCGTATAATAAATTATTTTTATAGTACAACCTGCTTATCTTTGGGTTCAAGCTGTCCTCACCATATAGAACTCCCTTCTCTCTCAATGTTCTATCCATCCTTTAAAGGTTGACTCCAATACTACCTCCTTCGTGAAGGGTTCAGGTGATTGCTCCCACCTCTGTGGTCCCATTTCCTACAATGACATTCTGAATGTGGATAACAACCTTCATGCCTTGCCTATTTAGTGCTATGTAGGCACCAAGATATTTGCTGATCTGAACTCAAAGTCTATTCTTCTAAATTAACTCCAAAGAGGCAAAGATATGAATTAAAATAGGCTTTATTTTTCAGAGGGTGCCTGTACTAACTGATGTAATAATGGATTATAAAAATTAGGACTCAACATACCTCGAGAAAGATAATCAGTCCCTGAATTAGACTAATATAGTTCAGAGGGTGTCAGCGAACCTAAACATCTGATAAACCTAAACACTGATAAATGTCATTTATCAATCAGAACTTGCTCACTTATGGATCTTATCCAAGAGGTTCAAAGGTTATAACTTCAAGAGCATGAACACAGGTACACAGGCTCTGGAACTGCAATGCTTTAACAAACATTTAGGGCTTCTGTTACACCAAAGCTCAAATATCAAAATTATTTAAAACGAGGCCATCACCACTTATTATCTAAAACTCTGCCTCCCAGCCACATAAAATATAACCAAGTACATGTAATGATTCCATGTACTGCCTCACCCACCTTGGGCCTCTTGAAGACCATGTGTACTGATTTGCAGGTAATTTCTCTCTCAGGGAATATTCTGCAACCATCATATCAGGGGAAACATAAGCACCAACACCTGTGAGACGAATTTTTATCATTAACAAAAGGAATCAAAATTCACTCAATGGATCTTAATTTTCCCAATGAAATCCACTGTTCACATGGATAAACTGCTTAATACCTACACCAATTCTCTCATGAAACAGAAGAGAAAATTTAACAGGGAAACGTACCATGTATCACACCTTATTCCAAGCCCTCTGCTAACTTAGAATGTTATTATGCCATCTTTTCCTAATAATGTACCAAAAGATGTATATCTGTTTTTCTATTAGACAACTTATTCCGGGCTTCCTTAAATTGTAATAAATTCTAGACAAGCTGTTTTCCCTATTAGACTTTGTTTCCTGAGGACACATTTAGTCTACAGTGTTTTGCACAGAGGAGAGATACAATTAACATTTGATCACCATTTTGGTCTGCTTGTTTTTAAACATTTCTATTTCTAAAGCAGAAAACTAACCTATCACACTTGACGTGGTGCCACCTGGACAACCGACGGTGGAAAGGCATGGACCGTTATTTCCAGCACTGGAAACGTAAATGATATTGTGCTTCCATACTGCTTCATTAATTACTTCACAGATTCTCCTGAAAAAGAATATTCCTTTGAATAACACTGTCCCATTTCTTATTTATATAAACAACAAATTACAAACGGGATTCAAACTGTAGAAGTTAAACAGTAACTATAAGGAAGGGGTGTGCATTCGAATCACTCAGTTGACCTTCTTAAACTAAAAATACACAGCCTCTACTGCCTAAGTGTATAGAGTACCAAAATGCTATTTAAAAATATGGTTACATAAATGTTGGCAGGTCTACTTTTGGTAGAATATGATACAGTGATTTTAAATGAGGTACTCATTGGATTTTAGCATAGGTAAGGAGTTATGAGACCAGTAAGTATAGGAAAAATGCTAGATACAAAACGTTATATGGAAATAATACATTACAAAGTATTACAATATTAGCAGTGTCTAGAGAGTAAGGTAGTAAATTGTTCCATTTCCACCCCCACTTGAAAGTATTTAGAGACAGTCTTCAAGGTATTCCTATGCATATTTTTCACCAGGAATTATGTAACCCAAAAAGCCAGTATATTTAGTGGCAAAGATAAAATGGAAATAAGGTATAATTGGTGACTGTGACTTTAAGATGTGAGAAATCTGATCAGAGATCTTTACAGACAACAAGAAAACTTTACTGGCATTTATTAAAGAGAAAGAAGTTAGCCAGGTGCAGTGTTGCATTCCCATAATCCTAGTGGCTTGGGAAGCTGAGGCAGTAGGATCACGAGTTCAAAGCCAATCTCAGCGATTTAGGAAGTCCCTAAGCAACTCAGCAAGACCCTGTCTCTAATATAAAAAAGGGCTGGGGATGTGGCTCAGCGGTTAAGTGCCTTTGGGTTCAGTCCCCGGTACCAAAAAAAAAAGCGGGGTGGGGGTGGAGAAGTTAGATCATGAAAAAGAAAATGGAGTTAATATAAAAAAGGTATAGGGTAAAGATTCACCAAAGTCCCAAGTATGAATATCTGATCAAGGAAAGAATATTGGGGAAAGATAACTTTAAAAGAATGTCCAAAAAGAGGAGAATACACTTGTAGAAAAAAAAGACACTGAGGCAAGAGGAGAAGGGACAGGATTGTGCGGAGGAAGAAACAAGAGGATGGGGTGCACACTGCAGGGCAGTCAAGTGTCCTCTCACAAGAAACACAGCAAAATAATTTCAAAACAACAAACTACAGGGTCTAACTTGGTAAAAATTCTCATTTTGAAAAGATTTCAAATATAAAGTTTTATAAACCAGATAACTGGTGTATTTTAGTGGCTTGGTGGTTGGAGACGGGGAGAGATGACTGGTAAATAAGTACTCTAAATACAGTAATTTAAATAGATACTACTGTGAAGAAAAAAAGACACAGAAACATCAGGTCAATGCCATAGCACTGGATCTGGAGCATTATGACACTGATGACACAGCAAGGGAGGAGGTGAGCGGGTTGAGGAAACACACTCTTCACGTGCAGAGAGTGCATGTGTCCAACCACCAGCGAGTTCTGCAAATTAGCTGCAGGGCCACTGAAGGGAACAGCAAAGTTTTGGCAAGCCTAGGGGTTGGTGGGGCAAGGCTGAGGAAGGCTCCAGGGTGACTGTAAAACAGTAATTATAACAATGGACAGTCTGAGGGTCTAATCTGGCTGGCAAAGAAAGTAAGGATGCCGTGGAGCCATCAGTGAAAAATACCAGAGGGCCTGGTAGCCTGAAAGTCTCAGGAGAACAATTATGGTGGCTGGCTAACCCAGTCACAAGGGAGTGCTCAGTATTGAGATTTCAGGTATGGTGCAGTGACTGGTACTGAATCATAGAGAAGACACAGGAATTTGGGCCTGAGGGCTAAGCCACATGGTTTTCATCTCACCACAGGGCTGCTGTTGTCCACTGTGATGTTCAATCCATATGTTTAAAATATTTCATGTATGCCAGCCGAGGTTCTATAGTAACAACTGTCAGGGAATACTCACCCAGAATTTGGCCAGTGAGTCGCTTCTCCATAGCTGTAGTTGACAAGATCACACTTATGATTTATGACTTCTATCATCTATTAAAGATTAAGAGCCTAGTTTAGGCAGCTGAACTAATTTAGTTTCTAATTTACAAACAGTAGCAAACATAAAAGCACGTAATTATATAGTTTCTTGACCAATCATTCTCCAATTTATAAGTTATTTCCATACATAATAATAAATAAAAACCAAAGGGCAGGAGGAGACAAAACACTGTAGTAGTCAGTAAAAAATAAAACCAGTGTTTCTAGAATGGAATGGGACTGGAGGAGGACAGCAGCAAGCCTAGTCCTTACTAGGTTTAAAATCACTAAAGTTACACGTCAAAATGAAATATGGAGTATTAAAAATTTTTAATTCCTTTTAGGCTAATGGAGCAAGCTGGCTAAGATGACATTTTCTTTAAAAGTATCACAAAATTGCTTGCTGGAGAATTTACTAGAAATGGTAAGTATAAAATAGATATTTTCTTCCACAAAGGTTTTAAACCAAAAACTTTTTTCGTAATAAATTTTATTAAAAATAATTTTAAAAGTAGAAAATATTTTTGCTTTTAAAAATAACATCCTGTACACAAAATGCAGTTCAATGTATTCTTGGTAAACCAGAAGCACTTTTTAAAAACCCTAAAAATATCCAAGATTAATCATTAATCTAAATCAACAATTCATAAACACTCACAGCTCTTATGAGACCTGTGCCTGTTTCCATTGTGCTTAATCTTGTATCACCAATTTTTATTGATAGAATTTGAGCACCAGGAGCTACTCCATTCCGTTCAGGTTCTTCTGGAAAATGCCCGGCAGCTATACTAGCTACGTGTGTGCCATGAGCTCCTAGAAGCAACAAGGAAGGAAATGACAAAATATTTTCCCATATGAGAATTTTAACCATTCATTTCAATCTACATATTATTAGTCATTTCAGTCACTATATATTGGTTACATACTCTTAAGACATTTGAAAAAGTGTTTCACCAAAGAGGATATCCAAATGGCAAATAAGAAGGAAAAATGTTCAAATTCATTAGTTATCTGGAAACTGCAAATTAAAGCCATAATGAGATGCCTCTACATAATTTTTCAGGATGGCTAAATTTCTGAGGGCTGACAGTAGAAGTGTGGGCTGGGTGAAAGTGCAAGATGAGCAGGCACCTTCCTGCCCCTATCTACACACCTGCCAGAAATGCACACACATGTTCAACAAGACATTCACAAAGCATTCATGGCAGCAGTATTTGTATAATTCAAAAACCAAAACAACTTTCAGGTCCATTAATAGTAAATGGACATATGGTACCATCAATTCACAGAACTGACAATTAACTGCAATAAATATGAACTTCTATGTACTGAGATGAAGCTCACAAAATAAGGTTGAACTAAAATTCCATACAAAAGGATTTATATTGTTTATATAAATAGAAAAAGGTTGAACCATAGGAAATTGCCACTATTTTATCATGTCTAACTTATAAAAGACAACATCATATGGCCCAAAGTAATGTGGCAGAGGAAATGAGGATAGTAGTTAAATTTGGGGTAGGGGTAAGGACACTTGAGTAGCAAGATACAAGATGGGGACTTTTACAATATTTTATTTTTGACGTGGGTGGTAGTTACACAGGATCATCTACTTTGTGATAATTCAAGGAGTATACAATTTGTGATTTGTATGCTTTCCTGTACATGTTACATATCAATAAAGTAAAATAAAAACCTAAGATTCTTCCCATACATGTTACATATCAATAAAGTAAAACAAAAACCTAAGTGAGAAGTTTCTTACGAGACATGAAGAAAAACATGCCACTACTGTCAGGAAACCAACATAAGTACAATGATAACAGCAGGTGGCCCTGGGCCTATTTATATTAGGGACAGATGAGAGGTGGAGCTCCAGAAGTGATGAACAAGACCCTTCCAGGTGGGTTGGCCACCATGCTGAGACGACTTTGTTCTAACCAACTGCTGTCACATCCCGCAAGAAAATGTGCACCCAATGCTGCCAATTCTACTTCCTTACTTTTTTCCTCACCTTGCTGCCTGCACACAATAGTCACAGTGGTTATTGTAAAGAAGACTGACCATGCCACAAACTGAAGAGAAAGGGGAGCACCTGCAGGTCTACTGAGGTAGTCCCAGAGGAAAACAGTTTGGGAGCTTTTAAAGTTCAACATATATTTAGCACATCCAGCCAGTTCTCCTTGAGATGGGTCCAAAATAAACAAAACCCTATTTCCACACAGAAGCTTATACAGAAATGTTGAAACAACCTCAATGTCCATCAATAAGTGAATGAATAAACAGTGAGGTACATTCACATGATAAAATATGATTCAGCAAAATGAGGAGCACACTACAATCACAGCAGTGACCAACCTCAAAATCACTGTGCTGAGTGAAAGAGGCAGGCAAAAAAATCATATTTCTTATTCCACTTATTTAAAATTTTGGAAAATACAAAGTAATCTAGAGTGATAGAAAGCAGATCAGTGGCTCTGGGGATGTGGGCAGAGACTGGATCACAAAGGAAGACAGCTGGCTGCTGGAGGCAATACTATCTCGGTGGTAGCTTATCAGGTGTACATATATCAAAACTTATCAAATTATAGATGCATGTGCAGTTTACTGTACTTAAGCTATACCTCAATGGACCTAGGGGGTGAAAGAGCTAGTCACCTTCCTTCATTCTCTTTTCTCCCTCCCCCAAAGCAACCATTTTGAAGCTAGTGTGCATAATCTTTGCATCTGTTTTTTATACTTTCACCAAAGAAATATACATATACATAAACATTGCATAGTACTTATTTGGTTTTTAAATTTTACTAAGTGTTTTATTATCAATATAGTTTTTCATTAAAACTAATTTGATTGCTATGTAATATTCCATAATATGAATAACATAATTTTTAAAAACCTACTGTTTTTATCCCTCGAGGCAAGAGCAAAAAGTTTTATATAAAGGATAGAATACAGAAGGGGGGAGGGAGAGGGAGGAAGGGGAGAGGGGGAGGGGGGCACCAAAAAAAGGGGTTAATGGATATTTAGGTGGGTTCCAACCATTTTGAAATTACACAGAAAGCTGTGGTGAGGATCACTCTAAATGATTCTCCATACTCATGAGTGAATTTTTCAAAGGTGAATATATTTGGAAATGACATTACTATTTATAAGAATCATGCTGATGAATTTTGTGACATTGGTCATATGCTTATAGTCTCAGAATGAATAGTACATGGTTATGACTTTAAAAAAACAACACAAATCAAACCACAGCTATGATTCTAGACCTAATCCTTTAGTGGTACTCTCTAGATTAAATTCTCTAGAAAGTTGCTTTGAGCTACAGAAATTTATTGTCTTGCGACTCCATGAATTTCTCTCTCATTAGTAAATCTGAAACAGAATACCTCCACTGGTCACAATGGAGAGCAGGTTTCCATCATCATAAATATTAACAGAGTAATTCAACATCTCAGCTGTGCCAAAAGAACCATATTCTTGGGCTTCTTTGTAGTTTCTCAATACAGTAGATTTGCTCAAGTCCCCATCTTCATTTGAATCAATGCAGGCTCTGTTAATTGAAAGAAAAAGCAGGTTTCAAAATACATCATTTTCTCACCTTTCTAAAGAAGACCACACACTACAGTGTCCTCTGTTTTCTTCTTACTACCTTCCTACTCCCACCATCACAAACACAGCAATCCTTTGCTTCACAGAGGCAGCAGGAAGGGTCAGGTCAAAGAGTGCCCAGGATGCTTAAGCCTATGCACAAAGGCCTCAGAATGCCGTCTGTCACAGACACGAGGCAGAAATCCATTGGGCCACTAAAGAAATAAGAAATGAGAACTAGAGCTCGGGCTGGAGCTTTAAGATAGGATGGTTCAGATACATGGCCTAGGTAGGCCTTAATTCCTGCTGCTTCTGTTAGTATTTAGTCTGTGAGCTGGATAGCTTATGCAGGATCCTTGAAGCTAGATGAACTATACTGAGTGCAGTCTCATTCAGACTTTGGGCAAACTTTTTTTTTTTTTTTTTTTATAAAGAGCATTTTCTACATAATTTTACTCTACTTGTTCTTTCCTCGTTTTGTTAGCTATTTAAAAATACATGTACACACACATGTATATGTATGAAGCATCAAACAAAAATAAACAAGTGAAAGGATGATCAGTAGAGTAGAGAAAAGAGAATGGGGGAGGGAAGGAGGAGGAGAATGGGGGGGTGTCACCCAGGACTGAAATGGAATAAATCAAATTCCATGCATGTATGATTTTGTCAAATGAACCCAACTAGTATGTGTAACTATAATGTTCTAATAAAACTACATACATATTTCAAATACTTTGGAAGACAATCTGATTAAAATTACATATATTAATTATTTAAAAAGTCATAAACGATACACAACATTTAACTACCAATATTATGTTTTTGGTTCTTAGACCTTAGGACATGTTTGTTTACATAAGAACTGTTTTTTTTTCAAGTTAAGCAAGTCTCAGTCAAAATTGCTAAAGTGAACATTGAAAGCCCTCTAGTTTTGCACACGGATCATTTACCATAAATATCGAAGCACATGCATCATTAACAAACTAAGCATTTAGGAGGAAGGATCCTTCAAAATTCGTTTTTACGCATATACCAACAGTGATATCCCAAAATGATCTACAACATTTCAAAAGAACTGAACACCTATGAAGAAAATGAAGCAAAAAGAAAACAAGTAGCACATCAAACAGAATCAGGATTGAGGTGAACATTTAAAATGTATATCACCAAATCATCTATGTTAGAAAGCACAAAACATCTGTCTCCAAAATGTATGTAACTGGCCAGCATCCCTCCAGGAAGGCATCTAATAAGTGCTCCCATCTTTCCCTCTCGGTCTTCTGATCACCATAGTCTATCTCCCGAATGTGTCCATTTCTCTATTTCGACTATTTCTTCCTTACCTATGCTGCCTGATGAGTTGATGGCCTGTCTGCAGCTACAGTGATTTCTTCAAGTCTGATCATCTGATTCCTGCTTTAAACCATTCTACATCTTCCAATGGCTCTCAACATGTTGAAACTCCACAAAGGCCTCACTATCAAACCTCTACTTACCTCTCTATGTCCTCCTCCCACTACTCACTCCGTGGCCATACCAAGTTTCTACACTTCCTCCAGTGACCTCTATTCTTTTCTTCCACCTTCAAAGCTCTTTTCTATTCTCTACTTAATTAATTGTGCTGATAATTCATGTTTCAACTTAAGATGTTCCTTCTGGGAAATTCTTGATGCTTTTTAGCTTGGTTCCATGTTTAAAACACATGCTTCCACAGAGTCTAAAATTCATGGAATAGCTTTTATACTACAAAGAAGGCACTCAATAAACACTTGACAAATAATGAAAGAATTAATGAGTCAACAACATCCCACAGCAAATGCAATGACACTTTCTAGGTCAGCTTCTTATAATGAGCATCAGCGTAGAGTGACTCAACAATACAAGTATCTGCCTAAGTAACTCCATAGAGCACAAATATGAGTGTTGCAAGAGTACAACTTTATGAAGGTCTGGTTGGCTGAATTCAAGGAGCTGCTGTTGGAATCCAGAGAAAAGGAACATGGAATGAGGTTCACAGAGCATATGAGTGAGAGTGAGGAGAGGCTGAGATTAAGTATTACTTGACATTTTCCACACATTTCTTTGTCAATTATGGAAAGAATCCACAGTTTTCATCAAGAATTACAAAGGAAATGTGACATAATGAGGTCAAACACCACCCAACAGAAACTGATTAATAACCCTTTCTTTATGCAATTCTCTGTGAACAGTTTCTCTCCACCTGTTTTGCTCCATTTTGAATGAAATCAAGTTTGACATTATACATTCTGACAAATGCTCAAAGAAAAGAGTATCATTATTAGGTTACCTGCTAAGTGCAGAGATAGGGGTTCATAATTAGAAGTGGATAGGAAGGGGCAGACTTGACATTCTTAACAAAAACAAAACAGAGTACTTAAAGAATAGGTCACTTTACCTCCCCTCAGAAACAGGTAACATTTATGAAATGAGAAATGAGAACATTTATAGATAGTAGCTAAATTGTAAATTCATGCTAGGTATTGTGAGATCTTCAAGAGTCTCCTCAAAAAAGTCTGAAATCAAAGTACTACAGGATATACTATATCATATTAAAAAAAAATAGGTTAAATTGTGTCTGGTAGCACCAGAAAGCTATTTTTCACTGATTATAATAAAATTTTCTAAAATATTCCTCTGGGATTTTAGATTTTTATCAGTTCTATTGTCTGACTAAATATCATTTCCAACACAAATATTTTAAAAGAAGTATCACGCATAGTTGTTAGCCAATGGCTACAAGTGAATCATTTTATCAGATTGCTGGAAGAATAAGGAAACTTTCTGGAAATACACTGGTGCCCTGGGCTCTACTAACTATTTAAGAGTTCAAAAGGTTTGTCCAAAACTAAAGCTGATTTGGGTCTCAAATAGATTCACTGAGTGATAATGTCACATAAACCAAAACTTTGTATAGCTCTAAGAGTTTAATGTTCTTCAGAAAGAGAGAGAGACCCTTTCAAGTGAAGATCTATACAATACAAAGAACTCACCTCCAAGCTTCACCATCATGCCATACCAGGCAGTCATACACAGGGCCAGGATCACTATATTTTTTCTCAAAAGAATTTAGCAATTCCACTTGACTTTGAAGCTCTTCCTTGATTAGTTTGTTCACCTAATTAATTACAAAATCAATTAATATTTAGTATATTTTGTGCTTCTGAAAGTTACATCAACATATGACCAAAGACACAGTGTTAACCAATAATAAAATCATTTTACTCTGGAAAACTGTAGTTCAATTACATGGTAAATGTATATAAAAGGAAAAAGTTAAATTTGTATATAGGTATATAGGACATTAGTTCCCTTTTTGTTAAACTGGGGACTGAACCCAGGGACATTTTAACACTGAGCTACATCCTCAGTACTTTATTTTCTATTTGAGACAGGGTTCACTAAGTTGCTCAGACCATCACTAAATTATTGAGGGGAGCCTTGAACTTATGATCCTCCTGCCTTAGCCTCCTGAGTGGCTGGGATTTTAGGTGTCATTGCCATGCCTAACCTTAGGCCATTAGTTCTGAACCCTAACTGTCCTTTAATTAGTGGTTCTAGGAAGCTTTAATAACGCCTATCTCCCTCTCAAGGCTTGAATTAAATTTTTTATAACACAAGTACAGTCAGTTTTAAAAGCTCTTCGTGTGATTCTAATAGCCGTCAGAGTTGGGAACCATTTAGTACATGCATGTACTAAAAGAATAATTCAGAAGGATAAACACCAAACTGTGGTGATCATGCCTGTGAGGTGAGATTATGAAGGCTTTTCATTGATTACATTGATTCAAAAACACTTAAGGGGCAAGACGTAGAACAATGATTATTCTCATATACTTATTATGGGAATATAAATTGCTACAATCACTTTATGACCTACCAAAAGGCATATACAACAATGTTTAGAATAGCATTATTCTTAATAATAAAAAACAAAGCAAGAAACAATATGAAAAATGGACAAACTGTGGTTCATTCTTGGAAGAAAACATCTGGAGTAATGAAAAAGAACTGCAGCACCCAGAGCCTGGATGTACATCACACCACTATGCAAAGGATGAGCTCACAGAAGACCACATGCTGCCAGCTTCCACCTCACCAAAACTACCCTGTGGTACCACCAGTCAGGGAACAGCTGGCTCTGAGGAGAGGGGTGGATTTCCTGGTGCAGCTTATAGGAGAGAATCCAAAAGACACACTTAGCACTTACTTTCTTTTACCTACATATATTATGTGTTAAGTTTTGAAACATTGATACATATGTAAATTGACTTCAGCTTCAACAATTATGGAAAAATATAAAATTGACCTGAGGAGAACATTATGAAAAAGGAAAATCTGCGAGAGCATTCTACTTATTCCCTAAGCACCCAGTTATATAATTGTGTGGCAACGTCTAGATACAAGTGACTAGCACCAACTTGGGAAGAGCCGTTGTTGGCAACATCAAATTCTTCCTGTTTTCTACAGGCTTCTGCAAGGGCCACTCTGTGAACAGGATCCCAGATTTTTTCCTTCCGTTCCTTCTGCAATGACAAAAAAAGTGACCTTACGATTCAACTGACAAATACTCTGTTAAACCTCAATGATAGTTTATATACATGGACTTTGATGTCAGCAGATGTGATGCTCAACCATTCTCATGTGAGGGTTTAAAAAAATCACTTCTAAGGAAGTTGATGAAGTAACAGATCAATTATTAATAAGTGGTTAGTTAATTCACTGCAGTCAGAATTTAAGAGAACAAGTTTACCAAGACATGTATTTTTAATATTCATACTCTCCAATTTAAATCCTCACCTTCTCTAACAATACCTAATACCATGTTCATAACCTGAAATTTCATCTAAAATAGGAAAACATGGTATCCTGGGCCCACACAAAATTGGGGAATGCAGTGAAGCAAGAGCAAGCAGAGGACCAGAGGAAGGCTGTAACTGTGTTTCAGACATGTGTTCCTCCTCAATTTCCTTCCTCTCTAGGGTTTTTTCATCTGCTTTGACAGGATATGGTTCTGTATTATTGAAACTGGCCTTAAATCTCCAGTTTCTTTAACCCACAGTGTCTCCTGACAGAAGTCTGCTAGTTTATGAAACCTTTCCAGAAAAATAGGCAATTCAGCTAAGCTAAAGAAAAGGTCCACTTCAACCTAACCTCTCCATTTGTATGCAATTTGTACCTATACAACACAATTAATTTTAATACACTGCACACAACTGTCATAGTGTCTGTGTACTTCAGCCTGAAACTTTAAAATAGTACTCAGTCAGAGTTACATGTATGAGAGAAAACTCTGGTTCATGGACCCCAGGGGAAGCAAACAACACTGTGATCAGATCATGGGGCCACAAATCTTACCCATCATCAATTTCAAGAACTCTATCTTTTAAAATATATACATACATATATTTATTTTTTAGTTGTACACAATACCTTTATTTTGTTTATTTATTTTTATGTGGTGCTGAGGATCGAACCCAGGGCCTCACACATGCTAGGCAAGCATTCTACCGCTGAGCCACAACCCCAACCCAAGAACTCTATCTTTTTTACCATTGAAACATTGGATATGTATCAGTACTAGTGTCACAGCAGACTTCTAAAGTGGTACTGACCAATTCAGTATCCATTAGCCACATGTTGCTATTTAAACTTAAAACATTACATAAAATTACAGTTCCAATTCCATAGTCCCACTAGCCACATTCAAATTCTCAGTAGGCTTGGTGGCTAGTGGCTCCCCTAATGGACACGACAGATAACCAATACTTCAAACACTCTCATCATTACAAAAAGTTCTATGGAATAGCACTATTTTAAAGCAGGCTCCTTACCACTCTTACTTATGACTCTTCTACCTCTAATGACCGAGTTGTGTTTTTTACATTGGTATTTCAGTAGTGTTAGGTTGACTGATTCTTTTCTTAATACTGAATACTAATAAATTAGGAACAAAAAGGTCAGCCAAGGGCTGGGGTTGTATGTGGTACCTCTACCACATGCAAGGCACTGGGTTACATCCTTAGCACCACATAAAAATAAATAAATAAAATAAAAAATAAATGTATGTAAAAAAGAAAAAAGAAGTTCAGTCAAACAGCAAGAAAAAAAATGAGCAAATTATAAAAACTACAGGAACAAGAATAAATAAGGAGGCCTGGCTTTAAATGAGTTGTCTTGAACCTTTATCAAGTAAAAATGCTTTCAAAAATTCAATGAAAGCTCTATGCCATCTCCCAGAAAAACATAAATAAAGTATGAGTGTAATTTCAGTGTGTACAGATTCCCCAACCTTATCCACGCATTCAGAATTAAAAACCATGCCTTTAAATGGATAACATTCCAATGAACAGAATTGATTTTAAACAGTCATTTTTTAAAAAGCTTCCAAACACCCCAAATAATTAAGGGTTAAGGAGATTTTATGACAATTTTATTTTCCCCTAAGAGGAATAAAATCTGAAAAAGGAAATACCGGAGTCACTGATACTAAGTTGTATATTACCTGTATCCTTTCCTTGAGAGCCTTTGGATAGAAGTCATAGCCATTTTTAATGCCAATATGATATTTGCCTGAAGGATTTGTCCAGCTTGCAGGAATCTATAGAAAAAAGAAAATTGTTCCTTCAGTCAATGCCTTCCAATGCCAATGATTTACCACTGGGGAGAATATTTTACATCAACTCCAATAGCTCATGTTGAATTAGCAGGCCCATGTATTCGAGGACTACTTTCAATATTCTAAATAGTCACTTAATATCTCTGACCTTTTTTTCATCTGTAAATAAGATGATTCAACTACACTTCCAAAGTGCTTCCAAAATATACTGTCTCATTAAACCACAAAGATTATTATTAGTTCTTTTTCCTTTTCTTTCTTTTTTTTTTTTGTGTGTAGATACTATAGATTGAACTTAGGGCTTCAGACACGTGGGCAAATGCTCTTCATCTAGTCCTATTTATTTTGAGACAGGGTCTCACTAAGTTGCTCAGGGTTGGCCTTAGCAACTGTGATCCTCCTGCCTTAGCCTCCCCAAGCAGCTGAGATTACAGGGATAGGCCATATTTTTTCTTTTTAGTTATAGATGAACACACAGTATCTTTATTTATTTCTGTGTGGTGTTGAGGATTGAACCCAGTGCCTCATACACGCAAAGCAGGCGCTTTACCACTGAGCTACGGCCTCAGCCCTATGATTAGTTCTTAAACATAGCCGACACTTCATCTCCTCCTTCGATAGGCTAGTGCCCCAGATAATGGAGAGGGGAAGCAATTTAACAACCTTTTCTACACTTAAAATTCCTTTTAAGAAAAAGAACCTCACTCTCCTCTACAACACCACAGGGATAATGCAAAGATACTGAACAAGAGCTCTTCTGAGTCCTTATGAAAAATGCTCTATCAAACCATGTTAATTACATATAAAATCTTTCCAACTATCTCACAGTATTTAAAAATAACACTTAAGCTTTAATTAATAGAATGATATAAATAGTATGCCCAGTTTCCAAATGGAGCAAGCAAAGATACAAAGAGAAATTAAATTACCCACCCAAATAACAGAAGTGTCAAAAACTGGAGCCTAGTTCCGTTGTAGAGACCAAAAAATTCAGTACAAAGGACATAGGATTTAAAATCAGATCAATATGGCTGTGAATCTAAACTTTACCAATAACAAGGGGCAACCGCGAGACTATTTCTTCTTCTGGACAAGGAAGAAAACAATCCCTATTTTAGTATTCTTAAGAATAACAAAGTGCACTAAGCATCAACCCATCTGAAATGTCAACATGTGGGTATGTATTCATGCTCTCTGTAGCACAGGACTCCAACTATCAAGCATTGAAGTGTGCAGATTATAAGATGAGCCATCAACCCCTCGGAATTGGCCCACTCATCAATCCTCACTTGTGCATTTTCTTCACCCAAGTATCTTCTGGGCAGAAAACTTTTGGGTGAACTTTTCCCACAACTAAATACAGGAAAACATCATTAAAGGCCTATGTGTCATTAACGATTTCTCAATCAACTAGTTATCTAGATAATGTAAAAGTTCAAATATGCTGGCTATAAACTAGTACTTATTATTCAAAACTTATCAATTTTCTTTTGATAATAGGGATTCTTAACTTTACTATTCTTGCAACAGCCCATGGAATTACAAAAACAATAATAAAGTGTGTTGACAGCATAGTTAATCATAACAGAACCACAAGCAGCCACTACACCACTATAGGGGCGTCATGACCCTCGGCTAATGTCAGCTTCTTTCTAGGAAAAGACTACTAAAAGCTGTGAAAAGCTCAAGGAGTAAACAGAAATCGCTAATAAAAACACTGAAAAATAAAAAGGTGTTAAAACATGTTTAATCAGAATTATCTAAAAGATGTAATACAATCAAAATAATCCAATAAAATAATTTATATTTAATTCTCAAATATACCAAAATCTGTAGGATCCATGGAATCAGATCACAACTATATATTTTCCTTAGTGAAGGCAGATTAGGCAGTTATAAAAATTACACATGAAAAAATCAGAGAATAAGGTATAATTATGGTTATGCTATTTAATCATAACTAAGGTAGAATAAAGCTAACTTTAGCCTATGAGACAATTATGCAATACATTATTTTACACATTTGAGTATTGTATATAATTGAAGTTATTTTTGGTCTCTAAGAATCAAACTTTGCATTTTGACCGTTTTAAGCTGATCTTTAAAATGGTTCAAATTCCACAACCACCACGGTGCAATAAGACTGATTTTCATGTGCCATATATAAAAATCTCATTATTATCTCAAAGAGAGAGGGCCTAACAAAGAGAACATTTTTCTTAATGAGTCAAGTGTCATTATGAGTGTTGCCATACTATTAGTAAGATTCAACATCCTTTTAATTTTGTTGCTGTTGTTGTTATTGTTTGTATTTGCTTTTTGCCTCAAAACTACTTCAGCCTCATGGCACATGCTAGTGTACATACACCAGTTCCTTGGCTGCTGCTGCATTTAAACACTGTACTATTTCTGGCCACATCATTTAGTATACCTGGATTTATCTTTAAATTTTTTAAAAATATATAAGTCTAAATCTTAATGATTTAAAAAATAACTTCAACTTAAATGTAGTAAAATAAAAAGAAAAGAAAAACAAAACAAAACACTGCTCCCTTCCAAAATTAGAATGGGAGGGGGCAACCACCCCCAAACCAAAAAGAGAATAGAAAACGAGGATTCAGAAGGTCAACAACACATTTTGAAGTTTGCACAGTAAAAAGGAGGAACTGAAACTCAGTGGGGAAAATCATGGAATATATGATTTTGGAACACTGGGTCTATGGAAAAAAAGGAAATTGGACTTCTATTTCAAACTAAGCATAAAATCAATTCCAGTTGAATTCCAGAACAAATGAGAGAAAAACTAAAACTTTTTAGAAATATAAAAGAATATCTTCATGATCATGGGGTCAAGAACTCAGGGAGATTAATAAAACCTTAATCAGTTAGGTGCAGTGGTGTACACCTGTAATCCCAACTACTCAGAAGACTAAGGCAGGAGGATGGCAAATTTGAGGCCAGTCTCAGTAACTTAGCAAGACCTGTCTCAAAGTAAGTGCCAGGACTGTAACTCAGTGGTAGAACACCTGCCTAGTTAGCATCATGAGACGGCCCTAGGTTCAATCCTCAGCACCTCAAACATATACACACCCTAATTAAAAGGTCAAAGTTATTCAATTACATTTAAAAACTTCTAGGCATCAAGATTCATTACGTGGAAAGTAAAAAACATACACAAAACGGGAGAAGACCCCTGCAACACAGGCGAGTGAAGGGCAGGTGAGCCCACAAAGTGAGTAAGAAAGCAATAGACAACTCAGCAAAATAAACAAAGAAGCAAAGGACCCTTAATAAGTACTCCACAGAGAAAAAATCAAAATTCCAAACACATGAAAAGGCACTCAATTTCATTAGTAAACAGAGAAGTGCAAATTAAGACCACAATATGATATACCTAGATTCCCAACACATTTTCAAAAATTAAAGTCTGATTATACCAAGTTTTAGAAAGGCAGTAGAAATACTTGGAAGAACTGTTCGGCATGACCCATTAGAGCTGGATCTCCATGAGTCAGCAATTTCACTTCTAGGCATGCTAAGGACAGTCCCAAACTGTAAATAACAACCATTCACCACAGCAGAATGGCTAGAATGTGCTATATATAAACCATGGCATACTACACAGCTTGGCTACTAAACAAATTACTGTGACATGCAACAACATAGAGAAATCTCATGAATCTTAAAGAATATCAAATTTTGCAAAACACCACCAAGGGAAGAAGATGTAAAATATTACAGAAATGAGGATATTCATGTGAAGCTCAAAAACAGATAAACTAAACAATGTAGGTATTCCCATACCCATAGTAAAATTACAAAGGAAAGCAAAGAAGTAATTATCACAAAAACTGAAATGGTTGTGATATGGGAGAAGGCAGGAATTTTATGAGATATGGCAATATTCGTTGTCTTGACCTGTATGCTGGATATAACATGTTTGCTTTAATCACTCATAAAATGCACTTATGCATTTCACACACTTTATGGATGCACATTTTACAATAAAGGCTTAAGATTCCATTCACTTTTTGCTTCTACCTGCTCATGGGAGGATCACCAGCCCTAAGTAATAGACCACTAGCTTCTCACTAGTAAAAACGATATGAATATCGTTTTTAGAGAAAGAGACTACTGAAATGTTCAAAGCAATAAGTGGTCATTCATCTTAAACTGGGAGAGGACTAAAAGACTGTCAGCAGTTTATGGGCTATTTTGAAGAGAAATAGAATACAGACATTTATTTTAAAACATGACTAAGTGAAGGTCATACTGTAGTGTTGCCTTCTGAAAATTGTGTACTAAAGAACTGGAGAGAGCTAACTAGCCAGAGTACCAGTGCCTAATAACTGCTTTCTTTGCTGACTACTGCAAAACATCTAACACCTGTGTGTGGGTACATTTTCTGTGTGAATGGAGAATGAAGCTGGAAACAGGAAGACAGGCATAACATTTGTGTAAAGAGCAATTTGGTCTCCCACTGCCTCACTCCACACCCTGTCCAAACTTCACCAATCAATTAACTCTTCCTATGTGAGCCAGAAAGAAGTTGGGACATACAAAGCAAAAGAGAGAGAAGAAACACTGGAAATAGTCTACATGTGGTACACTCAGGCCATTATGCATGGCAGAGAGTTACCAAATACTAAAGCCAATCCCAAAAAACCAAAGGCCAAATGTTCTCTCTGATATGTGTATGCTAATCCACAACAAAGGAGGGTGGGGAGAGGAAGAATAGAAAGAAGTCCATTGGATTAGACAAAAGGAAACAAGGAAAGGGAGGGGGAGGGGGAGGGGAATAGGAAGGACAGTAGAATTAACTGGACATAATTTTTCTAGTCTTGTATATTTGAATACACAAGCAGGGTAAATCTGCATCATGTACAACCACAAGAATAGAATCCTAATTAGAATAAATTATACTCCATGCTTGTATAACATGCCAATGTATGTATGTTTGTATAACATACATTCTAGCAACATGTAAAACTAAAAAGAATAAAAAACAAAACAAAGAACCAAAAAAAAAAGCTTATTTGTCCCTCTTCCTACTCAACTTCAGGTCAAACAGGCTAAGGTTCTCTTTCAGGTAACTAGTATGGGGGGTACACTAATATTTTGAGGTTCTCAAAAACAGTATCATTATCTTACAATGAAACTCACCACCAAAAGACTCTACACAAGCAAGACAGCTTCCACCTTGTGAAGGCCTCCTAAAGAAGAGACAGTCAGGAATGAATAGACATCCAAGGGAAATATCCACAGTAGAAATCAAAGAACAAAGGAGAAAAGGAAGGTGAGGTGGTGCAGAAGGAGGAAGAGATGGCAGAGGTGAACAAGGAAGAAAGGAAAGGAGGAGGGGTTAGAAGCAGAGGAGGAAGCTAAGAAAAGAAAATGGGAAAAAGAGGAAGGTAAGTAGAAAGAGGAAGAAAAGATATCAAAATAATCAAAAATAAACCAGCAAAAAGAAGATCAGTAGGGAAGAGAGGAGATATAGGGGAAGGGAGGCAGGAGAGAAGGGGAAGAATGGGGATTGAAATCAAATTCCATGAATGTATGATTTTTTTCAAAATGGACCCAGCTACTATGTATAACTATAATACTAATACTCTAGAATTTTTTTTTCTAAGAGGAGGAGGAGAAAAGAAACAAGTTGAAAAAAATTATATTGTCAAAGATAAAAAGTTGCAAACATGATACAAAAACATGCCTAACATGCCTGAAAGAATATGAAGGGACTTCAGAGTTAGAAGATAATGTTGAGAAAATTTTGGAACTCTCTCACAAAGAGAAAAAGAGAAGAAAAAAGCAATAGGGCCTGGAGATGTGGCTCAAGCAGTAGCGTGCTCGCCTGGCATGCGTGCGGCCCGGGTTCGATCCTCAGCACCACATACAAACAAAGATGTTGTGTCTGCTGAGAACTAAAAAATAAATATTAAATCTCTCTCTCTCTCTCTGCGGGGGGAAAAAAAAAAAAAACAATAAAGAGAGAACAACACAAAATTAGAGGACCCATTCAAGTGGTCCAATGTCCATATCCTAGGTCCTACTTAATAGGAATTTCAGAAATAAGAATGCAATAATGCAATAATTGCTTGGAAATAAAAGGCCTGAGAGTTAAGTCTTTTTCCTCTGCATGTTAATTTTACAGATAAAGTTTAAAATTAGAAAAAAATATTAAAAAATATAAAAGTATTTGCATGTTATCTAAAACACTGAAGAGAATATACTGTATTGAAAATTAAGCATGGTGGGAGATGGAACTTATTAGAAACCTTGTAGACACTTGTCTTTTTTTTTTTTTCTAGGTACTGGGATTGAACTGGGGGGGTGGGGACGGGGGTGGGGTGGGGACAGATTTGACCACTGAGCCACATCCCCAGCCCTATTTTGTATTTTATTTAGAGACAAGGTCTCACTGAGTTGCTTAGCACCTCACTTTTGCGGAGGCTGGCTGTGAACTTGTGATCCTCCTGCCTCAGCCTCTTGAGCAGTTAGGATTACAGGTGTGTATACCACCATGCCCGGTGATATTTGTCTTTTTATACTATGCAGACACTGAACACAGTTAAAATTTTAAACCACCTTATACTGATGGGCTGAGAATACATAGCAGTAGAACTAAAGAAAATATGTCATCAAGTTGAGGGAAAAAAACAAAACAAAACATCAGGCATCAATCTTAATTGTATTAATCTTATTTAATATGGTTTTAAAAGTACAAACAACTCTAGCTTTGAGTGCTAGTAACATCAGTTCAGGTGGCTTATTTAAAGCATGTGTTACTATATTTATTTAAGATTCTAAATCTGTAAGCCTTATTAATATTTTAGAGTAACATATTTCACTCCAAACTAATTCTACTTCTTGGTTTGAAAACCAGAATACTGAATCACAGTCAAATTCTTGTCATCCTCCTTACTCATTAGCTGATATACCTGGTATTACAGGTATTTGCCATTGTGCTCAGTACTTTTTCTACCTTTCTATTCAAAATTTAAAACAGAATTTGTCAACCTATTGAAAAAAAAAAAAAAAGAATCCCAACAAAACAATGGCTTCTTCCAAAATTGTCCTAATGATCCCCACTTCCTGGCAGCATGCTCCTATGAAATCCCCTCCCCTAAGACATGCTATGGATTTATAACACAATTATGGTTAAATTATGATTATATCCAATAAACAGAATTAAGTGAAGTGATGAGCTATCACTTCTAAGATGACTTTACAAAGATCATGGCTTTCATCTTGGGCACTCTCTGGTTCATTCACCCTGAGGGAATCCAGTTACCATGTTGTCAAGCAGCACTATGGAAAGAACCAAGGACAGCCTGCGTAACTCTGGCTAGGCCTGGCTAAGCCTGCCCCTCTAAGTAGACAGTCTGGGCCAACAGTTTGCAATCTTGAGATCCTCACTGGAGACACCCAGGTAAGTCAAACCCAGATTCCTGACTCACAGAAAATGATGTCATCAACTGTATCATTTCAAACTATGAGATTTTGGGAGTAATTTGTTATGCAGCAACTCCCCTACCATCAAATGTAATCTAAAAACATTACACATTTTGAGGCAACAGTACAAAACAAAAGTTTAAATAACATTCAGTAAGATAAAAGCGCTGACCTTAAGTACTCTTCCTGAAAGACCAATAATTTCACCATCTTTTGGCTCTACTTCTGTAGCAGTGTTCACATCACCACTTCCTGTTGTATCAATGATATCAATGATTTTTGGTTTTCCGTCTGTAGTAACCTGAAAATCAAGACAATTATAATATGAATTAGATATTAGGTTTTATCCTTAAAGAAGCACAAATGTGTGTGAATGTGCAAAACTTCTTACAAATATCTGCATTCATTTTATGTATGTATGTACATGCGTGTGCGTGTATTGTATGCCAGGGAATAGACCCTGGGCCTAAAGCACACTAGCGAAGCGCTCTACCATTGTGTTGCATCCCCAAGAAAACTGTATTGTTTTAAGTCAAAAGCCTAACGAATATTAACCAGCAAATCTTATCATGAAAACACAGAATCAATCAAGTGGTTTCATATATTCATAAACATTTACAAAATATTTAGGTGTACAAAAATTCCTTACCTGACAGATCACTTACTAAAGAAATCATCAATAAATAAAAAAGAAAAATATGGAAAGTTATACAGGGAAGGGAGACAGGTGGTGTGGGCTTTTAATTTTACCTTAGCTGATCAAGGAAATTTCAGCTGATCAGGTAACATTTGAGAAAGGATTTGATGGAGGAGAACTTTAGAGTGGATATGTGCAAAACCTTAGGGAACAAACATTCAGGACTATTTCATTACCGTCATAGGAGCACTGCAATCTAACAAATGCCAAGCCCCCACATCTGTTTTTCTCTAGGCTTTGCCATTTCAGGAATCATCACACATCCAGCTGCTCATGCCAGAAACTCAGATGTCCTTCCCCAATTCTCTAGTTTATGCTTCACCTGAGGCTATCAGGGAAGTCCAGTTAATTCTTCCTCTAATAAAGAATTCAAATTCCTCTTCTATGATTCTCACTACCATTGTTCTGATCCTCCAAACCATTAGCAGCTCTTGTCTTTCTAATGTAGTTTACTCCTTAGAGGTCCCTCAGATTCCATTGTTGGCCCCATGGAAAGCAATATTAAAAAAGCTTATGAGGTCTCTCCTTTAAATCCTTCAGTGCACCCACAAAGCACTCAATAGGAGAAGCCCTGCTCCACCTGACTTCTGCCATTCCCAGTCACAGCCATCTCTAACCATGCTCACCTCCTTTCAATTAGAATGTACCAAACTTTTTCCTTTCTGTACACAAGGGTCAGTATTTTGTACAAAAGTCTGCCTGGAATTCTTTCTTCATTGTTTCACAGTATGCTATCTTATATTTCAGTTTTCTAGTAAAGTGTCACCCCTTCAGAAAGGATTCCCCAATGACCTCTTTAAAATGGCTGCCTTCCCAAACTTGATTATTCTTTCATACTGTACCCTGTTTCCATCACAGAACATAATTCAATTTGTAAATACACAGATCAATTTCTTCTATCAGAATATATGCTCCCCATAACAGCAAAAAAAAAAAAAATTTATACAAAGATGTATTCCAAATAAATACATAATTTGGAAAATACCCCATAACCTATCTTCACCTTCATTCAAGGAGGAAACATCATTGACCTGAAGTCAAGAATAACAAAAGATTACTAATAAGTCACACAGAGATCCTTCTAATTAGAAACCTAATTACAGTATAAAGCACAGGAAAAAGCTTAATGAGATATGATGGCTTATTTATCATCTACTATTTCCACAAGTTTTCCTTATAAAGATCTCTCTCTCTTTCACTCTCATACACATTATATACACAAATTCTCATAAAAATTTCTCATATATCCCATTTTTCTATCCAGGTATTTTTCTTACTTTAACATTATTGGCAATCATGTCATTGAAGACTGAAAAACAACAACAACAAAAAAAACAGAATTCAGGGTTAGAAAGAAGATATTTTTAAAAACCAAACTAGGTAGAATTTTGCAAAAGAGCTTTGGGAGAAGAAGGAAACTGAACTGCTAGAACTAGAACTATATCCTTTATCTTTGAGGAAGGAGAGGTGTCACATGGGAAAGCACTGAAAGCCTGCACAGAGTAATTATGGGTACAGCCAAGATAATAAGCCCTGTGTCCTGGGGTGGGAGACAGAGAGATGCTTACTGAGATACACTGGCTAGACAACAGAAGCTGCCCACAGGTTTTCCCAAAATGTCAAGGATCTAAATTACTTTATGTATCCACTGTTACCATCTTGGTGGAGGACTGATGAGAGTTGGAAGCCATTCGCTAAACACTTGCAGAGCAGACTAGAAGAAGAAGGGGGAAGTTTGCAAACTAAACCAGACGAACAAAGTCAATGTGTTTGAAATTTCAGGGGAGATTATTGAAATGTTCTTTTAAGCAAGAGAAGATTTCATACGCAAAGATTATTTAGTGAATTTTATTTTGAGAACAAAATGAATAAGACAGTCTTTGCTTATAGAATGTTTACTATCAGTTGAGAAAACAGGTGAGTCAAGATAATTATAAGACTATTAATAATAGAGGTAAATATATAAAAATATACAAAAATAAAACCCAACTTGAGGAATGATGAAAAGCTAACTGGAAAAAAAGTAATAAAATTAAGAACCACCAGGTGCACTGGTGCACGCCTGTTAATCCAAGCAGCTAGAGAGGCTGAGGAAGGAGGATCATGAGTTCAAAGCCAGCCTCCGCAAAAGCAAGGTGCTAAGCAACTCAGTGAGACCTTGTCTCTAAATAAAATACAAAATAGGGCTGGGGATGTGACTCAGGTGAGTTCAATCCCCAGTACCAGGAAAAAAAAGGAATCAATGACCTATAAATGTGGTTATTTACTTATTATACTCTATTATATTTAAGTGAGTATAAAATAGATTTTTATAGAACTACTTGTATTCTCCTTCCCCAAATTCTTCCCCCCAACTCAAGAAGACATTGGACTTTCTTATTATACAAAGATATTCCTTTTTTTTCCATTCATCAAAAATATTTAGCATTATAAGCAGATTTTATACAAAATAAATTTTGATATATGCTTTCAAAGAATCTTAACTAGTAAACAGGTATGTGAGCAGAAACAGTAAATTACTTTTAAGTTCTATTGGTGGTATGAACAGATTGTTATGAGGGCAAAGAAGGCAAAAAATGGAACTCTGTTAGCAGGGTTTGGGGCTTATTCATATTTGAAGCCATAGGCCCTAACATAACAGCTAGTTCATACATGGTGGGGAGGCTGAACTAAATCAGTGAGTTTCCCAAAGTAATGGGATCCAGACCTCGTTGAGTCTTAAAAGGATTAAGTGGGAGTTTACAGTGATTGTAGAAGGCCTCCTGGCTTAATACACTTCATGCAAAGGCATGTGCTGGGAAAACACCTGCAACATCTGGATGTAGAGACAGTGGAGTGTTCAAGAAGGAAACAAGGGGAACAGTGGGGGCTGGAGGGGCTATGAACAGAAGAAATGGTGGGGATTGAGACTACACAGGAGGCTGCTAGAGGTGGACCATACAGGGTCTTACGTACAAAGTTCAAATCCTTGGAATTTTATTCAAAAGCAATTAGAATTCCAGATTTTTTTTTTTTAAATAAAGTTTGCTTTTTAGCAAAAACAGCTTAGCTATGTGAAGAATGGATCAAAGAGAAGCTAAACTGGTGGCTGCCTCGTGTGTATTTTCTAGTCCTGCCTATGAAATCTGCCTTATCACCTTTATTGCCTGTTCCTCTCCCCATCTCTGTTAATAGCCAGAGTCTACAAAATGTTTAACCCAACCTTAGGCATCTGGCAAGTGCTTAAATATTTGCTGAGGAAATATTTAACCATTTACTTATCACTCCTTTCATGCTGTTCATGCTCCACTTTTAACACTGCTGGATAGCTATGATAAAAGAGAACTTGGTCCAAGGAAGTCACACAACAATGCCAATTCACGAGTTACTCCATATTTTCAACTGTGCCTCTAGTCCATTACTCAGATTCCATTTGGTTCTCCAAATAGCCAATTTGGCTTTCTCTTCCTTCCTTTATTTCTATCCACCTTCTCACCTTAATGATGAATACATAGTGGCCCTATTTAAGTCAATACCTCATACTTAAAGTTGTTAGAAGACTTATGTTTTCATTTGATTTTGATATTATTTGAATATTTGTTATTATATGCAATAATATACATTTGACCTTCAAATAGTTGGTGAGTAAAGACTCAGCATAAACTCCTTCTGCTAAATATATTTTCTTAAAAAAGTTAGCATTGATTTTATGCTTCTCTTGAGAGCTTTAAAAAGTCACATGTAATTAATCCTTTCAATTTTCATAGCAACAGTATGGGCTGAACACTATTTTTACTTTACAGAGTATAACTAATTTGATAAGCAGATCTGGAAATTCTACAAAGAAATTCCACAGCAATACTGCTCCAAACTTTTCTCATCCTCTTATGCTGACAAAAAAAAAAAAAAAAGTGAGCCACTTAACCCAGCTGTTTTCCTCCCACATATCCCTACAAAAAGTAAATATCACAACAGAATGGGAAGCACTACTACTCTGTAACAAAGCCTCAATGAACTGAGAGTTTTCCTGTTTTAAGTCTTAGGAATTATTAACATAATAACTACTACACAAATACAGTTGCCTGGAGGAAAGGCATCACCTCTTCCTCTTCTAATTTATAGAAGCTGCCACATTAAGGTGTGTTGCACTTCAGAGCAGCAATGCAGAATTAACACCAGGAAGCAAGATTTCCAGAGAGTGGCCAGACTGCTACCCACACCCACCTTGCTCCAAGTTATTAAATTCCAAAATGCTACCTCAATTATCAGAAAGCACAATAAAGGATCCGAAAGGGGAAGAACATGGAGGGAAGGGGGAGAGAAAAAGAATTATTAAAAATCACTGTTTAGTGTAGAAAGAGGGCTAAGATTTACAGATGAAGAATAAGGAAGTGATCAGCATACAGTAGGGTTAATTAGGGAAGACTTTGACTTGAATAATGATTAGATGCTGTTTATTAGTAGATTTCAGTAAAAGGCTAAATTTACAAAAGCCGAAGTTTCAAGACAGATGGTTTTTAGAACTGAGACATCTTTTAAAATTACCTTTCAGTGATCTATAAAGTATATGATCTATAGTATCTTTCTATGATCTAAAGATATGTGACTAAGGTAAAACTAAATAATTTTAAAACAGTAATCAAGTATGTTCTCGTATGTTTTGAGGTTTTTAAAAATAGAAGTGCCTCGAAAGTGCACCCAAACCAAACGAAACTGGCTTCTCTTTATGTAAAAAGAAGACCAAGCCACAAGAATAGATGACCCTAAACAAATACATTGCAGACAGCTTTAAAATTGAATAAGCAAAACTATTAGAGGAAATGATTCCGGAAGTGGACTCGGTTATCTTCTGGAAATCCAGTTTTGGCGTTTGAAGATAAACTATTCTTCCTAAAACCAAATCTTCCAAACCACAGCATAAAAATGAAGTTGTGATAGGTCTTTAGCCCTATCTTTTCCCCACCCCTGGCCCCCAATAATAAAAACCGTACAATTCTTGTTTAACAATATCAGTTGCCGGGTGTCCAAGACAAGAGGGTCCGCAGAGACCGCGACGAGATGGGAAGGAGCCCGGAGGTGGCTGGCCTGGCGGTGCCCAAGCAAAAAGGGGCTTTCCCGGGCCACGACGTGGACCCGGGCTCCCAGGACCAACCGCGCCAGGCAGCCTGCTTTTGTCTGGGCCGGGAACACGGCCCACTCCGGGCCCTCGCCCACCCCGCGCCCGCGGTGCCCGGGCGCCGCCGGTCCCCTGCGCGGACACCGGTGCCCCCGCGCCCGGCTCTGCCCTCTGCCTCCTCCCGGCGCCCAGCTCCCGGCGCTGTCCACCCTGGCTCGGGCTCGGCCATAGAGCGGGGCTCCGGCCTGGGAGGCTGCGTTCCGCCCGCGTCTCTCGCCCTCGCACCGGGCCCCCGGGGGCTGCCTCACCTGCATGCCCGGGGCCCCGGGGTCGACCCCCGTGTCCAGGACGGCGATGAGCACCCCCCGCCCGTCATACTCCGGGTAGCGGCACAGGAAGGAGGTGGCCCCGGTCTCTTTCTTCGGCAGGAGACCGTGAAACGGGAAGGGCTCCTCGGTCGCGGCGGTGGCCATGGACGCAGGCTGGAGGACGGACGAGGAAGAGGCAAACTGCCAGGCTGCGCGCGGACGAGCAACGCGAGGACACCCGGGCGGCCGCGGAGCAGCGGCGGGGGCGAGGAGCGGGGCCTTTCCGCCGCCAGCCAATCCCGGCCCGCCAGAGCGGGGCGGCCAATCAGGCGCTGCTACGTAAGCTAACGGCGCCGCGCTCCGCAGCCGGGCCGGAGTGTTGCCCGGGCTGCAGCGGAGGGGGCGGAGTCTGGGCGCACTGCTGGAGGGTTAGGTTCTCGAACTCGCCTTTGTGGAGTCCCGCCGCTGGCACGTTTAGGAGCGCCGCCCTTTAAGCAGAAGGTTCTGGATCGAAACGCTCCGCAAGAAGGCGGGAGAGGCAGGGGCCGCGTGGCAGGAGGAGAGGGAACCCTGCTACGCTGCCGACGGTGGTTTCCGAACTTGAGGTTGTGGAGAAAACTTTCCGTGCGGTCACTGCAGGGCCCCCGCCTGGTGCCACCCGAGCAGCCGGGGCCCGCGATATCGGCCAAGTCCCAAACACGCGTTTTTTGAAAGAGAGGTCTTAGATTTAGTGGTCAAGGTTTTGTGTTCCCAGTCTTGTGCCGCTTTCGTGGGGCGTTGGGGTGGGACGAATAGGGTGAGGATAGGCAGTAGTTCCAGTCAACAGGAAGTGGGCTGCTGGCCCTTCTGTGGGTGTGTGGCCTGAACCGGGGAGACTGACAGAGGCCTCTCCTGTCCTCCTTGCTTACAGTTGGCATCCGGGACGTCTGAAAAAGTTTTGTTTTTTGGTTTTTGGTTTTTTAAATTGAAGTTCTTAATTGCTCCTTAAGGTTCTTCTCTTAATTATCGCACCATAATTTACAGTTTTTCAGATTCAGACTCCCTGTAGTGGTAATCATTTACTGCTGCAGTAGTAGTCCTTTAATGATCTGTGTGTTTGTGTTCATTTCAGGGTAATCGAAACTTTTCGTGTGCCAAAAAGCCCTTTGGCAACTGAGACTTATCTTCTCAGATAGGACACCCCCCCCCTCCCAACTGAACCCAGGGGTGCACTGAGCTACTTCCCAGCCCTTCCCTCCCTTTTGAGACAGGGTCTTATTTAGTTGCCCAGGATGCCCTTGAAATTGTGATCCTGCTACCTTAGCCTCCCCGGTCGCTGGCATTATAGACCTGTGTCACCTGCCTGGCTCAGAGCAGTGTTTTTATTACATTTAGTGAAATCTCGAATGACAAAGGAAAGAAGTTGGGCTGAAATAGAGTTAAAATTATTAAAATTAATTTCGTAATGTTCCAGTAGTTTTGCATTGTGTGTATGATTGCATATGTGCTGCTTTTTGCATTACATAACGGACTAGTTGTAAGTCTGATAAACTACCATAATTTCAAAATAGTGAAGTGAGCATAAATGAGAAATCTGTAACAACCACACAGAAGAACTGATTTTTCCTGGTGACTGAGTGACAGTTACTGCTACTATTGTTATGGTTATTGTCTACACTTATAATTAAAGGAAACAATTATGAGTTTGGTGAAAATGAAGGGTTTTTTTTTTCCTATGCAGGTTTTTTTCTTTCTTTCTTTCTTTCTTTTTTAGTTGTAGATGGACACAATACCTTGGTTTTATTTATTTATTTTAGGTGCTGAGGATGGAGCCCAGTGCCTCACAAGTGCTAGGCAAGTCCTCTACCACTGAACTACAACCCAAGCCCCAGCCCCCTTACACAAGTTTTGAGCCCCTCAGATTCTGTGCATGGACTCCAGGATAAGAATGCCTCGTAAAGAGAATTCCTCTGTATGCCAGTTTCGGAAGCCCAGAATTCAGGAGACTTTCCATGAATTCTCAAAAATTATTCTAATGGCTGTGCAGTGGTTTTGGCCAATTCCTTGAACTTAATTCATTCCAAAAAGTTAGAGATGCATATTCTCTCTGATGGAGAGGAAAAGAAGAAAAGTTAATGTTCTTCTTATTTCCAATTGTGTTTACATTACCTGTAGAAAGTAGATTACTTGAGCAGGATGGAAAAAAAGAATGAAAAACTCTAGAAAGACATTCAACCTATAACATCAGTGAAATGGCTCATGATTTGAAATGAACTGAAGTTTAGTCCCTTCATTTTACAGATGAGGAAACAAAGCTGAACAGTTGAACTGACTACCATGAGTTACAAAACCAGTTATTTGAAAAGGTAGTTTCCTGGTCTTATCTCCAGTATTTTCTTCCACGCCATGTTGTGCCATCTGAAAGCATGACTCTCCAGTCATTGAATGGATAAGGAATGTTCATTATAAAACCTAAGTGGCAGAATTTTTATTATATTTCTGTAATAGTCTTCAAGTTATTATTTTTTATAAATATCCCATAAAGATGTTTTATAAAAACTATCCGTTGTACAATTGTAAGTTGACATATAACTTTGTCATCATAAGATTAAGAAAGTATAATGGAGATAAATACTGGCGTTCTTTAAGGAAACTTTACATCACCCGTTTAAATATAACCAGTTGAGTATAACTCTTTGATGTCAACCATTGTGTTTTTTATAAAATACATTTAAAGTCATACACTTTATATCACTTTTTCTTCTTGAAAGTTTATTTCCATTCTACACAGAATTTTAATGTGATTTCCATTTATAATGGACATATTGGGCATATTGATCATTTATCATTTCTGGACAAAAAATACATCTACTAATATTTAATTTTTAGAAATTTTCTGAGATCAAAGTTTTAACATTTTTCTCTGGATTAAATTAGATTTTGATTTCAAAGTTCATCTTCATAACATGAATAAATATTCAGCTTTGATTAAAAGTTACAGATGGTAGAGTATTTGCCTTGTTTGTGTATGCCATGCATTCATTCCCAACACAACAAAAGAAAAAAAATTATAGAACAAAACAATATTTTTAAAATGCAGCTTTTGAAAAGATGCATGATGTGAATAAGACATACTTTGATTAATGACAAATCTGTTGTAGTTACAAGGATAGGGTTTCCATGGCTGTTTCTCTTGTAAAATTGAAACCATCCACAGATAACCTTTTAGCAACACCAGGATATGGAAGTATTATGTAACTTGCCTCAAAGGTGACATGAACAAGATTCAGAAGCGCAGCCACTCCCGTTCTTATGAGCCACTCATATGATAAATGTCATCTTTTGCTATAACCTTTGCCTAAATTGGAGAAAAGGTGGATTTAATGAGATAAATGAAAAGTTTTAAGATAACACAGCAAAGCACTATATGCATTATGCTTTGGTGTTTATTTCCTGGCAGCTGTCCCTCATAGATTCTGGAATAATTTTGAAAAACTGGAGCCTTTTACTAATTGTGATCTTAAAACTTATTCTTGATATAAAAGTACATAGAACTGGGTATTGTTCTTTGATTAAAAGTTTTACAGACAATATTTTAAAAATTATCTTTATTTGATGCTTCAAAGGCTATTACACCTGTAAGCAGTACAGAATAAGATGATTTAGGATTTGTGTCTTTTTTTCTAAAATATGGGAGACCCAGCCATAAAATGAGACGTGCAAAAGAGAATATAGATCTGTCCTTCCACCACACGCACACTGGCAGGTAAGTTTAGAAAAGAGTAGATGGGATGTTTAATTTATTGTATTGAAATTATTTGTGAGTTTGTACCACAATTTAAAAACCACTATTTTATTTTTTTGAAAGACTTGTTTATTCATAGTTGACGGCTTTGAAGAAGATCTCTCAGTTGGCCAAAGAGGATGAGGAGGTCTGCCACTCTTACTTCACCCTCCAGAGATAGTAAGGAAATGGTTCAGAGGCTCTACATCTGGCTAGTTTTTTCTATTTTTTTATCTTTTTTATTTTTTATTTTATTTTTTTAAGAGAGAGAGAGAAGAGAAGAGAAAGGATTTTAATATTTATTTTTTTAGTTTTCGGCAGACACAACATCTTTGTTTGTATATGGTGCTGAGGATCGAACCCGAGCCGCACACATGCCAGGCGAACGCGCTACTGCTTGAGCCACATCCCCAGCCCTGGCTAGTTTTTTCTAAATCTTGATGTTTTAGTGATTCCATCTTTGTGTTTATATTTTATTATGTCTAAGTTTCTGCTCATCTGTACCAATCTGGGTCTGTCTGTAAGTTTCAATGTCTTTGTGAAGTCTCAACTCACTTCCTACTAACTTCTTAACTCTGTTTTGTATATCTTCATAATACTTAAGCTTGAGTATTAAATTATGTGTCTCCCCTCTCTAGATGCTAACTTCTAAAGGATAGATACCTAAAAATATGGTAGGCCCTCGACAGATATTTGAACAAACCTGTGATTAGTGGATCCACTTAGTTGCTCATTTTGGTCTCTACATTTGTGTCTCATACTTTCTGTCTTGGTTGTGCCTTAAGGTTTCTGTCCTGATCCAGATGTCTAAATTCATCACTGTGTGAGACACCAATTCAAAGAGGCCAGGTCATGGGCATCCCAGTGACTGGGGTGTAGTGTACCTTGGTGTCACATGTGCAGTCCCAAGTTGTTCTGGCTCTGTCAGGACTCCATTCTGGGGTTTGCTCTGCCTCTTGTCATCTCTCAGGTTTAGTCCATTGGGCTCTGTCTATCTCAGCCTTCTTCAGAGTCTCACCAGCAAACGCATGTGACTGAGCAGGATGATACTTTTATCACCTGACAGAGGTAGCAAACTGTGATGCACGTCTGACCTTGAGCAAAAAGGATAGGGAAAGAAGATTGAGTAATAGTGTCCCAAATAAGACCTTTAAGACCTTAAAGCTTTGTACAGCTTTACCTCAATACAGAGTCATTTATTCTTCATCTTCAAGCTAAGGTATTATATCATTATGCATGTTTACATGTTTTTCTCCTTTGATTGAATGACATTCTCGGCTAAGAAGAATTTTTAAATGTTGAGTAGGTTTGTGCTTCTTAACAATTTGACAGTTCATTGAATATGGGAAAGAAACAATGAAAATATAGATAAGTAAAACAAGGCTCAGACATGGGAGGAGAAGGAAGGAGAGAAAGGGACAAAACAGTTAATAGACCCAAGGTGTTAGTCACCCTATGTAAAGTCAAGTAACAGTCTGGGTGCACAAAAACTCACATAGCATTGTCCAAAACAGGAAGTGCTGAATCAGATGACAATGCCCCCGTTCACATCACTTGTCCCACTTGAGGCTGCAAGTCAATATATAGGTATAGTGAAAGGCAATATTGCTGCTTTTAAATAATTCTGTAGGCTCTTTCTTCATGCTCTTGTTCCCTTTGCTGTAAAGAAGCTTTTTAGTTTGATACCATCCCATTTATTGATTCTTGATTTTACTTGCATTTTAGGAATCTTGTTCAGGAAGTCAGTTCCTAAACTGACATGATAGAGAGTTGGACTTATATTTTCTTCTAGTAGGCTCAAGGTCTCTGGTCTAATGCCCATGTCCTTGATCCACTTGGAATTGAGTTTTGTGTGGGTGAGAGAGAGGGATTAAATTTCATTCTGCTATATATGGATTTCCAGTTTTCCCAGTACCATTTGTTGAAGAGGCTATCTTTTCTCTAATGTATGTTCATGGCACTTTTGTCTAGTATGAGATAACTGTATTTATGTGGGTTTGTCTCTGTGCCTTTTATTTTGTTCCATTGGCTTTTATGTCTATTTTTTTTATTGGTTGTTCAAAACATTACAAAGCTCGTGATAAATCATCTTTCATACATTTGACTCAATTGGGTTATGAACTCCCATTTTTACCCCAAATACAAATTGCAGAATCACATAGGTTACACATTCACATTTTTACATAATGCCATATTAGTGACTGTTGTATTCTGCTACCTTTCCTATCCCCCTCCCCTCCCCTCCCCTCCCATCTTCCCTCTCTACCTCTTATGCTGTTGTTCAATTCTCTCCCTTGTTTCCTCCCCTTTCCCCTCACAACCTCTTCTATGTATTTTGTGTAACATTGAGGGTCTCCTACCATTTCCATATGTTTTCCCTTCTCTCTCCCTCTCTCTCCCCACAATTGTCTTTGTTTAATGTTAATCTTTTCCTCATGCTCTTCCTCCCTGTTCTGTTCTTAGGTGCTCTCTTTATATCAAAGAAGACATTTGGCATTTGTTTTTTAAGAATTGGCTAGCTTCGCTTAGCATAATCTGCTCTAATGCCATCCATTTCCCTGCAAATTCTATGATTTTATCATTTTTAAGTGCTGCGTAGTACTCCATTGTGTATAGATGCCACATTTTTTTTATCCATTCATCTATTGAAGGGCATCTAGGCTGGTTCCACAGTCTAGCTATTGTGAATTGTGCCGCTATGATCATTGATGTGGCAGTATCCCTATAGTACGCTCTTTTAAGATCCTCAGGGAATAGTCCGAGGAGGGCGATAGCTGGTTCAAATGGTGGATCCATTCCCAGTTTTCCCAGGAATCTCCATACTGCTTTCCATATTGGCCTTACCAATTTACAGTCCCACCAGCAGTGTACAAGTGTACCCTTTTCCCCACATCCTCGCCAACACTTATTGTTGTTTGACTTCATAATCGCTGCCACTCTTACTGGAGTGAGATGGTATCTTAGGGTGGTTTTAATTTGCATTTCTCTGACTGCTAGAGATGGTGAGCATTTTTTCATGTACTTGTTGATTGATTTTATGTCCTCCTCTGTGAATTGCCTGTTCATGTCCTTGGCCCATTTGTTGATTGGGTTATTTGTTATCTTATTGTTTAATTTTTTGAGTTCTTTGTATATTCTAGATATTAGGGCTCTATCTGAAGTGTGAGGGGTAAAAATTTGTTCCCAGGATGTAGGCTCTCTGTTTACCTCTCTTATTGTTTCTCTTGATGAGAAAAAACTTTTTAATTTAAATAAGTCCCATTTATTTATTCTTGTTATTAACTCTTGGGCTATGGGCGTCCTATTAAGGAATTTGGAGCCCGACCCCACAGTACGTAGATCGTAGCCAACTTTTTCTTCTATCATACGCAGTGTCTCTGATTTGATATCTAGCTCCTTGATCCATTTTGAGTTAACTTTTGTGCATGGCGAGAGAAATGGATTCAGTTTCATATGGATTTCCAATTTTCCCAGCACCATTTGTTGAAGATGCTGTCCTTCCTCCATTGCATGCTTTTAGCCCCTTTATCAAATATAAGATAGTTGTAATTTTGTGGATTGGTCTCTGTGTCCTCTATTCTGTACCATTGGTCCACCTGCCTGTTTTGGTACCAGTACCATGCTGTTTTTGTTACTATTGCTCTGTAGTACAGTTTGAACTCTGGTATCGCTATACCTCCCGATTCACACTTCCTGCTTAGAATTGCTTTTGCTATTCTGGGTCTTTTGTTTTTCCATATGAATTTCATGATTGCTTTATCTATTTCTACAAGAAATGCCGTTGGGATTTTAATTGGCATCGCATTAAACCTGTAGAGAACTTTGGGTAATATCGCCATTTTGATGATGTTAGTTCTGCCTATCCATGAACAGGGTACATTTTTCCATCTTCTAAGATCTTCTTCTATTTCTCTCTTTAGGGTTCTGTAGTTTTCATTGTATAGATCTTTCACCTCTTTTGTTAGGTTGATTCCCAAGTATTTTATTTTCTTTGAGGATATTGTGAATGGAGTGGTTTTCCTCATTTCCATTTCAGAAGTTTTGTTGCTGATATACAGGAATGCCTTTGATTTATGCGTGTTGATTTTGTATCCTGCCACTTCGCTGAATTCATTTATTACCTCTAGTAGTTTCTTTGTAGACCCTTTGGGGTCTGTTAAATATATTATCATGTCGTCCGCAAATAGCGATAATTTAATTTCTTCTTTTCCCATTTTTATGCCTTTAATTTCTTTTGTCTGTCTAATTGCTCTGGCTAGTATTTCAAGAACTAAATTGAATTGAAGTGGTGATAGAGGGCATCCCTGTCTTGTTACAGATTTTAGAGGGAATGCCTTTAGTTTTTCTCCATTTAGGATGATGCTAGCCTGATGTTTAGCATATATAGCTTTTACAATGTAGGTAAGTTCCTGTTATCCCTAGTTTTTCTAGTGTTTTGATCATAAAGGGATGCTGTACTTTGTCAAATGCTTTTTCTGCATCTATTGAGATGATCATATGGTTCTTGTCTTTAAGTCTATTGATGTGGTGAATAGTATTTATTGATTTCCGTATATTGAACCAGCCTTGCATCCCAGGGATGAATCCTACTTGATCATGGTGCACAATTTTTTTGATATGCTTTTGTATTCGATTTGCCAGAATTTTATTGAGAATTTTTGCATCCAAGTTCATTAGAGATATTGGTCTGTAGTTTTCTTTCTTTGAAGTGTCTTTGTCTGGTTTTGGGATCAGGGTGATGTTGGCCTCATAGAATGAATTTGGAAGAGCTCCTTCTTTTTCTATTTCTTGAAACAGCTTGAAAAGTATTGGTATTAATTCTTCTTTGAAGGTTTTGTAAAACTCCGCTGTATACCCATCAGGTCCAGGGCTTTTTTTGGTTGGTAGTCTTTTGATGGCTTCTTCAATTTCTTCCTTTGTTATTGGTCTGTTTAAATTGTGTGTATCCTCCTGACTCAATCTGGGCAGATCGTATGACTTAAGAAATTTATCGATATCTTCACTATCTTCTATTTTATTAGAGTATAGTTTTTCAAAATAATTTCTAATTATCTTTTGTATTTCTGTAGTGTCAGTTGTGATATTGCCTTTTTCATCCCATATGTTGGTATTTTGAGTTCTCTCTCTTCTTCTCTTCGTTAGCATGGCTAAGGGCCTGTCGATCTTATTTATTTTTTCAAAGAACCAACTTTTAGTTTTTTCAATGGTTTTTTTTTGTTTCAATTTCGTTGATTTCTGCTCTAATTTTAATTATTTCTTGCTGTTGTTTTGCTCTTCCTTTTCTAGGTTTTTGAGGTGTAGTGTGAGCTCATTTATTTGTTGTTTTTTTTCTTTTTTTGAGGAAAGAACTCCAAGAAATGAATTTCCCTCTTAGAAATGCTTTCATTGTGTCCCATAGATTCCGGTATGTTGTGTCTTCATTGTCATTTGTCTCTAAGAATTTTTTTTGTCTCCTCTTTTATGTCTTCTGTAACCCATTGATCATTCAGTAGCATATTGTTCATTTTCCATGTGATGTAGGATTTTTCCTTCCTTCTTTTATCATTAATTTCCAGTTTCATTCCATTATGATCAGATATGGTGCATGGTATTATCTCCACACCTTTATATTTACTAAGAGTTGCCCTATGGCATAATATATGGTCTATCTTTGAGTAGGATCCATGTGCTGCTGAGAACGTGTATCTACTTGATGATGGTTGATATATTCTATATATGTCGGTTAAGTCTAGGTTATTGATTGTGCTATTGAGTTCTATAGTTTCTTTATTCAGCTTTTGTCTAGAGGATCTGTCTAATGGTGAGAGCGGTGTGTTGAAGTCACCCATAATTATTGTGTTGTAGTCTATTTGACTCTTGAACTTGAGGAGAGTTTGTTTTATGAACGTTGCAGCTCCATTGTTTGGTGCATACAAATTGATAATTGTTATGTCTTGTTGGTGGATGGTTCCTTTTAACAGTATATAGTGTCCTTCTTTATCCCTTTTGATTAACTTAGGTTTGAAGTTGATTTTATTCGATATGAATATGGCCACTCCTGCTTGCTTCCGGGGGCCATGTGAGTGGTAATATTTTTCCCAACCTTTTACCTTCAGCCTGTGTATGTCTTTTCCTATCATATGAGTCTCCTGAAGGCAGCATATTGTTGGATTTGTTTTTTTGATCCAGGTTACCAGCCTATGTCTCTTGATTGGTGAGTTTAGGCCATTAACATTTAAGGTTACAATTGAAATATGACTTGTACTTCCAGTCATGTTTATTTATTTATTTATTTTAGTTTGGCTAGTTTTTACTTTTTGGTTATTTTCCTCCCCCTTTACTGAGATACCTCCTGCTGATAGTTTTGAGCACTATTTTTCAATTCCTCTTCTTGTAGTGTTTTGCTCAAAATGCTTTGCAGTGCTGGTTTTCTGTTTGCGAATTCTTTTAGCTTTTGTTTATCGTGAAAGATTTTAATTTCATTGTCAAATCTGAAGCTTAATTTTGCTGGATACAGTATTTTTGGTTGGAATCCATTATTTTTCAGTGTTTGAAATACATTGTTCCAGGATCTTCTTGCTTTCAAAGTCTGTGATGAAAAATCGGTTGTTAACCTAATTGGTTTACCCCTGAATGTAATCTGCCTCCTTTCTCTCGTAGCTTTTAATATTCTGTCCTTGTTCTTTATGTTGGCTATCTTCATAATTATATGTCTTGGAGTTTGTCTATTACGGTTTTGAATGTTTGGGGTCCTGTAGGCTTCCAGGATTTGGCAATCCATTCCATCTTTCATCTCTGGGAAGTTTTCTAGAATTATTTCATTTAATAAGTTGTCCATTCCTTTGGTTTGAATCTCTATGCCTTCTATTCCGATGACTCTCAAATTTGGTCTTTATGACATCCCATATCTCTTGAATAGATTGCTCGTGGGATTTAAGCATCTTTTCTGTGTTGACTATATTCTTTTCAAGTTGATAAACTTTGTCTTCATTGTCTGATGTTCTGACTTCTACTTGATCTAGTCTATTTGTAATATTCTCGTTTGAGTTTTTAATTTGGTTTATAGATACCTGCATTTCTAAGATTACTGTTTGATTTTTTTTAAAAATCTCTATCTCCTGGTAAAGTTCATGCTTTGCCATTTGAATTTGTTTGTTTAATTCATTTTCAAAATATACTTTTATTGCTTGGAATTGTTGTCTCATATCTTCTCTAATATTCCTTTCCATCTGAGTTAGGTATGCCTTGAGTTCTTTCCCTATCCATGTTTCTGATGCTTCTAGGTCTTCCTGTAGATTTAAGCTGTCCTGCATTGTTTGTAGTCCTCTTTTCCCTTGTTTTTTCATGATGTTCATGCTACTTTCCAGCTCTATTTGATTGCTGTGTTTCTGCTCTCTTCTATAAATTTGTTTTGGTTTTTTATATCTCTGTTGTCTCTCCTTTGTGTTGGTAGACTATGTCTGCTAAAGTGAATTCCGCTGGGAAGGAATTCCGACGGCCGAGCCTCAGTGACGTCACCTCTCTGCTATGGTGGGCCCCAGGCTCCTTGCCGGGGTGTCCGAATGGGGGGGTGGGACTTGACTGTCTCTGTTTGGTTTCAGCGCCCAGACGCCGTTGGCCAGGTGGTCTCCAGCCGCCCAGTCGCGCGGGCAACTGGCGGGCGACTGGTCACCAGTAGGTGGGCGGTCTCCAGCCGCCTAGTCGCGCAGACAGCGGGTGGGCTGTGGGCTGTCGCCAGCGGGCGGGTAATCCCTAGTCGCCCAGACGCGGGGTTGGTCGCCAGAGGGCGGGCGGTCTCCAGCCGCCCAGTCGCGCAGGCAGTGGGCTTGTGGTCTCCCGCCGCCTAGCCGCACCGGCAGCAGGCCGGCTGTCGCCGGCGGGCGGGTGATCTCTAGCTGCCCAGTTGCGTGGTTGGTCGCCGGCGGGCTGGCGGGCGGTCTCCAGCTGCCCTGCGGCTGGGTGGCTGGAGACTGCACGCAGCTGGTGACCGATCGCCCACCAGCTGTCTGCGCGACTGGGCAGCTGGAGACCAGCCGGCGGGCGATCGGTCGCCGGTGGGCGTGCGATTTCCAGCTGCTCAGTCTCAGGGGCAATGGGCTGACTGTCGCTGGGGGAGCGTGCTATCTCTAGCCTCCAAAACACAGGGGCAATGTGCCGGCTGTTGCTGGCGGGCGTGCGGTTCCCAGCTGCTCAGTCACAGGGGCAATGGGCCAGCTGTCACTGGTGGGCGGGCAATCTCTAGCCGCCAAAACGCAGGGGCAATGGGCCGGCATTGCTGGCGGGCGTGCGGTTTCCAGCTGCTCAGTCGCAGGGGCAATGGGCCGGCTTTGCTGGCGGGCGTGCGGTTCCCAGCTGCTCAGTCGCAGGGGCAAGGGGCCAGCGGGCGGGGGGGGGGGGGGGGGGGGGGGGGGGGGGGCGCGGACTCCAGCTGCCCAGACGGGAGGGCCTGGCCTCTAGTCCCCGGGTTTCTCCTACTAGCCCTGGTTTCTCCTGCTAGACCAGATTTCCCCTGAGTGATGCCTCTCGGCAGGTCAAACTGTACTCTGGGCCTGCCATTTGTTGGGCGTGGAGGGTGGGTATTGAGAGCCCCAGCACTCTATTGTTTTGATTTTTTCCACTTGCCCCTCCCCCCCGCGCTGGCAATACAGGTTTTGTTTTCTCTGCTGATGGGAGGGGGAGTTGAAGGTCGGGTGTCTCTAGTTTTCCCCGCGTCTTTATGCAGGCTTGCTCTGATAATCCCTCCCCTGGAGAGCCTAGGAAAGATTTTATGGGAATTCCCCGCTGTATGCTGTATGGGAGATGGGCTGAGTAACTCGCACCTGTTTTATTGTTGCAATCGGTCAGAGAGTGGCGGTGGTTATTTTGGCTCTCCAAGATGGTGGCCTCCGATTTGCTTGGTGGATTTTCCATTGTGGGGGATAGAACTGTACCGCTTCCTTACCTGTCTGAAATCCCGAACTCAGCCTGGGGCTCTGTGAGTGCTCAGGCGGCAGGATTCCACAGAATCTGCAGCAACATTTCTCCCTGCTTGCTTGCTGGTCTCTTCGGCGGCTCCCCGCCGTCTGTAGCCGCTGGGCGGGCCGCGCGGATCAGTCAACCCGGATCTTATGTCTATTTTGATACCAATATTATGCTGCTTTTGTTACTATAGCTGTGTAGTTTTATTTATTTATTTGGTACCAGGAATTGAACTCAGAGGTGCTTAACCACTGAGTCATATCTCCAGCACCCCCCCTTTTTTTTTCTTTTTACATTTTATTTAGAGACAGGGTTTCACTAAGTTGCTGAGGCTGACTTTGAATTCATAATCGTCTGCCTCAGCCTCCCAAGATGCTGTGATGATAGGTGTGCACCACCATGCCCAGCATCTGTAGTATGTTGAGAGCCACAGCCGAAGGGGCCCCAGCAAACTTCCAGCTGCCAGCAAACTTCCAGACTGCCGGCTGATGATTGGCTCACAGCGGCCCCAGCAACATCTAGCTGATTGGCTCCTCTGCGGTGATGCTCATTGGAGATGCTCATTGAGCTGTTTCCCTGCCCTTTTAGACTACCAGCTGGTGATTGGTTCACAGCAGCCCCACCAACCTCTAGCAACATCTAGCTGATTGGCTCCTCTGTGGTGATGCTCATTGGGCTGTTTCCCTGCCCTTTCAGACCACAGAGCTGCTCATTGGGGGACTTTTTTGGCTCTGCCCACGCGACCCAGCCAATCGGCCTCAAGAGTAGGAGGATTGTGGGAGGTGGAGAGGCTGGTGGTTGAGGGAGTGGCTTGTGGGAAGCCGGTGGTGGCAGTTGGGCTCTGAGGGTTTTTTCCTGAGGAGCTGTTTTGTTTGGCGTGTGTGGTTCTAAAAATAAAGTTAGTTTCTTTTGACAAGTGACTCCTGAATTGTGCCCAGCCAGACTGTGGCATTAGTATAATTTAAGGTCTGGTATCATTATTCTTCAAGAGTGTGAAGAGAGAGCTTACAGAATGAGAGAAAACTATTTGCCACCTGCACCTCAGATAAAGTGTTAATCTCTAGGATATATAACACCAGAACAAACAAACAAACAAAAGTCAAACAAATAGCCCAATTAATAAATGGGCAAAGGAACTGAATAGACACTTCACAAAAGAAATACAAATAGCAAACAAATATATGAAAAAAAATGTTCAAAATCTCTAGTAACTAGAGAAGTGCAAATTAAAACTATGCTGAGATTTCAGAATGGTAACAATAAAGAATACAAGCAACAATAAATGTTGCAAGAATATGGGGAAAAGGTACATTCATACATTGCTGGTGGGACTGCAAATTGCTGCAACCATTATGGAAAGCAGTATTAGATTCCTCAGAAAACTTGGAATGGAACCACCATTTGACCAAGCTATCTCACTCCTTGGTTTATACCCAAAGGATTTAAAATCATCATACTACAGTGACAGAGCTATATTGATATTTATAGCAGCTCAACTTATAGTAGCTAAGCTATAGAACCAACCTAGGTGCCCTTAGCAGATGAATGGATAAAGAAAATGTGGTATATAAATGCAATGTAATATTACTCAAAAAGAATTGACTATGACTTTTGCCAGTAAATGGATGGATCTAGAGACTGGCATACTAAGTGAAATAAGCCAATTTCAAAAAACCAAAGATTTGAATGTTCTTATATGCAGATGCTAACATACAACAAGATGTGAGTGAGTGAGGGAAGAACAGAAGTTCAATGGATTAGACAAAGGGAATGAATGCAAAGGGGGAATAGGAATACGACAGTGGAATGAATCAGACATAACTTTCCTGTGTTCGTATATGAATATACCACAGTGAATCTCAACCTCAGGTACAACCACAAGAATGGGATCCTAATGAGAATTGTTATAGTCAATATATGTATAATTGTCAAAATACATACACTCTACTGTCATGTATCTCCAAAATGAAAAAAAATTTAAAAATGAGAATTCTTTTAAATCAAATTCCCTAAACTGTAGGGGTCATATAAGCATTCAGCATATTCCAGCTGTTGGAGTCCTCAAGATTTACAGCAAGGACTCCCACAGGTGACTCCCAGGCACTGACTGATTGCAATAGGAATACTGGAGAGTGTCAATTTCTGGGAGACAGAGAATTTCTCTGATAGCTGTCTTAAGTTCCAGAACCCTCCAGTGGATTTGCCAGGCCTTCCCTACTGCATGGTTGTTTGGGACACTACTACTTAATCTTCTTTCCCTCTGCTTTTTGTTCAAGGTCCGACTTGCATTACAGCTTGCTACCTCTGTCAGACTTTTGCAAACCTTTGACTATTTCCTCTTGTATAACTTTTTCCCCAACAGAGAATCCTTGCTTGTCTAATTCTGTCTTGATATCTGCTTTGTGGAGGAGTCAGAGTAAAATTCTGTACATAAAATATACACACATTCCCATATGTATGTATAAATGTATACAGTATACCTAAGAAGTCTCAACGCACTGTAGTCTAAAGCAAAGCTTCCCAATTGGATTTATCCTCTCAGTCCCGGGGAATCTTCAGAATTTGACTATGGACCTTCGAGATTGATTGCCACAGGCGCTAAGGAGCTCACTCATTTTCTTCAGTGTACCATACAAATATTCTCATTTTCTATGAGTATATTGATGTAAGAAAGGCTGGAAAACCTTGATTTCAGGGATATCCATCTCAGGAGACATCAAAATGAAGACTACTAGTAGTAAATTCTTAGAATGTGTCAGCACATTTTAATTGCCCATTTCCTATGTGGCAATCATTTACTCCAATGCCAGATAGAAATTAGATATCATTTCTATCATTAAGAAATTTATTTGTTACATTCTCTCACTTTTGAGCAAAATAGCTTGTTCTAGTAGCTTGTAATAGCTAATTTCACGGAGGTCCCCACTTACTATCCCTGTTTCTGAGCCAATAATTGGTCTTCAGAATACAGTAGTCTGCCCTTATCTATGGTTTCACTTTTCATGGTTCCAGTTACCTACAGTCAGCTGCAGCCCAAAAATAATAAGTGGAGAAATCTAGATATTAACGACTCTTCAGTTTTAAATTGCACATCTTTTTGATGAAACCAGATGGAATCTCTTGTCATTTTGATTCATCCTGCCTGGACTATGAATCATCTCTTCATCCAGTGTACCTAGACTGCACATCTTACCTTCATAACAGTTACTTGATAGCAGTCTTGGTTAGCAGTGCATTATCTAGAGTTAGGTACTATCTATGGTTTTAGGCACTACTATATTTGTAAACAAGTATGCTGACTTGAGGTATAGCATAGCTGATACAGTCTATGAGCTGAGAGGGCTTACAAATGGGAAGTCAGACAACTGAACGATTATAAAGAAAGTGGAGAGAAATTCTGGAAAATTAAAATTGTAGAGGTCACAGACTGATAGGGCAAGGCAATGGTCAATAGCCACCCATGTCTAGCCACTTGAGGAAATCAGTGTTGGGAAACACTGGCTTTGGAAGACCTGGCTTTGGGACACTAGGAACCTGAACTTCAGTCCTGGCTGTTTTGGCTTATGATTTTAGACAAAAAATTCTCTGGGCCTCAATTTGCGTGGAAGGGTAATAATGGAGAGCCCTTTTTTCTTTTTATTTAGTGTTGAACATTTTTTTAAGTTTTTAAAGTTTTACATTTGTGATATACTAAGACATAGGATTTCTGATTCTTAAAGAAGTTATCCTTTGATGTTTGGTTAGAGGTTGTAGAAGTCTATTATTTTGTTCTTAAGCACTTTATGAATTCAGTCTTGGTCCTTGATTGGTAAAATGATTCCATCATTTTCTTAGCAATGTTTCTTGAGGATATTCAGGGCAGTCTGACCAACCTGATGGTTCTCATGAAATTGTAAATCCTCAATTCTATTAATCCCACTGAGTTCTGCTATTTGAAAACAAAGTTTTCCTTCTCAAACAGTTTCTCTGCCATCTGGTGACATAAGAGAGAACATTGAGGATACTAGAACAATTTTAACATCGGGATAGTGTGCAGCTTTGCCAGTGGCTCTAAGACTCCAGATTGGACAAGCTGGAACAACTGTTAGTCCAAAGTGAACCTATTGTGATGTTAGCCACCACCTAGACAGCCTCCTTCTGGGCTTTAAGTTCTCTGTTTTCTAGAAGACCCAGCAATGGAGGCAGCATGTCATAAGCAATCAGTTGCTAGATGTGCAGGTGGGCCCTGCAGCCATGTGGCTCAGGGCTCAGGCTCCCCACTTCTGGATAGAGGACTGAGTGCTGCAGGAACTGGAACAGTGACCACCTGGTGACAGTTTCCCATGGTGTAAATTTCTTTGTAGTCAGAAAAGAGAGAAAAATCTTGAATCAATTTTGTCCTTGATCTTAGACAAAAGATTGAGAAGCAATTAAATCAATTTCAAAATGGTGTACTTTATTGTCAGTTAATCTAAGAGAATTTTAAAGATGTGCTCCAGGACAGAGAAGGGACAGTGTTCTTTCAGCATAGTAGGGCCAGGGTCATACAAGAAATAGAGCCAATGTTACATATGTAGGAGAAGTATGTGTTTTTCATGCAGAAAAAATAGATGCCTTTGGAAAGAAATGAATACTTGGAGTGGTCATAAAGACTGTATTTAATGGAGGTAAACAAATCATAGACCACACTGAAAGTCTTGCACCATTCATCCTGTCTTTGGATCCAAAGCTGCTCTTTATCCCCTCCCTCACAACCTGCTGTCCCTGGGATGGAAGGTTTACCTCTTCTCTCTGCAGAACCAGTAGAAACTGGGCAGAAAAATAATTTTATTTCCAGAGGTTATTAGTGCCTGGAGATTTAAAGACATTAAAGAATGTAGCAGGTGATTATTTGATTATTTGTTTAAGGCAGATGGCATACCCCAGGACAAGCAGGAGGAGGGCTTAGTACTAGGCTTCTCTCTGTGTGCAGCCAAGACACTAACTCCATCATGAGCACAAGACCCTCTCTGTGGCCTTCTCCAGTGGCTTCACTGCCTCCTCAGTAAATAATTGCATCAAACCTCTGCCTCAATCAAGATAGTCCAGGCTATGCCATGACAGCCCAGAAGCCAAGTTTCTGTGATATAAATGACATTTCTCACTCGTGCTACATTTTTACTCTAGGGGCGCATGGGATGCTGCTCCTGCTTATTTTTGCTCTTAGATCCAGGTTGAGAGAGGAGGCACTATCCATTGTAGCTGGTCACCGTGGCAGGGGAAAAAAGAATGTGGGGAAGCATGCACTAGCTGTTAGAGTTTCAATTATTTCTGCTCTTATTCTGTTGACCAAAGCACATCCTTTGGCCAAGTCCAAGTTTAAGGGAGCAGAAAAACGAGATTATGGTGATAGTTTCCCATGGTGTAAATTTCTTTGAAAGTCAGAAGGAAGAAAAAGTCTTGAATCAATTTATACTTGATCTTAGACAAAAGATTGAGAAGCAATTTAATCAATTTCAAAGTGGTGTACTCCATTGTTAGTTAATATAAGAGAATTTTAAAGATGTGCTCTAGGACAGACCAGGACAGAGAAGGGGCCGTGTGCAAAGGAATGGTCAATCTTCTTGTGCTGTATAAAAATACCATAGCTCAGATGACTTATAGATACATTATTTTATTTCTTCCAGGATGGAACCTGGGAAATCCAAGATCAAGTTGTGGGCAAACTCAGTGTTTGGTGAGGGGCTGCTCTGTGGTTCACAAATGGCCATCTTTTTTCACTGAGTAAAATAAGGGGGGAGGGGAAGGGAAGTCTCTGAGGCCTCTTTTCCAAGGCACTAATTTCTTTCCTGAGGACTCCCATCTCATCATGACCTAGTTCCCTTCCACCTTCAAAAACCATCTCTGGGGACTGGGATTCAACATGTGAACTTTGGGTAGATACATATATGGAGTTTGTGGCAAGAACAATAAGCAGGATATTTGAACAGCCCTGATTACTACCACACCCTCACTGATGTTCTGTTTGTTTTCGCTCCAGTGAAACATTGATAATGTCATATCTACAACAGGAAGTGTATCTCCTTCTGTGGTCAGTATCCTTGTCTGAACTGCAAGTCAGACAGTGAGGGGCAAATACTCACAAATTGCCTTATAGTGAAACAGTACAGCAAATAAGGCAGGTTGTCTGAGAGTCAGAGCTTTCTAGCTGTGTACCTAGGACCTAAGTGCATCGTGAATTGCATTGAGCTGTACACCGTGTCCTTCCTGGGTAAAGATTAGTGCTCCATAATGCTCACTAACTTCTCATGCTGCCTCCTACTCAGAGTAAGTTCTCAAAGCTATTCTTTGTGTGTTTGCTTAACTTATTTTAACTTTCCAGTTTTCATGCCACTTGGTTATTAACAATGGCATAGTTTTTCCATTTCTGTTGTTTTGGTGTTCTTATATGTGAGATGAGAAATGTGTTAGGAAAACAGAACAGCATTATTCTTGCTAGTGCAATACAGGAAGACAGGAATGCCCAAGAGACATCTCAATTTGAAGAATGTAAAAATTTTTAGACTCTTAAATTGTGTATTCTTCCAGAAAGATCTTATGTATATAAAGAATATGCATACTTATCTATCTACCTATCTATCTATAATATGCACATATTTATATCTTTCCTATTACCTTTTTCACACAAATGGTAGTATAGTATACTGAAAAAGCATAGTACACTCTCTCTGTTCTATATTTTTGACTTTGCAATACTTCCTGATTAATATTAGTACACAGAATTATTATTCTTTATTTTTTAATCATGATACTATTAATTTGTTAGGATTTTCAATATATATGTATATTTCACTTTATTTTTTTCAAGGCTTCTTTACGAGCTGTCCTTTTATAGATTGCTTGAAATGAAAAGTTTATACAAGATTATTTTGAAGTAGTATTTTTACTTTTGGGTGGTTTCCTTATCTTATTAGGGTTGGGAATCAGTTTCTTTATTTTAAGAAGCTGTAATGCTACAGAGACATGCTGACCTTTAAGTTTTCTCTTGTGCTTCGAGAGGTCTGCAAATGAAGTTTCCAAAGTCTCTTTATCTTGGCTTCCCAAAGATTCAGTCTCTAAATTGTCTCAAAAATCTTCAATTCTGTTTTGAAGCCAAGGTACAGTTAGACTGGTCACTCTGGGAATGATAGCTCTTACTTCGTCCACAAAGTCAGTGGTATTTTTTTTTGGAACCCCACTGCTAGCACACATTTTAAGTCAATGACACGGTGGAGTGTCTCACTGAGACTGGGAACCTGACAGGCAAGAACAATTCTGTTTACACTTAACTGAATCACGTGTGAGGCGATGATGGCAGGCTTGACAGACTTGACCGACTTACACACCAGAACCAAGAGCAGTTTCCGCCTTTCCAAGGCTCTGGTGACTTCATTAACACTGATGGCAAGTGGCTTCCTGACTTGCACAGGCATCCACCCTGACACTTGCTGGTTAGCTTCTGCCTTTTTGTCCTTCAAATTCGAACTAGTATCAACATCTAGGCTTCATCTTTCTACCCTGTGCTTCTTTATAAAAGGTGTTTTTTCCCCATTTTTTAATTATCTTCAATTTTTCAAAGTCCAGTAGATTTGAACTTCTGCTCGAGTGTCTATAATATGAAGTGTATGTCCTCCCTCTCCAGGGTGTTCCAACAGATAGCATAGGGGTTGTTCAATGATGTCTTTAAGACTAGAGGTCTTGTCTTGTGAATGGGTGGCTTATGTGTGTTCCATTCCCCACCTTAGAGAAATTCAATCTATGGTCTCTCCTTAAGGGAAGAAAGGCTGTAAGCCACCTATGTTTCGACAGTAGGTGATTGACTAGGCATAGTCTCCTGGCTAGAGGCAAATAGAAAGATGCAGAGAGTTATATGCTTTATGGTGGAGGCTTGGAGTGATTTTCCTGGAAGCTAAATTTCCAGCGTTTCGTGAGGCCTTAGAACCTCTGTTTTTCCAGGTCTACTCTATGGCTCTATGCAGAAAAGCCCAGGCCACAGAGCCTCAGCTTTTGGACTGAAATGTGACTCCTTGTATCCTAATATAAAACACTCTAACTTGAATTTCTTTAGAATTTTTTCTGACTTAAAAGAGTTTTAACACATCTGGTGCACATTTGTATTAGCTGCTGAGGAGGCTGAGTCGGGAGGATCTCAAGTTTGAAGTCAACCTCAGCAATTTAGTGAGGCTTTCCTCAAAATAAAAAAAAAAATAAGAAGAAGAACAGGACTGGGAATGTAACTCTGTGGTAAAGTGCATCTGGATTCAATTCCCAGTACAAAAACAAACAAACAAAATAACTTTAACAGGGCATTTTGTCAGCTTTCCCTTACTATAACAAATACCTGAGAGTAAAAATTTTTTTTTCAGTATTGGGGATTTAATCCCAAGGTGCTTAACCTGAGCCACATCCCCTGAGCCACATATTTTATTTTGAGACAGGGTCTGGATAATTTGCTTAGGGCCTCACTAAGTTGCTGAGACTTGCCTTGAATTTGTAGACCTCCTGCTTCAGCCTGCTGAGCTGTTGGGATTACAGGCATGAATTTATAGACAGGAAAAGTTTATAAAGAGCAAATTTATAAAGAGAAAAGGTTTAGTTTGGCTCATGGATTCAAGATTTCAAACCCTGATTATTGGTGGGACACATTGCTTTAGTTGTTGTGGTGGCACATCATAGCAGGAGCATTTGGCAGAGTCACACTAGTTACTTCATGGCCCGGAAGCAAAGGAGAAAAGGAACACCACACAAGGTAAAGGGGATCCAGCCTTTTGGGGGAAATTAAGAACTCAACTGTAGCACTGCATTTATTCTGTTTCACCCCAATTTCTGACATGTGTTAATCAACAAAAACATACTCTCTCTGAGTTTTCTAACATTAAATTCCTATGTTGATGATGAACATTAAATAGTACAATGAAGGAATTGTTCAAGGTGTAGTTCCTGCCCTATGTGGCTTCACTGCATAAAGCACCCCGGAGAGCACTGGGTCTCTCCATGGGCTCAGGCCAGGACTTGCCTGTCTGAAATCATTTCTAGCACCTGTGTGGGATTTCATAAATTCTAATCATCTCCCACACTTGGGGTGCCAGAAAACCCAGTTAGGTTTAGGTTTCCAATCATAAGTTGATTCAAATGATGACCCCAAGCACCCTGAATTGAGCAAGAGAGGCAGAGAATATGGTAGGAAGGCAGGCAGTCAGAAGTTAAAGGATCTTGTCTTCTGTGTTTTGTTCTGCTTCTAATTAACTAATTGACCTTTAACAAGATCTCTGTTTCCTCAACTATAAATTTGAGGGTTTTATAAGAGACAAGTGAGAAACAATACCTTCCACAGTGGCAAAACATTATTACTATTATTATAAGGAGACTGTACGTGGTAGAGATGCAATAAACCGAACCAGTCATTATCAGCATTCCACTACCTCAAGACTTAAAAATACAGACAAACTGGTGATTTTTAAAAAAGGACTATTAAGTTTGCAAGAAATTTTTTTTGTTAAATCAGTTTAGACATAGTAAAGAGAACTTATAAGTTGTTTCCTTGAGGTAGATAAGATATATACCCAGTGTACATATTTAAATCAGGAAGCTGTTATCACTTAAATACTGGGCAAAAAGTTTCCTCAGCCAGTGTCTCAAACCTTGTCCAAAGATCTTAATCACACAAGTGTTCTTATAATAATACAGTGTTCTTCCAGACCTACTGATTCTGAATCTCTCATGGAGGTCTACAATATATATTTTAAATAAAGAGCCCAGTGATTCTTACTATCAGGGAAGCTTGGGAAATGCTAAGCTCAACCATATTAAGTGCTGAACTCATTCCTAAGATTGCTTTTTAGTAGAGAAAATTAAAACTGGAAAGTTTCTTTAAGATCTTCTTATTCCATTGGGTAGTGTGCCAGTTATCAATTTGTTGCCTTTCAGCTTCAAATCCATCCTTCTCTGCTCTGCATGTGATACAGACTCTGGACCCAGGGAACATGGCTCCCTTCCCAGCTGGCACAATTTTAAGATCTGCCAATTTTCTGCCATCGGTTGTCTCCAATTAACCCCCTCCTCCAATCTTTTCCAGAAGCCTAGGATTAGACTCCACCCACCCCCAAACTGGAAAATGAATGTTTCTTCTTAAAAGATTTTCTTTGGGTTTCAGGACAGTGCTCTGCTGATTGTCCACCTGTTCCCCTGCTTCAGTGTCCTCTACTATCTCCTCCTTTTCTTCTGCCCTCTGATGTCTGCTTGCTATAGAACTCAGTCTACCTACACTTAGCTCCCTGGATGATGATATCTTATTGCATGGCCTTAAGTGACATTGACTTCCTGAAGATTCCAAAGTTGGAACCTCCAGTTGGACTTCCTGAAACTCCAGCTGCTTGTCTGGTACCTCCACTTGCATATACTGGATGGGAATCTTAAACTTTTCATGCTCCAAACTTAACTGTGCAACTTCTTCAGTCTGCTCTTCTTTCAGCACTTGTCAGTTAACAGAAATGTTATGTTTCTAGTTGTTCAAGGCCAAAAATTTTGTCTCCTCACTCTCTGGTCCTACATTAAATCTATCAGCAAAATGTGTTGGCTCAGTCTTCAAAATACCCAGAATCTGATTGCTTCTCATCACCTCCACAGCAGCCTTCTTCATCCAAGTCAGTTGGTGTGTTGTCTGGGTTGGAGAGGATCCTCCTTTCTCAGGACAGGCGAGGTCGACCTATAGTCCAAGTGACCTCCTAGATCTCAGTGCTTCACAGCCCTCCATCTTTTCTGGCACAGTAATCATTGCATTGTTCCTTGACATCTTATGTTCAGGTCCTGGCTTGTGGATTAACTGTAGACAAGTACATGACCCCTGACCATGTGGCCAAGAGAAAAAAGGGGCATGTTAGATGATATGATGGCTTTGAAAGCTTCACCTGGACTCAAAATATGTTCCTTCTGCTTCCACATCCATGATCAAAGCATGGGCATGCTGAGTTCAACATGACAGGAATGCAGAGTTGATTCTTGCTCTTCATAGAAGTTATGATCTGTAAGGTCACAACAAACACTAGATCAGCAAATTCTAAACCCTGGCTCCAAAGTTAGAAAGTACAGGATCAGTTTGCTTTATGTCTGTGGTCACAATGTTTTTATTAGCTAAAACACTATTTGCCAACATCTTTGTAAAACAAGTCAGTCTCATGTTTTTTTTTAAATATATGACAGCAGAATGCATTAAAATTCTTATTACACATATAGAGCACACTTTTTTATATCTCTGGTTGTATTCAAAGTATATTTATACCAATTTGTGTTTCATACAAATCTCATGTTTTTTAAAAAACTTTCTTTCACACAACACTTTTAAAAAAATTCTCAGTAGATATTTTTGATATCTCTATTTTTATATTGGGGAAATAAAAATGAAAGCAACCTTTATCCTGGGATGTATCCAATGGCAGCTTTTTGTTCCATAGGACTTAAGGAAGACACTGAGAAATTAAAAGTTGTTTGGAAGAATCCAAGTGTGGTTGCGTTGTATATTGCAATAGGTAGAAGGGATGAGGTGAAGTGTGAAGGCCCCTCACATCCTCCATCTTTCCTCAGACTATGTCCTGGAACCTGGGCAGAGAAAGCGTGGTCCACATTTCCTGCTTCTTGGGATGGTTGATGGATAGGCAGCAATGGAGAATGACATGCAGGAGGAACGACACACCAGGCAGGTTGGTGAAGATGGTGGGCTGCCCAGTTGTGTTATCCTGATCAGCCCCACTGGGCACTTTGGAGGCCAACACTCTGGATGGCAGCTCCATAGGCCAATCCTTGCCAACCTAGGTGCTTCCAGCATGTCACTCTGTGTGAGTGGCCTCTCCAGGACCACTAACTAACTTTTATAAAGTCTTCCTCTGTCTCCTGATCTGCAGACTTGCCCAACCCATAGGCTGAACAATTGTCCTGCCCTGTGACCTTTTGCAACAAGCAAGCCAGCCAGCCAGGGCTAGCTGAGAAGCGCTTGACCGTTGTCCTCACACTGGGTAACATGATTTTTTTTTTTTGCTTTCTGCCTCAAAACAATACTGTATACTGTGTCTTTTAACCAACAGTTATTTCATTGATCTGCCATTTTGGCCTCTTTTTCATATCTTATCACACACTGTACATGTTAACTTTATTACTTTCTGGATTGGTTTTACATACAAATTAACAAATTCCCTCATCTTTTTTTCTGGGATTGCCCTATTGTTGATTCATTAACATTGACTTCATGGCCAACAGCACTAACACTTGTGCCTGAATGAAGCTTATCTAATGAGAGTATTTTCTCTACAAGGTGCATTATCATCTTTTGAGAACACCAGACAGCACTTTAGCATATAATGAAGAGTGTGGGCATTTTAACATCAAAATTACCTATAAAAAGCACACAAAAATGCAGCCCCCCCCAAAAAAAAATTCACATCAGTGACCACAATTCCAAAAGGACACCTGTTAATCTTATGAAAGCTGAGACAAGATGATAGGGTTCCCTTGGTTGACCTCATTGAGAAACTTGTCTATTGGGCAACTTGAATTTTTCTTTACCTGGAGTAATGATTTGAAGTTACAAGTAAATTTTAGGGAGTGGGCAAACTTGCAAATATGGAACCCATGAATAACGAGAGTCACTTGTATCCTCTTCCCTTGGGACAAACATGAGATTTTCATGAACAGTAGTGGGACCTACTGCACCCACTGGCTGACCTCCCTGAGTTAGTCTTTGCCCACTTCTCTATCATCACACAGAAGCCAGAATGATCCTGTTGCAAAGCAATTCAAATTCTGTTGCTTATCTGCTGAGACTTTCTGAAAGCTGCTCACGTTGCTCAAATAAAGATGACGTGCTTAGGAGCGTTTGAGTGTGCCTCTGCCCCTTCCCCTACCACTGACCACTAGCATATAACTTTACTCTGCTGAAGCCCTAGCACAGTCACTGTGCTGCACTGACTAAGTGTATTCCTTGGGGCCTGGAATGTTCTCCTCCAGGGTTCCCACTGCTTTCTTCCTCACTTCCTTCATCCCCTGCTCAAATATCTTAAGTATGTCCTTCCTTTCCAAATTACTTAAAATTGACTTCATTTTGTATTCTATTCTCTCTCATATTGCCTTTTGACACTTGCATTTTTAAAAATTCTTTCTCGTGCTTGTTCATTTTAAATACTTGTTAATGCAAGCTCCTTCGTGAAGGTGCCCAGCACAAATAAGCAAATCATTGACTACTGGAGGAAGAGATAAGGGCTCAGGTCACCAAAGTTCATTCTATAGAACGAAGTTTGAGTTAAAGTAAATAGATACAATGTAGAAATTGTAAGTAAGATTTTCATTTGTTCCCTTATTAAATAGTGGAGCAACAGTAATTATTGGAGTTAGGTATATTCACTTGGAGAAGGGATGAGAGTCCAGTTTTGAAGATAGGAAGGTTTGTGCTCAGGTAGAAAGTAGAAATTGTTACATATGTCAAAGAGAGGTGAATTTTGCAATGGCAGTAGTTTCAGAGCTGGAGGAATGTGCAATACCATACTTGTTTGACTTTTAGAGCTTACCAAGACTGAATGAATCCATATTGTCATCATTACTCTCCTCTAGCAGGGAATCTAGTAGTCCATAGGAAATGCCCTAACCTAAATAAAATGCTGCACATAAAGCACTAAGATAGTACTTGGTATATAGTAAGTGCTCAATAAACAGTTATTATTAATAATAAGATTGGAAAGGAAGCTCAGATCCTCAATTTTCTTTGTCATCACTGCAGTTGTGCAGCCTCCTAAACATCTCCTTTAGAGTTTTTGGAGTATCAGATCATTCAACAAATGTTCATAGCCCATCTACTGTATGCCAAATGATCCTATAGACACAGCAGGGAGCAAGAGTGTCCCTTAAGAAACTCCTAGTTTCATGGATGGTATCATACCATGTGAGGAATTTGGGGGCAGGAACTAAATACACTGCTCAGCCAGGCTGATTAGTTTCCTTTCTTTTGTCTCAACCATGAGGGTGACCTTTATAAAGAGACTAAGACCAAACTGAAGCCTTCCTTCTCCAACCTTTGGATCCCAGACTGGTTGTTTGCTCCACGGAATTTCTGGCTGAAAAACTCCTGCATGCGTCTACTGTACAGGCATCATAGTCTGAATTAAATTCTATCCTTTTCATTTTTTCCACGCTCTCTAATTTTATTTGGATCATCTAGTTATTAGTAATTCTTGGCCTACAAACCAGTACAAAGAAAGAATGGGCAGAATGCATAGAAAGGTGATATGATGGACTGGAATATCCCAAATCCAGGGACGCCTAATGCAAATTCTGCCTGTTGCCGACTGGGGGTGGTACTTTGGTTAAATTAACTTAATTTGTTAAATAAAAAAAAAAAGTGATTACTGTGCCTCCCTCACAGTATAAACCAGGTATGTAGTAGATGCTCAATAAATGTCAGTTCCACCTACTCATGTCATATACTTGAGATTGGAAGGGGTTACTGGAGTGGGAAACCATGCAGTCTGCTTATAATTCAGGTATAGTGAACAGTTAGGCTAGTTAAGAAAGACTTTGGAAAGAATAAGTAAAGTGGCATACAGACTGATAAGAATTTCAATTTAATTAAAAAAACAAAATTTTGAGCAGCAATTCAAAATGACCCTTTAAGATATTTTTTTTGATCCCTAAAAGAAAACTGATATATGGAAAGAAGTGGTAGGAAAATTAATGTGTCCACACTTATATTTGCAGATTGGTTAACAATGTAATGCAGAAGTTCAGCCATACATCACAGTAATCCAGTGACAAATTGGATTCTGCTGCAGGGTAGAAACTTAAATGCCTCTTCTGGAATATTTAATCAACTGGCAAGATGCTTAGGACAAAAGTCAATCAGCAAATCTCACCAGTGAAATTAATTGGAAGATTTTTTACATGAAGGAAAGTTAAGTAGTTCTACTCAGTGAGAAATACAGCTGCTACTAAGACATTTTATGGGGAAGCATGCGGTCATGATGACAAACTTTTAAAATACATGTTCAGTTTTACATTATAATTTCACTGTAATTACATCAATAGAAGTATACATTTGTTGGTTCTTTCATCCATATAAACTTTGATCCAACATCTATTTTGTTTGTGCGTGTGCACGTAAGTGCGTCTGATCTAATTCTAGAAAACGAAGATCAAAACCAGTTTCTTTGGTCAGCATTGGCTTTGCAATAGTGCCACCTTCTGGCTGGAGATCACCTTCACAAGCCAGCCCTTGTCCACGCTTGTCCCTTGGTGCTTGTTCAATTGATTTTGTTGGGGAATGAATGTTTGAATTAGACATGGTAAACCAGTCCTGCAGGCTACCCTTGAAGATGCTGGTTGGAATGTGCTAAAAGGCAAAAAAAATCACACAAATAAAAGACAACATAAAGAAAAGAGAACTCAGAGAAAAACAGGTAAAAATACAGTCAATAGCAGGGATTAGCATGCTTGCTTGCTTCTGGTTGTGCAGTTCTCCTTTAGAAAGGTACAACACAACTGAATAAGATGAAGAAAGGGTCAGATGAAATGATCATCCCCAAAGGCGTAGGGATTTTCTGTAGTTTTGAACAGAGGGAACTCAGTGTCTCATGACTGTTCTGGGAAGAACAATTGTGGCAGCACAGGGTAAGAGCAGCCTCTTGAAACCAGGAGTTGGGAGAGGTAGTGCCACACTCTACAGAATATGCCAACACTATGGGTCTCATTAAGGGAGAGGAACATAAAACATGAACATAGACATTTTACATTTATTATCTAATAATTCTTGCAATAACCATGCCTTACAATGAGTCTAATCACCTTTGTAAATATGAGATCCTAGAAGCTCAAAAAAGTGTCTTGGTAATGTTTGTAGAATGCATAAGTGATAGCCCTGTTTCTGACTTCATGTGTATTTTATTTGACTATTTTTTAATTTTCAGAAAAAGGAAAAAAAGGGAAACATGAGCTAATGTTCATTCTTCTAGCATTTACTTTGTGCTACACATTACACTAAGTGTTTTTCATATATGGCTGCATTTACTTTATAAAATAGTATTGCTTAATCACAGTGCTTTTCCCCACTTGGAGCTCAAATGTTCTACTATTAATAGCATATTATTATTGTCATTTGTCTCATCCAAGAATAAAGTCTTCCCTTCTTTTCTTTCCCTTTCTCTCTTGCTTATATCCGGCACCATGAGATGTAATTCTAATGTTTGGGCATACATTTATTTGCACAGATGTGCTACTGCAAAATGTGTGCTGCTGTTGTGCCTGCCTTCATTTTAACTGAAGTGTGGGTGATTTTTTTTTTGTTACTGGGGATTGAATTTGGGATCACTGAACCACACCCCAGCTCTATTTTGTATTTTATTTACAGACAGGGTCTCACTGAGTTGTTTAGCACCCAGGTTTTGCTGAGGCTGGTTTTAAACTCGCGAACCTCCTGCATCAACCTCCTGAACTGCTAGGATTACAAGCATGTACCACTGCGCCCAGCCATGTGCATGATTTGCTTGTCTCATTTTACTTCTTTATTCATGCAACACTGTTTTAAAAATCCTTATGTGTTGTTCTGTGTGCACAAGTGGATATGCCTCAGTTTACCATGCCACTCCCCAGGGGTGGCAGAGCAGTGCCCATCCTAATGCAAGCCTTTCAAAGACCTGAGGGTGGGAATTCCTGTGAGATACATATCTGGGATTTCTCACCAGGCAATTGAGCAGCAGCATAAGTGTTCTGATGGAGGCAAACCCACTGTTCCCCAGAATGGCTGCCCGGAATCGGGCCAGGGCCTGCAGCAGCCTAAGCTTCTCTAAATACTCATCTCAGCCACAGTGGGATTATCCAGCTTTCTAATTTTTTTTTGTCCAATTAATCTAAAATAAAACCTTGTCATTGCTTTAATTGGATATTTTGATAACCAGATCATTTGAACCTTTTAAAGGCCTTGGCCCCTAGTGCTTCCTATTGAGGTCTTTTGACTGGTTCTTAAGGATCTGTGGGAGAGTCACAGATGTCCTGTTAGTCCCATTTCTAGATATACAGAGAATGACTTGGCAAGGTTAAGTGACTCCTTGGAGGTCATCAGAGCAATCTGTGAAGCAGACATTTGAACACAATACTATTCCTCTGCAAAATTGGGCATTAGGGACAGCATGTTGTCTATTCATCTTGACCTTGTATTTCTTAACCTTGGTCATTAGATAAGAAAACTGTGGGGTTTCAATTGTTAAATAACTCTTCAGCCAATGAAAAGATGATTACCCAAAGCACAAGCAAATGGGATGGGGATGTAATTTAGTGGTTAAGCTCTCCTGGGTTGAATAATTGCTACCAAAATTAAAAAAATCAAAAGCTTAAGAATGAAGTTGTGTTTTCTTCGTTTGATGCATTCTTCCCCTCACCTACATTCCTCCTAAAAATGAGTTTTTATTAATAAACCAAAACCAAAAGAAGATTAATTCCCATATTTCTATCAACTTGTGATAAACTCTGTGTCAGATCATACCTGTTTTCCTGAATTGCCTTGAAAACATGAGTAAGTGTATAAGGCATCTACAATGTGCAAAACCCCCTCCTAGAAACCTCAAGAAACAGGCAGGACCACGATTTTACAGATCTCTTTGATTTCCATCTAGAGGACACTTTAAAGGCAAGAGCCAAATCCTCAAATTGCTCATGATCTTTGCACTTAATACCTGTCTTGATGAGGTTCTTTACATAATTCTTGTGGCAGACTGCAGACACATAGGCTATTGTTTATTTTCAAATTTAAGTTCACATTTATTCATCAAAATAAGTTTCTTATCTCTGTAAGAAGGGCCAATGATAATTTAAAATGAATTTGTAGTTAAAAAGGCATATAAAGCAGGTAGGCAAGAGGTTTAATATCATCTTGTATGTTTGTCAGAGCTTTATTGCTATATTTAAAGATTTCCACGTGACTTCACTAACACTTTAGCAATAACTAGCATTACTAATGTAGAGATTATCTAAAATGGTTAAAAGTTGGCAAATTTACTGATTAAACAATAATGTATTAGTTTGAACTTTTTAGATGATGAGCTGATGGTTCCCAGAGGCTGAGGGGAAGGGATATGGGAGAAGAAGTTGGTGAAGTACACAGGATTTCAGTTAGACAGGAAGAATAAGTTCATATCATATTCATGGTGACTAGTTAATAAACATGTTTTGTATAATGAAATTGCAAAGAGAGTAGATTTTAGGTGTGCTTATCACAGAAAAGAATATGTGAAATAATACACATGTTAAATAGCATGGTTTAACCATTCCACAATGTATGTACACACATATATATCAAGCTATAATATATATTGCTGCAGTCCAGCTGGGCAAAATAACTGGGAGGTGACAAGCAACTTGTGAAAGTTGAAGCGGGAACTGCTTTATTGCGGGGAAACTCAGCGGGAACTGAGCGGAAACTCAAGGTAGTGGGCACCCAAGGTATTGGGAGCCGCTTTATTGTGGAACAGCAGAGGTATATATACCTGATTACACACAGCTTGACTCAATTAGCATCATCTAGATACAGCAGTCAGCCAATAAGGAATCACCACCAACTTAATGACTCGGTGGTGTTGCCTCACAAACTACTCCTGGCAAACTGCAAGGCACCATCTTGACTTGATTTGTGGTCCCCAATATCTCCCCCCTTTTGTTTTATTAAACAAGTATGTGGTATAGGGACTGTGCCTGTTTTAGGTTTTCCAATACTACATATGGTTCTTACCCGTCATTGGATGGTCTGACCTCAAATGGTCAGCCTCCTGGCTTAGGTTGGTACCATTGTAATTGGATCTTACCCATATTTGACTACTGGCCCAACATTTTTAGCCATACTTGTGGATAACAACCATAGTGGTTTTTACATAGACACCATAAACAACCTGCCACAAACAGAAGGAGGAGGATACAAAATGCCACGATACCAAGCCAATTGATGGCTCCAATTATTAGAAAAATTGTACCACCGATGACACCGTCAGCAAAGATACCCTGGTACTATTACAATTTGTTGTATCAATAGATTAGTTCATAATGCATATAAGTGATACATAGTCCAGGCAAGTTCTGTAAGTAGCTTAAAGCAGAGGAATCCACAAATATGTCCATTCCTTCTAGAAGCAAATCGACTCTTTGGTTGAGCATCAGAATTCCATTTCTAAGATGATCATCAATAATGTTTTCTGTTTGTAAAGCTTGTGCCACTTGTTGAGTTACATTATTTATTGATGCAGTAGTTTATACATTTTGTGTGATAGCTATCGAAGAAGCTGCACCAGCAGCAGCAGCAGAAACAGCAACAGCTGTGATGATGGTAGCTGTAATTCCGAAGTCTATTTTTGTCTTCACTGGCACTGGGATGAAGGTAGTAATTCTGGCAATGATGGCTAAATAAAATTGTGTAGCATTTCAGCAGGCACTAAGAAAACAATTTTCTGAATAATTTAGTACATTATCCTGAACATAATTATTAGATATAATGAAAGGGAAATGTGAAAGTAAACAAACAGATATGTTAACCTCCATTTTTGTTCACATTTTAAAACAATCCTTGTAAATTTCTGAATTTAGGTAGACATCAACTTTTTTTTGAACACCTAGAAAAACTTGTAAGCTTAATTTTAAAGACATCTAATATTAAGCGATTTAAACAGAATCTAAGCCTCGTTTAAAAGAGCGAAGCTGTAGGTGGTAAAAAAGTACATTTAAAAGTACAGTATACATGATAATTGAAAGGCTTTAAAAGGTTAAATTGAAGGTGGTTAAGATGTCTTCATGACGGAGGAAAAAAAACATGAAAATGGGAAGATAATAGGATAAAAGATATTTAGATAAAGAAGATTAAAAATTTGAAGTGGAAAACTTTAAAGACAGAAGCCCAGTGGTGGTGTGGATTTGGGCAGAGAACGTGGATTTCCCCAGAACGTGATTGTAGAGGGCCGGTGTGAGTTCGGGAATAAAGAATTGCTGTTTGAATCTACAAAGCTGTGAGTGGCTTGTGATTTTGTGCCCATCCAGACTGCGGCAAACAAATATATGAAAAATTGTTCAACATTTCTAGAAATTAGAGAAATGCAATGTAAAACTATACTGTAATTTCATCTTACTCCATTCAGAATGGCAATAATCAAGGATACAAATAGCAATAACTATTGGTTAGGATGTGGGGAAAAGGTACACTCATATATTGCTGGTGGGACTACAAATTTGTGCAATCACTCTGGAAAGCAGTATGAAGATTCCTCAGAAAACTTGGGATGGAACCACCATTTGACCCAGTTATCTCACTCCTAGGCATATATCCAAAAGACTTAAAATCAACATACTTTAGTGATGTGGCCACATGAATGTTTATAGCAGCTCAATTCACAATAGTTAAGCTATGGAACCAACCTAGGTGCCCTTCAACAGATAAATGGATAAAGAAATTGTGGTGTATATACACAATGTGATATTATTCAGCCTTAAAGAAAAATGAAATTATGGCATTTGCCAGTAAATGGATGTAACTGGAGACTATCATGCTAAGTGAAATAAGATAATCCCAAAAAACCAAAGGCTGAATGTTCTCTCTGATATGCAGATGCTAACACACAATAACATGAAGTGGAGAATAGAAGTTCAGAGGATTAGACAAGGTGAATTAAGGGCAGGGAGGAAGGTTGGATATAGGAAAAACAGTAGAATTAGTTGGACATAACTTTCCTATGCTTATATATGAGTGCACAACCAGTGCAACTCCACATCATGTACAAGCACGAAAATGGGAGGTTATACTCCATGTATGTATGATATGTCAAAATACCTTCTACTGCCAGATAACTATACAGAACAAATACATTAATTGCAAAAAAAAAACCCAAATGAGGCTATTATAAAAGTTAGGAATTGTATTTTATTGCCAATTTCAGATATTTAAAATAACAGTGACCCCACAATGTTTTACAGAACTCCCCTTGCAGACATTTGTGATCAGCTCATCACTGACTTGGTATCAGAGAGCTAGGAGTCTTCTTCTTACTCTGCACCTGGGTCTGCCTCCTTAAGGTTTCTACTGCATGACAGATGGGGCTCTAGACTTTATATTCATGTTCCAAGAAGAAGAAAGAAGATAGAACAAAAAGAGTGTGTCTGTCAGTGTAGTAAATACCTTACAAACCTCTGCTACCACTTACATCTTACTGACCTTCTTTCTCTACAAGGGAGCCTGGGAAGAGGTGTTTAGTTGGCCTCATGACACAACCTAAAGTTTTTTTTTTTTCCATCAAGGGAAAATAAATATTGAATAGGCAACTAGCAGCATCTGACACAAATCTTAATCATCTTTTTCTTTCAGTATAGGATCACCCACTAAGAATGTATGTTTAAATATCTTAAATAACATCACAAGTAATAATGAATATAAAGTCTTAGATATTAAAAAGTTTTAAATATATAAGCAACAATATCACACTATCTGATCTTAAAAACAACTGAAAACTGTAATAAACAAAACTGCATGATACTGCAATAAAAACAAACATAAAACAGTGGAAGAGAGAGGCCAGAAATAAATCCACACATTTATTATCAACTGACCTTTGACAAAGTTGCCAAAAATGCACAATGATAAAAGAATCGTCTCTTCAACAGTGCTGAGCAAATTGGGTATCTACATACAGAAGGATGAAATTGAGCCCTTATCTCACACCATATACAAAAAATCAACTCAAAATGAATTCAAGACTTTAAGACCGGAAACTCTAAAGCTAGTAGAATAAAATACAGGGAGAAAAACTTCATGACATAGGTATTGACAAAGACTTTTTTTTGGATATGACCCTGAAAGCACAGGAAACGAAAGCAAAAATGAACCAAAGGAATTGCATCAAACTAAAAGGCTTCTGCACAGTAAATGAAACAATGGAGTGAAGAGACAAGATACAAATGGGAGGAAATGCTTGCAAACCTTACTCTGATAAGGGGTTAATAGCCAACGTATATAAGGAATTCAACTCAACAGCAAGAAAACAAATAGCCTGAGCAAAAGACCTAACTAAACACTTCTTCAAAGAAGACTTACAAATGGCCACTAGAAATTTATACACACACACACACACACACACACACTCAATGTCACTAACTACTAAGGAGATACTATGAGATAGCTCCTTACATCAAAATAAATTAACATGTATTGGTAAGGATATAGAAAAAGGGAGCCCTCATACACTTTTGGTGAAAGTATAATTTAGTATAGACATCATAGAAAATAGTATGGAGGTTTCTTTTTTTCTTTTTTCTTTTTTTTAAAGAGAGAGAGAGAGAGAGAGAGAGAGAGAGAGAGAGAGAATTTTAATATTTATTTTTTAGTTTTCGGCGGACACAACATCTTTGTTTGTACATGGTGCTGAGGATCGAACCCGGGCCGCACGCATGCCAGGCGAGCGCGCTACCGCTTGAGCCACATCCCCAGCCCTAGTATGGAGGTTTCTAAAAAAATTCAGAATAGAATGATCATATGATGGATCTAGCAATTCCACTTCAGAGTACACTTCTGGGGAAATGAAATCACTCTGTTGAAGAGATATTTTTAACTGCTATGCTCTCTGCATCATTATTATAAGAGCCAAGAGACGGAAACAATGTAAATGTCCATGAATGGATAAATGGAAAAAGAAAATGTTGTGTATATACTCAATGGAATACTTTTCACCTTAAAAGCAAAGCTGATCCTTTCATTTGAGACAACATGGATGAACCAGGATGACATTATGCCAAGTGAAATAATCCAAGAACAAAAAACCAAATAACACATGCTCTTGCTTATTTGTGGCATTTGATCCAGTCGAATTCATTTTAAACAGAGTGGAGGATGGTAATTGAAGTGTAGGTTGGCAGATATTGGTCAAAGGATGTAAAATTTCACTTACATATAAGGAATAACTTCTGGAGATCCACTATGCAGTGTGATAACAATAGTTAATAATTATTAATTGTACACTTGAAAATAGCTAGGAGAGGAGATTTTAAATGCTCTTGCCACATGAAGGTAAGTATGTGAGGTGATAGGTGTGAATTAGCATGATTTAATCATTCCACAATGTATGTATATATCTAAATATATTGTACACCACAAATGTATACATGTTTTATTTGTCAATTAAAAATAAGTTAATTTAAAAATCCTAGAAGAAATTTCTCATACTCAGGGACCAGTTTTCAGTTCTGTAGAAGCTGTCTCACTGGGTTAGGTTGGAGTCAATTCTCACTTGGTAATTTATTCTTTAATCCAACAAATATTTAGCATCTATTATATTTAGGCATTCTGCTAGGAGTTTTTGGAGTGTGGATGATAATTGCCATATTTATGTCAAGCTTTATATTTTTTAAAGGACTTTGATTGACGTCTTCTCATTTAAATCTCATAAAACACCAAGAGATAGGACACAGATATGATTTCCTCATATTCTAAATGGGACATTGAAGAACGGGAGATTAAATCATTAAGGGCAATTCACAACAACATTGTGGGTCAGATCCAGATCACCAACTGGGAAATTAGGTCTCCTGGAAATTTTTCATTCCTCTGGTTTTAGAAGTTGGGCTCTATTGCTAATCAGGAGATGGGGAGAGCAAGCACTTGCATTCTCTCTCTCACTTTCTGTCTCTCTCTCTTTCTGTGTCTCTGTCTGTCTGTCTGTCTGTCTCTCTCAACATAGTTTATACAGAGGCCAGGAACTTCCCAGGTGGATCTTTTGGGCCAGTAGGGCACTTGTGTAGCTTTCATAGAAGATTTGAACACAGATATTTGAGTTCATCTAAATGAAGTATGAAGTTAAAATTTGGGAAAACTGCCACGAATATTTACACAAAAGTTCATCCCTCTTTTATTTCTGTTAAAATAATGCATTGTATTCAATATAATTATTAAGTTTCAACAGCCATGATTACAGCTATATTCAGGTACAGAATATGGCCAGTTCCTGAAGTGCTCCATTCACTTTTTCCCTTAGAAAAGAAGCTTATTGGCATAAGGAAGAGTTTCTTTGTTATAAGAAACCCTTGCATTCACTCCAGTGCACAAACTTCTCAGTAGGAAATAAAGCAGACTTACTGAGGCTCAAAAACAAAAATTTAGTTTTTTGTGGATGTGAATATTAAGAAAATTTTTATGACTTTATCTTTTGTTTCTTTAAAAATTTGATGATAAGCAAAGCTCCTAACTTGTATATACATGTTTGTATATTCACTTGTAAAAACCATTCATGTCATTCTGGATGTCCTTTAGTCCCCAAACTAAAAGTAGTTTTGACAGACCAGATCTGGTGGTGGCTCATGAATATAGATTTCCTTCAAAGCACAAGGACTAATCTGTGCTCAAAGCAAAGAAGAACCTGTAGATGTCTCTAGTTCATCTTCTATATTTGGACCTATGAGATCATTAGTCAGCTATATTATTTATCTCCTACACAAAAGTATTTCAAGGTCTGTGGGAGTTTTCTCAAGTTAAGGTTAATCAATCTTTATTACTCTCAATTTATAGTTTCCCAGATGGTTAAGTTGGTGAAGTCTTTTTTTTTTTTTAATTTAAGAAATGCAAGTTCCTTATTTGCCCTCCTTTAATCATTTTGAAGACCTGAATTCATGTGGCTATTAAAAATGAATAATAGGGAGACTTTCCTTTGAAAGTCTGTTATAATCTTTGAAACCACAGCATAGAATATCATGATAAAGTAAGAATATTTATTTTTCAAATACATCATTTACATAGGAGGAGGGGTTTTGTAGTATGCCCTAATTTACCATAAAACAAAGGAATATCCAACATACTCATATTTCTACTTAGTGTGCAATATATAATTACATTTTGTCCTAAAAATGAATTACTGTATTAAGCTAACTCCTCAGCTTCCATGTATCTCTGGCTTATTGTTACAAATGCTCCTTAGCACTAAATTGGATTCCTATTCTGTAATTGCAAATGTAATTTTCCTACCTTGCATTGTTATCCTCAGATATTATCCTCACTGATACTTTGGTGCACTATTTTCCATCAATGGACAATTCAAGATTCAAATTCAATGCAAAGAAAAATAAATATTCCCACTTTATCATGGTATTCTATGTAACGTGATACACGTTTCCTTCCCTATGTTTCTCTGCTGCCTCTCTGCTGGGCTTCCAGGACACTGTCTCTGTTATCAGTCAAAGGTGACAGCAGAAGCATATAAATTTTGATACCTATGTGTGTATTCTAATTCCATTTTGCAGCAAGGCACAAGGTTTGCCTTAACTTGTTTTCTGTTAAACTGCTTAACTTTTCCCAAAATCCACTACTAGTTTCATTTGAATTCATTCTGTCAATCAACACATATTCCCAAAATAATGCATTTAAAATCCTCTTTATTTAAAATCCAAATAAAGAATTCTGGTTAAAAAAGGCTTTTAATCTACCATCTCAAGAGACTCCATGGTAGAGTCTAATGGGACAGAGAAATTCAGGCAGAGTCTGTAGCATCAGTTTTCTAATAGGAAGAATTTTGAGATCCTCACATTGAGAAACATACCTCATACAGGTTATGCATTCTTAATCTGAAATGGTAAAATCCAAAATGCTCCCAAATCAAAAACTTTTAGGGTTTTACATTGATTTTTGGATTAGGTATGCTTAATTGGTAAAATCTATGCAACATCAAAATTTGAAAAACTCCCAAATCTAAAACTTTTCCAGTCCCAAGTATTTCAGATGAGGTTTATACAACCTGCATAATACAATGATTCTTCTGCAGAATTGTCAAAAAAAAAAAAAAAAAAAGGAATGGATAACATTGTTCATGAATATCATTCTAAGGTGAAGATGGGAGGAGATCCTTTCTTGAGATAGAATAAACAGCTGAGGAGTATGTTATTTATAGGTGCATTTGTTTTCCTTTTAAAAAATCAGACAAGGCAAGGGGCTGCGTATGCTGTTCAGCAGTAGAGCACTTACTTAGCATGCTTGAAGCCCTGGGTTTGAATCCAGGGCTGAAAAAGCAAATCACTAAAATTAGACACTCAGAAGCTTATAAGTTGGGTAAATTACTGAGAGTTAGGTGCTGAGAGATGGGGGAGAAGGGGATGGAACAACTGTGTTTTCTTTTTTATATTTAATGAGCTAGTGCTGCAGCAGGAGATACTATCATTGGAATGTCACTGAGCAGAGTGGGGCACATAGCTCTCAGTAACAGCTGGGACTGACTGTCCCTTGAATTACAAGGTGAGCATGTGAAAAGATTTGCTTGTATAACTTTTGCACATGATTCTTATTAGAATTTCATCCATAGTTCTAGAGTCTGCTCCATTTCCTACAGTTCTTAATTGTGGAGGGATGGTCCTCCTTCTCCCTTAAATTTGACCGGTGGACCAAATTCCTCAAGATGAACCTCCTTAGTTGAGAGTGAAAGAGCACAGCCATGCTGGGAGGAGGACTTCATGGCAGATGGCAGGCTCTTTTCTTTGCAGGCAGGTGAAGCTATGAGTTGTAGTAATATAGCTGCTGTGTGTTGTGAAACATCTTTGATAGAGCAGATGTGAGTTTTCTGAGCAAAGTGCCTTGAGAAGACTAGGTACTCTACATTGGTGATTCATGGTTTTGAGGATTCCATCTTTGTAGCCCACCACTCTGGCTGAAGAAATGGAAATTCAGAGAAATCAGGCGAGCCCTGTATTTCCAAATATAATATACCTAAGGAAACAAGCTCATCATAAATTTCCTACCAGACTGCAATTTCCCAATTGTTTATGCTGAATTCTGTTGTGCATACATATGTGACGACTGCTCAGACGATTCCCTGTGACACCCCCTCAACTGGGAAGGCATCTGTGTAGTCTCATTTGGGAAAGTCTGCTAAAAATGTCTTGTCTTTGGCATTAAATTAGCTTATTGGAAGAATGTACACTTCAAAGTAGAAGTTTTTTACTTTTTTTAAGTGAAGTTTTTTACATTTATAATCTATTTCTAGATGATCCAGAGACTTTGCATTTAACTTGAATGCTAAGGTGAGGACAGCTTCTGCTAGCTAAGAATAGTTCCTGTCTTAATTAGGAAGTGATCAGAAAGAAGAGTTTCTTAAGGGAACATTTGGAAAGATTTATCCCTGTGATAAAAATCATGAGTCAAATTATATTCCATGCTTGTATAATTGTGTTAGAATGAACCCCAATATTGTGTATAACCAAAATGAACTAATAAAAACAAATGAAAAAATCAAGAGGACACATGGATATATCATTTTAGCAAAAACAACAAAACAAAACAAAAACATCTTTTACTATAAACCAAAAATATGCTGACAAAATTTACAACAAAAGGAGAATTTTTGTAATTGTTTTTTAAACAATAAGATGAAAATTCACTTCTAAGCAGTAATGATTCAAGCTTTTCATTACATCCTAATGCAACAATTCAATTATTTGGTTATAAGATGTCTATGATAAGGGCACATTAACAGGTCACTTTTTAATGCCTTAGTGATAATTTGATACGTTAATGAGGATTTACTCCTGTTATCTGCAGCAGCAATGCTGGAGTTTGGTGCTATGCGAGGGTCTACACCATGTGACAAGAAGAATTTTGTGAATATGGTGACATCATAGGCCAAAATAATACCAGCCTTGGAAAAATAGAAATCTTCATAGTAGAAGGTCACTTCTAAGATAGCACTGGTCCTCCAGTTTTGTTTTCTGTCATGAGAAAACTTATGACTTTTAAGTTGACATAGAACTGGATTCACATTTCATAATTCAGTAGGTGATTTCATGCCATTTTGGGGGAAGTTTCTGCCAGATTGGGGGAAGTTATGATTTCCCCCAACAAGGCAGGAATATACCTTCAATACCATGATTAATGTCATTTATTAGAGTTGGGATGTGGAGATCATGTATGGCAGTTAAGAAAGGGTCTAGTGCAGGAAGTAGAATGTTATTGGTGGTGGTGGTGAGGAAAGAGGGTATCCAGACCAGGGAAGCAGGGGCTGTAGTCTAGGGGGAGAAACTGGGAGAGGTTCACTCTGGCTCATCAAGTTGCATTAGAACACTAACAACTTTTGCAACTTATGTGTCTTGGACCATTCCTGATTTCCCCAGCCATCCTGGAACTGTCATAATTATGGTGAGACACCACAAGACATGCCACTGCTCATTGAAGTCTGTGTAACAAGGCTCTGTGTTGCTTAGGGAATATATTCAATTAAAGAGGTAATGGCTTTCCATTGATTAGTTGAGAGCTGTTGGCTTCAGAGTAGTCTAAGAATGCATTGACCTTCCAATACTGTGTCAGAGAAGACACAAAGTGGAATCTGATGACGGACTGGAACAGGGTTGAAAATACCACAGGGCTCTTTATTTGAGTTCTGAATCCTACTTTCCCCAGTATGTGAGCTTCATTTTTCTTATTTCATTCACTTCCTGAACACAGTGGAGCACATGGCCATTGAGTTCCTGTCTTTTTACGCATTATGATATCACTACATGAAAAACTGTCCTTTTCTCTCTCCAATATCAAGTCAAAAGTCTTTTGGATTTTAATGCTGGAGAGGAGTTAATTTGGATTTTTTGGTCAGTCAAAGATCCTGAGGAAATCCCATTGAACCAGCTTGGTTTATGAACCCATCTGTATATCAATCAACTTTATATAAATCAGAGATTAAGCTACCGGTAAGAACATGAAGCTGCCACTCCAGCCATGTGATGGGGGAGCCAACTCCCAGGAAGATGTGCTGGGAAGAAGCATCATAGGCCTTATGTGCAGGAGTAGGACCACTCCATTCAGTCTATTGTCTTTTAAAAATTATTGCTATCTGACTTTCCACAAATTCCCAATCCTACTATTTGTTTCTCTAGTTTTTACTAAAAGTCTTGGTGAATAAAGTATGATAAAAACAATTTTTGCTAAATTAAATAGGATTTACTTTCATGTTAATCATGATGAGAATATGTTTTAACAAATTTCAGATACTTAGTTGAGAATTAGAGATGAATATTCTGAATTTCCTTTCAACTTCTGTGGCAATATTTTATTTTAAGGAGTCATTTCACTGCTCCTTATATTTGCTTTATGTACACCAGTAAAGCTTAGAGGTGAAGGAGTCCATTAATCTGCGACCTTTTTGAAGTATAATGAGGTGGTGTACAAAACACAGAGTGGCTACTTTTGTGTTGGGCCAGTTGGTATAGCAGGGTGATTGCCACTGTTAATTAGCAGCACTCAATGAATTAGGCAATGCCACATCCACATGAAGTTGACTTTAAGAAGAAAGGAATAACAGGGCAGAGCTATGTTATTAGGAGGGGAGGCATGGGTATCCCTTCCCTTTCTAATCCCAGATGTTCTGGAGTCTGTTGGACATACAACATGGCTCTGGGGCCCAGCAGACAGACCATCCTATCAGCGGGGCTGCTTTCCTGTGGGGCAAGAGTGAAAGTGGCCATACCAGAAGGTGATGCAGAAGCTGTATGGGCCCAGCAGTCTGGATTTGGTACCAACTGATAAAAAAGTTTTCTGAGGAAACAAGCTGCTTCGAACCTGGTGACTCTGGGGGAATCTGAGGGAATGAAGCCACCAGGACTGTGGGAAAAGCCCCCCTGTTGGGAGTGAAGCATGCCCATGCTGTTTGTTACAGTTAGCTCATTGTTGGGTCAGCCCAGAGTAGGACCTTTCAGTCATTCTGGAGGGGCTAGTTGATACAGGGTACAATGAAGAAAGGCCAATTTCAAACCAGGAATCCATTTACCCTTCACTTCCCTCCCTTCTTGAGCTTTCTTCGTGTTTCAAGAGACGGACTATTGTCCATGGGTTGCTGGCCCTGGCAGACATGGGTAGAGGCAGGAAAAGAAGTTGAAGTATCCATTTCCATAGCTTTTCCTCCTCTGGATCCGACAGAGGGCTTCATCCCTCTTCCAAAGATTATCATTGGCTGCCACTCTTCTGTTACATCTGTTTTGTCTGGTTTCTAGCACCGGCTTGCTGACCTCACCTGCTTAACCCACACCCAAATGCTGATGACTGCTGAAGGGGCTGACCTACTGGAGCAGCAGCCAGCCACAGTGATCTACCGCAATGGAAATGTGGCGACACATTGCTCCATCCTCTGTGATTCTATGGCTTCCCACCCCCCACAGTCACTATTTAAGATATATTAGAAATCTCATTAAAAGGCTCAGAAAGATTGAACTAAAGACCATCTGTTTGATAGTTTGATATTGAATTGAGTTGGACACCTACACTTACAACCACTGTGCCCTACCTCTTGAATGTTCCATGAAACTAGGCCAAAATTCTGTGCAAATAATAAAAACAAGGACATACCTAACTTGTCAATACCATGGGACATTGTCAATATTGTGCAGAGGGAAAAGAATGTTCTGGGAAGTTAGGAACAAATAACCATATTTGGTAAATTCTAAGCTACTGTTTTTAAAATGTTAAATTTTTCTTTAAACTCATTTTGAGCTTCATTCCTAGAAAGTTCTGAGCCCTTGCTTCTGACTTCAGTCTTGGCTTCATCCTTATACCTAGTCAACATCCTATGACATCCACCACTACGTCTGGATTTCTTGCACCTTCTTCAGAAGCACCCATCCTTATTTGTATAAATCCATCCCTTTTCCCTTCCTCGGCCTGTTCTTCTCACCACTTTAGACCTTCTGGTGTCATGATACTGCCAGTTGGACAAGTCCTTCCTCTAGTGTTTGAGTGAAAGGAGGCACCTCATGGGGCAGATGTAGCTCTTTTGGAATTGGGGTTGGTTGGTGGATGATGTCTTTGTGCAAATTAGGATATGGCTGCACACTCTCGAATTGTGACCCTTGTGCCAGGAAGCCCTGGTTTAGATCAGCTATTTAACCCACCCGGGTTTCTCTGCTGCTCTACCCACTGCAGTATTGGTTTATTTCCAGAACCCAGAACCTTAGTAAGCTTAGGTATGGGTAAGGTAGCAAAATGCCCCTTGGAGCAAAGATTCCACTAGCCCAGTTATCTGCCACTGTTCTTAAAATTCTCTTCTTTCCTATTTGTTTGTATATGTTAATTATAAATTTATTTGTATGATGGAAATGCTGGAAACAAGCTAGCTAGCTATCTAAACCACTTGATGTCATCATAAAAGAATAGTTTGAATTTTTGGACAGTTTCTGATGATAAATTAGAAACTATTCTCCAAATTCCACATTCACTGTGATTGCTCTTATTAAAAATGAGTGTGTATACAAGGATTTGAAGAAAATATTAAAAATTGTTATTAGTTGTTATATTTATAATTGTGGATGAGATTTTCTTCCAATTTCGTTTTTTAAAGAAACATTTTTAGCTGTAGATGGACACAATACCTTTACTTTGTTTATTTAGTGTTTTATGTGGTGGTGGGGATAGAACCCTGTGTCTTACACATGCTAGGCAAGCACTCTATCTCTGAGCCACAACCCCAGGCCCCAATTTCTTTTCTCATAATTTTGGAGAACAGTAGAAAAATCTAATGTTATGCTTTGTTTGCCATTAAACAATAAATTATTTTCTTTGAATTCACCTTCTTATTTTAAAGAAAAGCTGTTAATTTATGAATTTATCACTTTGAGATAGTAGGTTTAACCATTATGTAATAGCGAAAATAATGACTAACTGATGGTAGTTCATAACTGAATCAATTGTAGAATTCCATAAAATATTGTTGTAGAAGAGTGTTGCAGGCTTAAGATGGGTAATTCTGTTTCTCTTATTAAAGGGAATATTTTGCAACCTGCAGAAAGTTTTCAACTAAGAATAGAGATGAGAAATGAATTTGTACATTTGTATACAAGTCCACATATGTAGGATAATGATTATCTAATGATTATCTCTGCCTGTTTTCTTTTTCTGTTTTTAAGATCTTTGAAATAGGGCTGGGGATGTGGCTCAGTGGTAGAGCACTCTTCTCCAACTATAACTAAAGAAATAAAAAAAATTTTAAAAAAAGATCTTTGCAATAGTTAAAAAAGTGTCTCACAGTATATTCCCCGAGACTCTCTCAGGAGATCTGTGAGGTCAAGATTACTTTCCTAATAATATAAGATGTTGTATGCTTTTTTCTATACACTATTTATCTATTAGGAGGCTGCAACTTTTCAGGAAAACAACTGACAATTTGTTGCCAATTATAAAATTTCAGTTTTCAAGAGAAAATTAGAACCTGAAGAACCTGGTGTCTGTCCGTGTGAGTTTCACAGTTTCCCAGTGCTTACTGGGCTTGGGGGTGATGTTAGCAAATGTGATTTAACAATATTTTTAAATAAAATTACTTTGCATTTGGAAGACTTACATAATTCAGAGAACCAACATAACCAATGCATGATATTTTAAAATCATACATGAATAAAAAAATCTATTTGAAGAACTAGATATACCAGTGAATTTTTGTATTACAGAGCACAAATGTTGTTAATATGACTTTAGATTTCACATTGCAACTCATATTTATGAAACTATCACTTGTTGATTTTGGGTATGGCCTAGAATACTATGAAAATACTTCTGACTTTCTAAATACTTATCTCTGTGCATCTGAATGTTTTTTATTTACTTCAACCAAAACAACACATGATAGATTGAACACAGAAGATGATAAAGAATCTAGCTGTCTTTTATTAAGACTAATGTTAGAAACATGTACAAAAGTATAAAAAATGCTACTCATCTCATTATTTTTACTTTTGAAAATATGGCTATTTTCATAAAAATTTGTTATGTTAATGAAATAAATAACATTTTAAGTTTATGTGCTTTAATTTTTTTTAAAAAAATTTATTTTTTAGCTTTAGGTGGACACAATATCTTTATTTTATTTTTATGTGGTACTGAGGATAGAACCCAGTGCCCCACGCATGCCAGGCGAGCGTGCTACCACTTGAGCCATATCCCCAGCCCCTATCTGCTTTAATTTTAATGAAGTAAATGTCAACAGATAAAACATACATACATACATACACAAAAGCTCTATGTGTAATTCTTGATACTTTTCAGAAATTTAAATGACCCTGAGACCAAAAAGTATCGAAGCCAACAAAGTTAACAAAATTAACAAAGTTAATTTATTTTATTTTTCATGTTTAATTTATTAAAGACACACTTTTCTTATGAGTCTCAGAAAATATTTCTTAAATATTTAAGTTTGTCTTTTGAAGTACTGTATTTGAGAGAATCAGATTTTTACCTGTGGAATTAAAATTTAAAATACCCAAGGAAATTTATTAAGTATATAAGTAGTGTCGATTAAGGAAAGTAATGTTGTATTTATACATTAATTGACCATTAAAGAATCCACTATAACTTTGTTTATATTCTTAGAAATTACTAAATTAAATTTATAAATTTAGTAAGATTTATAATCTGAACAGTAAACTCTGTATATTTTTACAAGTTACAATTTTTTAAAAATTTTTATAAATCACATGCTATTTACAACACAAGTAAGTATAGTAATCCTTTCTTTGCACAAAAGAAATTTCAATATTAGGAAGTAGTTTTAAAACTTTCACATAGTTGATGATCAATAAATTTATATGGATCATGAAGTTAAGATCTGTTTGATCTTAAAGTAAAGAAATAGGAAGCCAGAGAGGTGCTTCTTCTCAGATGTCAAGCTTTCATTACTGGGAAACCCAAGGAGTTCTAGAGGGCAGTCTGTCCCTCTGATTGATGTAGTTATGTAAAATTCAAGTCCTGCTTTTCTTCCCCACAACTTTGGCTTTCCTGTGTCATCTTGTTCTTTGTGTTTCAGTAACCAGAGAATGAGATAGGTTCACGATTATTTGTTCATGCTAAAGACAAAAAACAAACAAACAAGAAAAAAAAAAGAACTAAAAAACAACTGAGTTTGTGAAAACATCAGAAATTTAACTACAATGAGAATCCTTTACCTTTCCCAAATTTACTGTGCCCTTCCATTTGCCTGTTTATACGTACTACTCTAGTGAAAGTTGGAAGTTCTAGTTTAATACTAAAAGTTTCTGAATCCTACACTGATGATAGTTTGCTCTTATTTAGACTTCTGCATAACAGACTGCTCCACACCTCATGAGGGTATTATGTACATAAAAGTCACTTGCCAAGGTTTTCTAGAAAAGGCCTGTAGTGGATTTGAATTCCTCGAAGATAGGTCTGAGTACCACCCCTGGAACCTGTGAATTGGACCTTATTTGAACGCAAGGCCTTCATGGATGCAAGGGGTTGGGATCTTAGAATGAGGTCCTCCAGGATTGGGATGGGCCTTACATTCAATGGTAGGTGTCTTTCTAAGAGAGTGGGATTTGATGGAGTCACAGAGGGAATGGCATTTGAGGAAAAGGCAGACTGGGGTCATGAACTACAAGCCAAGGAACATCAAGGACCACCAGCAGCACCTGAAGCTGGAGGAAGCAAGGCCTTTGGAGGGAGCATGACCCTGTGGCCACCTGGACCTTAGCTTTCTAACCCCCAGAACCATGAAAGAGTAAATTTGTGTTATTTTAAGCCACCAACTCTCTGGGAATTCGTAACAGCAGCCCCAGGAAAGCCCCTAATGTATAGCCTTTAACTGACTAGAGATGGAGTCTTATCTGTAATTGTATGTGTCTTTATAACAGGGTATTGTTTCCAGAATTATACAGACCTATCATCATTATGGCTATATTTAGATGGCATAGTCTCATGACTAAAGTGATCTTCTTTATAAACAAGTCTCTCATAAGGTTCTAATATTTAGCAAAGCTGGAATACATATTATATATCTTTGATCTTTGTAAATATTTCACAGGAGTAAATTCAAATGAACTATATACTTATTATAAAAAAGTAAACTTATTTATAAAGTTTACTCATATTCTATTGATTTTCCCTTCCTAATGGCTTATAGCCCCTCAGTTTCAGGACTACATATTTTGGCTTATCAATTACCTTTGCTCGAGCATTGCATGACATCATATAGATAGTCCTGATAACAGCAGATTCCATTCATGGAGTACTTAGTAGTTATATGATGCGCTTAATATATGACATTTCTAAATCCTTCAGCAATGTTGCAAGGGAAGTATTAACCATATTTTATAAAAGAGGAATCTGAGGTTCAGGGAAGTTAACTGATAGCTAGCATAAGGCAGAATTATGTCTCTGACTTAAAAGTCTCAAGCCTTTCATCTGACCTTATTAATTTATTTTTTAAAGAAAGTTTTGTAATTTGAAATTTTAAATTTTTTTCAGAGAAACCAGACCTTCTACATGCTCAATTATGATGGATGTTCCTTTACAACAATATATGCAGCCATCAAATATTCATGTTTGAATTTCAACCTGATTTACTTCAAAAATATACTCCTCAGTTGGGTGTTCAGAATTTGGGAACATAAACACCTCTTTACTGGAAACCAGGTGAGTTTTCCTTGGATTGGTAGAATTTCAGATGGGGGTGGGTAGGGTTTAAGGTCACGAAAGGGACCCAGGAGTTTGGGGAACAAAACACTTTGGAGTTTTGGACTATACTCACTGTATAGTCCTTTGCAGAACCCCACAGGCAACCCGGGCTCCAGCTCCCTTACAGTGCCTGGGCCTCCAAGAGGAGCTCCGAGGCCCTGAGATTTTCCCTGCAGTTGTTGATGTCGACTGACTGTGAGCAGCTGATTCTGATGGGGGCAGTTCTCTCCTCTGGCTTACTGCTGAGCAGAATAAAATCTCTCTTCTTTTTCCCAACAAATGAAACAAGCACAGAGACCTATAGGTCAGCTTAATGGGTGAAACCACTAATACCTACGGAGAAATATGGGGCAGAAATAAAAAAGAAAAACAGTGAAACAAGCTAATATATCTCCCAAGAGCAGCTGCCTCTGATTTTCTCAGTCCAGGGAACAAGCGCTTACTGATCTTTCCTTTGCTGTGGCTCCATTCCTGCTCTTAGGAACTCCAACCTTCTCTTCCTTATCTTCTTTCAAAATGAATGAATGTCTCACTCACATAAAAGAAATCTCCAGCTCACATTATTCCTTCTGCCATCCTTTTAATTTTGGACCAGTTTTTACTAGCCTCTTGGGGGCAGCAGTCCCTCAGTACTGAATGACGTTGTCCTACATGGGATGATGCTGAATTTCAAGAGAAATGGTGGTGGTTTGTTTTCTGTTCTCTAGGGAGGGAGTTGTGGCGTCACCCTCTTAGCTGTATACTTCAATCCCTTCAGAGAGTGAACCCATGAAATCAAAGCCAGATGTCTTTCACAAAGGACTACTTTGCTTGTTCAATGAAAGGAACAATTGACAAATTGGCTCACAGCTTAATTTAGTTTACTTCCGCGTTTTCTGAAAATCTATAGTGTAAAGTTCATTTTTTTCTCATTTAATCATCCAAAGAATTGGATTGTTCTTTAACTGTTTTATGTGTTTTTTTTAAATGCCTGACTGTGACCTCCATGAAGTCAAAGGTTATAAAATTTATTTGTTTAACTAGCCAAGTACTTTGAATATGTTTATGTAGGTACTTAATGGTATGAAAGCCATTGTTTTTAATGCCATTATTTAAATGAATATTTGTGTTTCTATTCTAGGGCAGGCCTAATATCAGATAATTAGGACACAAAAATGAGACATAATCCCTTTATTCTCAAGGACCTCACTTGTCTTATTTATCTTTGTGTCCTGATACTTTATGTATTGATTTGGATTGTAATAGTCATAGGTTCAAAATTAAAAAAATATGAAAATTTATACTGAGAAGTGCTGCTCCTATTTAAACTGCCATAAAATCCCCAGCCCCCAATCCAATCAATTTCTCATTTAGTAATGCTTATTAATTCCATGTGTCATCTTTTAGTATTTATTTGGATAAAACTAAATAGACACATATGTATGCATTTTATTATTTCCTTCCTTTCTTGTAATACAAAAGTTAGCAAGCACACCATTCTGACCTTGCATCTTCATGGAATGTGCTTGAAAGACTGTTTTCTATTTGTACATAGAGAATGCTTTTTCACTGTATTTTAATGGCTGCATACTATTCCATCCTGTGAATGATTGTTTAACCCAGAATTTCTCACTCTTGGAGTTATGAGGTTTGGGCTGGATAATTTTTGTTGTGGAGGATATTTGTCCTGTGCAACGTAGCACGTGTAGCAGCTATGCTTTTATCCACTGGATGCCAGGAGTGTCCCTCTCCCCTGTGTTACAACCAAAAATAAATCAGTACTGGTTGAGAACTCCTGGTTTAAGTATTCCTCTAATGAGGAACACAGGTTGTTTCCAATAAAGATCATCACAAGTTATGTAGTAATGATTGGTGTTGCATGCATGTTACTTTATAAATTAGTAGCCATGGGACTTCTGGGTTAAAGTGAAAATACTTTATAGATTTTGGAAATATTGCAATATTTCCCCTCATAGGGGTTGTGCTATTTTGGACTTCCATGAACAATGTATGAGACTGTGAAAATCTTTCTAGGAAACAATTAAAAACATAAAGAATCATGTGAATTAGGTATACCCAATGGCCACTGCATCTTCTTTTGGTAAAGAAATCAGGGTGTTTGTGCTAAAACTGAATGATATGGTTTTGTATGGGGATCTTTCTGCCCACACTTTTCCCATTCACCTAGGGAGAGGACAATACAACCTCCAGGCAGAGGCTTCTGCCTTCTAAGGATGAATGAGGTTAAATCACAGGGGGCTTTGACTAGTCTTCACCAAGAAGCTGTCAAGGAGAATTGCAAGTGCAAAGCCAGCCTCAGCAAAAGCAAGGCGCTAAGCAACTCAGTGAGACCCTGCCTCTAAATAAAATACAAAGCGGGGCTGGGGATGTGGCTCAGTGGTCAAGTGCCCCTGAATTCAATTCCTGGTACCACCCCACAACCAGCCCCCGCCCCCCCCCCCAAAAAAAAAAAAAAGAAGAATGAGCAGGCAGCACCTGCAGGATGTTCAAACAGTTGACATATCCATCTGCAAGGGGAGGGCACAGAGTGAAGCTTAACAGGGCGTCAAGGATCTGAGGAAACCACTGGTTGGTCTCTTTCTCTTGGGGTCCTCACACTTCCCTCCTACTGTGGTCAAATGCCTATGCAGAGCTAACATATAGCTAAAGAGAAGGAAGAGAATGTCTAAACCAGGCGGATTCCAAACACTGAGTGAAGTGCAGCAGAGATGTGAACACAGTTCAAGGGGACAGTCAGAGTGATCCCTTCACTGAGGAGGTAATGGAAACACTGAGCCAAGAGAAATGTGCTAACAGGAGAGTGAGGGCAGGGCTAGAGACTCACCAGCATTGGAAGGGTTTTGGAGCTCAGGCTTTAGAAAACCATCGCAATGGTCCAGAGGAGAGCCATAGAGGAGTGGGTAAAGGCAGAGGGGAGGGACCAGGGACAGAGTCCAAGAGGGAGAGGCCCCTCCGGGCTCCCCAGGCTCTGACCTTGCTCCTTCTCCAGGCTAAGGCTAAGAACACAGATCGTATTATTTTTCTGCTTGGAACCAACCCCCAACACCCCCGTCTCATTCTGAGTAAGAACTCGTTGGATATAATGGCTGCCCTATGTGACCTCCTAAATAGAGACCCTGGAGAGAAACAGCTGCTTTACGGGAAAGAGGGAGAAGAGTACAGACTCAACTTCTCCTCACCCTCCTGCCCTTGGGTCACAAAGTGCTGGGGAGCACCAGGGGTGGCTGGTTTCTGACCCATGGGGCAGAGGTGCATGTGAACTGGTGGGCAGGGCTGGGGGTTGGGAATTGGTGTGTGAGGGGAGTTGCTATTCTAGTCTTTAATGTAGGTGGCAGTGATGAAGGTCACAACTGAAATCAAGCAGATTAGTTCTGATTCTGAAATAGTTGAGCTTCTTGGCAGGTTGTAACTGATATTACATTCCCAGAAATTTCCCTTCTATTACTTCTGGTCCTCTTTGAATCTATCCAGAGGTTTACTGACTCTGGACTATATCTGAAGGCTATTATAGTCCTTGTTTCTGTACTTATTGAGAGAGAGAGAGAGAGAGAGAGAGAGAGAGAGAGAGAGGGGAAGGTTGATGTACTTCACTCAGAAAAATAATGTTAAAATGTCAGGAATACTGAAGAGAATTCAAGAGATATGAAAGAAAACCATATTTTGAGATATTGTTTCACTTAAATTTGTTAGCAGCCTCAAGTTATTCTTCATTTCTCTGCAGAGGGATTATTTAATCACAATAATTGAGATTTTCATTTCTAGGGCAATTTAAAGTGTTTTGTGAAGGTTTCACATTGACTCGTTGTTACTAACCTCAGGGAGCAGAGAAATGTAGAGAAACACTGCATGTGGGGAGGGCGTGCTTGAAACCCCCGGAGACTTAAACTCAGGGCCATCAGCTGTTTCAAAAATAAAGCATTTGACCCAAACAGCCCTGGGAGAGTCATAAACACAGACGCACCACACCTACCCAGGCCGACTTAGCCTGAAACACCCAGGGGATAAAATTAAGGTGTTGAACCGCTCCGGCTCAAGTCTGTCTTTAAATCGCTGTGTGTGGATTCGGCCTTCTTGAAGTACGAATTAGTGATGACAGTACGAAGTGGCTCCCTGAAGGTCACTACTGAGAAAGCCACAGGGTAAACCAGGAGTTTCCTGTCGTGCCATCGGCCTCTGCTCCACCCTGCCTCCCTCAGCCACTGACCAGTGGTCCTTTTCGGGACCCTGATCATAAGATATCCTGGCATTTTTATATATTCTAGTTGTAATCAGCACTTATAATGATTGGTGCTTTTTTGGGTGCTTTCCCAATCAAGTGTGAAATAGTTGAAGACAAAGTTCGTCTTCTCTGGTATCAGTCACTGCAAGCACAGTTTGGGGACCCCGGTGTTCAGTGAGGACACTGAGGAAACAAAGTAAAGCGAGGCGTGAATAACCTCTCCTAACTCAGCTTTCCTTTTAAACAATCGCCTGTTAAATTGCGCCAGAAGTTGTTGCTCAGGCGTCTACATGCGTGTTTGGGGTGGAACACTGACATAAACACAAGCACTTCTCAGGCACAAGCCAGTGCCTCACTGTTACTTCTGGTGCTCAAGTCTCCAGGCCCTCTGCTTTCCACCCACTCTGGTGCCAGTTCCTCCTACCGCTTGACGATCCACTCGTCCTCTCAGTTCTTTATGATTTGACCACAATTCCTTAATGCCCAATTTAACCTTATTTATAGCATTCTAGTTTACCCTGTAAGATGCTGTTCCTAATTCTTTGTATGAAGAAAAGAGCAAATATGTGATTGGAAATACCATTGAACAGTTGTAAAAAGAAAAATCATACCAGGATTTGCATGTCACTTTAGCAAGTGCCAACACTGCCCTCTGGCTTGTTGCAATCCACATTGGAAAGAAGACCACTGTGGCCCCTGCTCCTGAAGGCAGCTTACAACCTCATGGGAACCAGAGAGATGGATTAAGATGTTGGGGATGCAAATCAAGTCAAGGTGGCACCTGGCAGTTTGCCAGGAGGAGTGGTTTGTGAGGCAACGCCATCGAGCCATTAAGATGGTGAGGATTCCTTATTGGCTGACTGCTGTATCTAGATGATGTTAATTGAGTCAAGCTGTGTGTAATCAGTTAGGTATATATACCTCTGCTGTCCGGCAGAGAAGCGGCTCCTGCTGCCTTGGGTGCCCGCTACTTTGAGTTCTCAATCAGTTCCCACTGAGTTCACTCGTGATAAAGTAGTTCCCGCTTCAACCTTCAAGTTGCTTGTCACCCCCCAGTTACTTTGCCCAGCCAGACTGCGGCATTAAGACAGAAAAGATTTCCCCCAACACACACAGACAATGGAGTCTGAGTATATTGACATTATTGTGGAGGGAGTAGAGTAAGCATTGTTTATTTAGATTGAATAGAGCACACAAATGGCTAGTTCAAGATAAAGTACACTCTGGGTAAAGCCCAGATTTCTTTCTTTTTTGTTATCCTTAAGCCTGGTTTGGCTCTGCTAAGCAGATCCAACAGAAGTATTGTTGTTTTTGAGTCACTTGGATAATTGCCCTCAGATTTCCTTTCCTGATTGATAAGTTTTGGGGAATTAGATCCATGTTCTCTGACTAAATGCAGCAAACCAATCAGTTATTGGCGAGGACTAAGAGGAGAACCCTACAACAGACAGCTGAGAGAAAAAGATGCAGTCAAACGACTTATGAGGACATGTTGCTCTGTGAGACTGGTCTTCATGATATTTTCAGGGACATCAAGGAGCAGGGCTTCAGGGATCTCGTGAGCTCTTCAGAGGAGGTGAGAGGCTCAGGTCTTCATTCAAAAAGGCTGAGGGCACTGCAGGGAAGACTCAGGAGCAGGGGCCCCAGGAATTGCCTTTAATGCAGACCTTGAGTCAGTCACAAGAATGCAGTGACTTCTCTGAAGGAGACCACAGCCAGAGAAGGGGAGCCAGGCATCTGTGGCGGGTGAGCTAGCTGGTGGTAGAGTTGATGTAAACGTTTGGTATTGCAGGTATGTGGGGATGAGGAGAAATTAAGGAATAGGAGTTGAAATTCACTTTGGCCTTAATTTTCTTTTTTAAATTTTGGGGTCAACCTGCTGGTATCCAGAAAGGCAAAGATTACTCTTCTATCAAATAAGTCATAAAACATGTGCTCAGAAGGTCCATCCCACATTTATATCCTATTATATGAACTATACAGCAAGTTCATTTAAAAATAATTTTGCAAACTTGCTTAATTTAGCCTTGAGTCATTTGCTATGTTTCATGTAAAACATTATTAATTATAAGACACTCATCCTGTCAATCATATAACCACACACAGACTATAATTACATAATTATTGGTTGTTAACATGTAGGTGGGTTCTAGTTTTTAAAATCTTAAATTATACCCCAAAAGAATGATATTCAATAGAAATGTATTTGATATATCTTAATTAGCACAGTGTAAGTAAAATAAATTCTAGTCATATTACACCAGTAGTTTGCTTTTTTCTTTAGTAAAGTGGAAGAAGCAATTGTTTTGCATCTATTTTTTTTTCATAATAACTCTGAACAGTTTCAAAATCTATCATAAGGTGATTGTCTTACTGAACATCACTTTAAGAATAAAGTACAGAGCCAGACATGGTGGCATACACCTGTAATCCCAGCATCTTGGGAGGCTGAGGCAGGAGGATCAAGAGTTCAAAGCCATCTTCAGCAAAAGCAAAGTGCTAAGCAACTCAGGAGACCCTGTTTCTAGAATACAAAATAGGGCTGGGGATGTGGTCAAGTGCCCCTGAGACCAATCCCATTAACCCCTCCCCCCCCACCACCAAAGAAAGAATGAAGTACAGGAAAGAGAAAGAGTCTGTGAAATAATATTTTAACAAGCAAAGAATTTAGATGCCCACTTTGCCTGTGTGAATGAATCATCAATTAGCTGTTCAGTTTATTGAGCCAGAAATCATTTAGACTCTAATTATGAACCACATTTTATTTGAAATAAGATGATTCTAAGAATTTTGTTAATTGTGAAATTCTCAACTTTGAATCTTAGCTATAGTCTTTTTTTTAAAATTTAAAACTGTAGATATGAAAGGAGAAAAATGATTTTTTAAAAATATACAGATAACCTCTTATATAAGACTTTAGTTTCTAAAAATTCAGAAATGTTTTGTGTACCCGCTCTATTTCCCTGGAACCTTCCCATCTATCTTAAAGCTGAGCATTTGCCAACTGTGGAATAGTTTGTAACAGGTGGGGATTTTGCTGGCCTTTTCTGTGGTGGTTGTTTCCTGTCTAGGAACTCTGTGTGGAAGGATGGCCAGCTTTAGGGAAGTTGTGCTTCTCAGACTTTCACGTGAACATGAAACTGCCAGGATCCTGCTAACATGTGGATTCCACTTCAGCAGCTGCTGCTGGGCCTGAGATCGCCTGTCTAACAAGTTCCCAGGAGTTGCAACTGCTGGTTGCAGGACCACGCTTCCAACAGCGCAGACCTGCAGAAGGGTTTAGGTGTTTCAGGACTCCTCATACCTGGTTCCTGGGCAGCCTTGAGGCCAGCTGTGTGAACTTGCCAGGAAATGCCTCCCCTTACCTTCTGACTGCTTTAAAAGTGTCAGCTATGGACAATTTCCTGATCATTGTAAATACGAAAATCTTTTGGTAAAGGTCAGCTAATTCTTTGGAAAAAAATTTTTTTATAAGAATTTTACTAAACCATGAATAGTCAAAGCATTCAAGAAACAGCAGCAACAACAAAACCAAGTAAAGCTGGAGGCATCATGTAACCTGACTTCAAAATATACTACAAAGCTACAGTAATCAAAACTGCATAACATTAGCATAAAAATAGACACATTACCACTAGGAGAGAACAGAGAGATCAGGAATAAATCTCTGAATTTAATATCAATTGATTTTCAACAAAGATGTCAAGAACACGCCTTGGGGGAAAAGATGGTTTCTTCAGTAAATCGTGCTGGGGAAACTGGATTTCCACATGCAGAAGAATCAGTTTAGATGAGCTCTTTGACATTGGTCTGGACAATGATGTTTTGGATATGACCAAAATGCACAGCAACAACATAAAAAATAGACAAGATTACACCAAATACGATTACTAAGAGGTTTTTGCACTGCAGAGAAAACAATAAATTCTCTTATAGAATAGGGAAAAGTATTTGCAAAGCTTACATCTCTGATAAAGGGTTAATATCCAGAATATATAAGTCACTCAAACAACTCAATGGCAAAAAAAAAACAAAGTAAAAATTGACAGAAGTTCTGAATAAACATTCCTCAACAGAAGACACACAAAAGCCAACAGCTATAAGAAAAAAATGCTCAACATCATTAATCATGATGTGAACTAAGACCACAGTGAGATATCTCATCACACTTGCAATAATAGCTGTTATTGAATAGGCAAAAAAAAAAAATGTTGGAGAGGATATGAAGAAAAGGGAACCTTTAATGGTGGAATATAAATTAGTATAGACATTATGGAAAATAGTAAGGAGGTTCCTCAGAAGGTTAAAAATAGAATGAAACATATGATCCCCAAATCCCACTAGTGAGTATATATCCAAAAGGAATGAGATCAGAATGTCAGAGAGATATCTGCATTGCCACGTTCACTGCAGCACAACAGTCAGAGTATGAAATCAACCTAAGTGTGTACCAATGGATGAGTGGACGAAGAAAATGTGGTTCACAAACAAATAAAATGAAATAGTATTCACTGGGTAACAGCCCGGAGTAGCCTGGAGGACTGTGTTAGGTGGAACAAGCCAGGCACAGAAAGACAAATCCTTCATGGTCTCTCTTATATGTGGAATCTTAAACATGTTAACTTCACACAGCAGAGCCCAGAATGTGGGGACTGAAGGTTGGAGATAAGGGTGGGGTGGTGTATGTCAAAGGAACATCTATTAGGAGGAATAAGGTCAAGGGCTTTATTATACAACATAGTGACTATACGTAAGAGTGATGTGTTCTTGGACATTTCTAAGACAGTAGACTTTAAGTGTTCTGACAACTAAAATGTTGATTCTGTGAGTCAATGCATATGTTAATCAACCTGTTTTCAGACACTAGAAGATATACCCATATTTCAAAACTACATGTTGTACGTGATAAATATATGTAACCATTTGTCAATTAAAATTTTTTAAAAATCACAAAATTAACTAGAAATGAAGTCCTTTTACACATTGTCTATGAAAAAATCATACTTGAAAATTTCAAAACTCTAAAGATAAAGTTCATTAAAGTGATAAAACAAAAACTTTAAAAAAATAATTTTAGAATATACTGTTAAAAGAAACTAAGAAGGTAGCAGCATTTGTACATCTTGAATGGAAATTATTAGTAGTTTCTTAAAATCTGGGAAACACAAAATGGAATCTTCTATTCCTGGAAATGGATCTGCTGTAGTTCTGAGCATCAGTATCTATCAAAAGTTTCTGTCCCAAGGGCTTCAGGATCTTTGCCTCTCACACAGTGAGTGTTTTGAATTCATTGTAAAATATTATGGTTTCCACAGTTCTGGGAAGGAAAGTATGACTCATTTTACTTTTGACCTGGCCTGTAACTAGTAAGTACTGTGTAAGCAAAAAGTAAGTACAGTGTCATCTGTTCCCTGTCACAAAACAGATTCCAGGTTCTAATACATTTTAAAATTTAATAAAAAGGTTGGAAGAAGTATAAGAGACCTCCCGCTGGACATAACATACTTTTGTTTAAGTAATATCCAAGTCACATGTGAATCCCATTTGACCTTCAAAGTTGGCTTACAAGTTCAACTTCAACTTCAGGAAGGAGTTGTACACAGAACTGTTGTGCTGTGGATTACCATGATCATTGTTTATTCATTTTTGAGTAATCAAATGATTTCATTAGCAAACACACCTTATGGCATGTTTGACTTGACTGATGGTTTAGATAATTGTTTCTCAACTGTGATCCTTTCTGGCACCAGGAGCGTCAGCATCACCTGGGAGCTTGTTAAGGATGCAAAACTCTGGGTCTCTCCCAGGCCCGCTGAGTCAGAAACTCTGTGTGTGTGGGGGGGAGCCCCAGCAATCACTCTACAGGTAACACTGATGTACTCTCAAGCTGAAGAATCCCTGGTGTAGTTGCATTTAAATCAGCTGTTCTCGACAGGGATGATTTCGCCCCCTCCAATCCCTCATGGGGATGGGGTGCTACTGCCATCTAGTGGATAGAGGTAGGAATGCTGCTTGGCATCCTATGATGCAGCACCCCCCTCTGCGCCCCGCTCCTTTCTGTCCCCACACTCCTCCATGACAAAGATTTACCAACTCCAAACGTTCCTAGTACTGAGGTTGAGAATTCTTGGAATAAATATTTTACTAGGACTTTTTTGAAAGTAGTTAAATGTAGTCAATAGAAAGGTAGCATGAACTAGCAAAGGTCTAGGATTCAAATCCTGGCTCTGCTCATTAGTTGCTGTGGGCTTCCTTCCAGTTGTCTCATTAATAAAATGGGAATAATCCCTGCCATCAAAGGAGATGATGTGCACACTTGTAAACTGTAATGCTAATGAAACGGAACTGCAGGATTTTTCCAGTGAGAGGAAGATAGAGCCCAGAAGTGGGAGGAAGATGCTAAAATAGTGAGAGCATCTGATTCAGTTGCCTGAAAATAACCAGGCTCCTTAATGTAAATCTGATTGTATCAGAGATTTTCCATCATGTTTCTTGCATCCTTCCCTGGAACTGCTTAATCTTAGCTTTCCAAGTTTTCAGTTACTGCATGATTCAGAAATAAGTTGCTTCTGGCTTCTCGCTATTCTAGAATTTCACAAACTTCAGCCTGCATCAGAATCACTAGGAGATTCTTCTTAAAGCTCCTTAAAATGCCAGACTGCTGGATTCTGCCCTTGGAATTTTTGACTCAAGAGGTCCAGGAGGCTCCTGAAAAATTAGTTTTTTGTTTTTTTTTTTGTCGAGTTCTCAGGTGATGCTGATGCTGGTGGTCTGTTGACCACATTCTTAAGGACCTCTCCCTGCTCTGTTATTAACTGAAGGACAGAAGATAATGGTTAGGCTGCTAATTTCTAATTGTCACTGGCAGGCTTTGACTGTGCATTTTTCAGTGGTCCATTGCCAAGCCTCTTTCAACATAGGAATGGCTTTTATATTCCTGGCCAGTGAAACTACCTCTCATTAATTTCTTGCCTAAAAAAACCCCACTTGTTTTTTTTTTTTTTTTCCTATTCTCAGCGATGTTAATGATTTTAGCAATTTAGTATGATAATAGCTTTGCTTGTTCTCATTTAATTGAGGCCACTCTACTTTAGCAATCATATTTAATGACAGAGGGTGCACACTTGGCTTAAACAAGGACAGGCTGTGCTGACGTATTTTAAGCGATAGTTTTGTTACCATCAGTGTTTAGCCTTAATTTGGGAATTATTGCACTACCAAAAAGAATAAAATGATGACAGTGAAGGGTCTGAAAATCTTTGCACTTGAAATGTACCTGTGCCCAGTGTGTCTTATCTATATTTGACTCAGTCAATTGAGACATGGTCTAAAATGCCGTTTCCTAGACCCCTCCCCAGAGGATGTGCTTGAATATCAGCTGCTGTAGAGGGTTTCCAAGATGGGGCCTCCACCTGCTTGCCTTGGGCTGAGCCCAGGAAGGGGAGGTCAAAGCCCTCCCCGTGCATTTGAGGGTTTGTTGCAGACAGCGCCAGGTGGAGCAGGCATCTCCTGTTGGATGGCCCTGGGAGTCCTGGCACTGTACCATTGCGGAACCAGGCTTTAGAGATGGTGGCTGCTGGTCCAGTCAGAGGGCCCCACCACAGTCCCATAGTCAAGAGTGGTGTGAGCCGGTGAGCATTCCACAATCTCTCAAAGTCTCACCAGTCAGCTGAGAGACACCTGGCAGGTGTGATGTGGCTTTGACAACAAGGGAAGGAACTAGAATACCAGAAGTGGGCAAGCTGTTGAGTGCTGTCAGTCCCCAGAAGCTCATGTCAGGAAACATGTGTCCTTGGGGCACAGATGGGGGCTTCTCTGAAGGATGGAACTGGGCTAGAAAAAAATCTGAGGCCCCCAGTGATGGGGATGTGAGAGAAACTGCATCTGAGAGCCCTCCGTGGAGGTGCATACTCCTCTCCCCGGGCACACTGGGGGTACGTGGCCCTCACAGCCACATCTGGATTTGCAAGTCCCAGTTCTTGCCTGTTTCAGAAAAAAAAATCATTTGCAGGACACTTTTTCAGGGAAGGGAGGACACATGAACTAGAAGGGAAATTTACAAAAGGTAATTATTGGCAGGTGAAGCCACCTCATGAGGGTGACGGAGCCTAGTGTGTTTAATGCTCACGTGTGTCCCCTTAGGTGATAATGACCACGTGAGCCTTGCCCACCGAGAGGGATCCAGGAGTGCGGGAGTGTGTGTGTGTACTTATTAGGAGGAGGTAATAAATTCAGGAGGTTTGAGTTGCTGGGACGCTAAAGTTGTCAAGGAGGCCACAACAGGAACGTCCTGTCTGTGCTTTTTTGCGTTACTGGAGTCAGATCAACACTGGAACTGTGTTTCTAAAATGTGAAGCTGTGTATCAGTACGTCTGTCAAGTGAACAGGTTTGTTACCTTGGGGGAAAGATGAGGGAGGGACACTGTCAAGTGTCCTTGACGAGTCTGACACACTGGGTGCTATCTTGTGCCTGTGATTAGAATGAGCATTTAGGAGAAGGCAGGGCATGGAAATGCCCAGGACAACAGAAGGTGAACGGACCCCCCTGGACCTGCCATATCTGGGGACGAGTTCTAGGACCTCAAGCCAGCCCGAGGGGGAGACAACTAGAGGGCGAGGAGATCACACAGGACACGGGAGACAAGGGGATATTTCAAGAAGGCAAAGCTGAGTGTCGGAGTCCACTAGTGTCTGATTGACCCACAGTGATTCCATTAGGCACGTAAAGTCTCTCTCTCCCTTTTTTTGTCCTAGCAGAGAACTTTCAACAGAAATCCATGGTAGTCCTGTCCTCTCTAAGATTCTCTGCGAGAACCTCAGGCATCAGGGATGTAGACTTCAGCTTTACAAGCTTCTAGGATTTCTACTGGGCCTCAAGAGTTTGCCCATCGCTTTTTTTTTTTTTTTTTTTGGCATGGGGGATTGAACCCAAAGTGCTTATCCACTGAGCCACATCCCCAGCACTCCCCCTTTTAAAAGTGTTGTTTTAGTTGTAAATAGATCTTTCATTTTATTTTTTTAATTTATATGCAGTGCTGAGGATGGAACCCAGGGCTTCACACATGCCAGGCAAGTGCTCTACCCTGACCCCCCAGTCCCTTTTTTATATTTTATTTAGAGGGTTTCGCTGAGTTGCTAAGTGCCTCACCAAGTTGTAGAGGCTGGCTTTGAACTCTCAATCCTCCTGTCTCCCGCCCCCCCCCCCCCCCCCCCCCCCCCCCGCACTCCAGTAACTGGGATTATAGGCATGTGCCACTGTGCTGGTAATGTTGGCTCTGTGTTTCGTTGTGTGGACCCTCATTTTATATCTCTGCCGCAGTCTGGCTAGGCACAAATAACTGGGAGGTCACGAGCCACTTGTAGGTTCAATCAGGAATGAACTTTATTCCAGAACCCACGCGAACTCAACGGGAACTCAACGGGAACTCTGCGAGAACTTCACGAGAACTCAACGGGAACTCCGTGAGAACTGAACAGGAACTCAACGGGAACTCCGCGAGAACTCAAAAGTAGAGGGCAGGGCTGGGGATGTGGCTCAAGTGGTAGCTTGCTCGCCTGGCATGCGTGCGGCCCGGGTTCGATCCTCAGCACCACATACAAACAAAGATGTTGTGTCCGCTGAAAACTAAAAAATAAATATTATAAATTAAAAAAAAAAAAAAGTAGAGGGCACCTGAGGTAGCAGGAGCTGCCTTATTGCCGGACAGCAGAGGTTTATATACACAACTGAATACACAGCTTGTTTCAATTTAGCATCATCCAGTTACAGCAATCAGTCATTATCTTAATAATTATACACAGTTTAACTTAATTATCATCATCTTAATGGCTTCCTGGCGCTACCCCTCAACCACTCCTCCTTGTAAAATGCCAGGCGCCATCTTGACTTGGCTGTGGCTCTCAACATCTCCCCCTTTTGTTTTTAAACAACAAGTATATGGCTTAGGGACCGTGCCTGTCTTAGGTTGTCCAATACTACATATGGTTCTTACCTGTCATCGGATGAGCTGACCTCAAGGCGTCAGCCTCCTGTCTTAGATTGGTACCATTGCAATTGGATCTTACCCGTCATTGACTACCGGCCCAGCATTATTTAGCCATACTTGTGGATAACATGCTACAAGCAGAAAGGGGAGGACACAAAATGCCATGACACCAAGCCAATTGACGGCCCCTTTTGGGGGGCCATAGTAGTGGGTGCATTTGAATTGATGTTATTTGTTAATGTTAGTCCTAATTGATCTAAGACATCTCATCCCCATAAATTTATAGGAAGATGATCCAATACATATGGCTGTATAGTTCCTTCACATCCTTCAGGATCCTTCCAATCTATAACCATCGCACTTCTATGGGGATTAGTTGCCACTCCTAGGCCTCGAAGCGTTTGAGTGGCTTGTTGTAATGGCCAATGTTTTGGCCATTCTTGAAGAGAGGTAATGCTAAGGTCTGCACCTGTATCCGGTAGCCCATTAAATTCATGTTCTTGAATATTTAGTTTTAGCATGGGGCGAGAATCTAAATTTAAAGAAAGCATAGCCCAATCTACATCTGTGGAGCCTAATCCCCTGGAACCTCTTTCTATAGTACAACTGGAAAATTTATCATGTAGGCTGGGTATTATTAATAATTGTGCTATTCTATCTCCTGGTGAAATTACTGATATACCCCTTGGAGAACTGGCTATAATTTTTATTTCACCTTCATAATCAGGATCAATTACCCCAGGACTTATCATAAGTCCTTTTAGAGTAGAAGAACTGCGTCCTAAAAATTAGCCTACTGTTCCTTGGGGAAGAGGTCCTTTTACCCCTGTGGGAATGATTTGAACTCCCATCTCTGGAGTTAGTACTGCTCTGGCAGAGGCGCAGATGTCTAACCCTGTGCTCCCTATGGTTTGTCTGATGAGAGATCTAATGGATAATGTGTCCTGGGCACTACCCTGATGGTGTTGCTGGGTTCCTCCATTGCCCCGTATATTTGTGGTCGTGGGCCCCGGAGCATTGGGCTCCCTTGTCCGTTTTTTGGCAATGGAGTCCAATGTTTTCCTCCACGATATCGTGGGTAAACACCTGGTCCTTGTCCATTTTTTGATAATGGAGTACCCTCTATAGTGGTTTGAGAATGGCATTCATTAGCCCAATGTCTCCCTCTATGGCATCGTGGGCAAATACCCGGTATTCTACCCCTTTGATCATATCCAGTTTTGGCAAACCCTCCTCCTATGGAGCAACTCCTTTTAAAATGTCCTGTTTGTCCACAATTGTAGCATGTTTTTGGCCTGGCACCTAAAGCCTTTTGTACTGCAGCTGCCAAGGCTTACCCCTGTTCATTAATGTCTCTACATAATTTAATATATGTGTTTAAATCTCCATGTTTCCATGGTCTAATGGCCTCCCTGCACCACCTATTTGCTTGTTCGTAGGCTAATTGTTTTATTAATGGCATTGCTTGTTCTACATCCCCAAAGATTCTGGTAGCTGTTTGTATAAGCCTATCTACAAATTCAGTGTAAGGTTCATTAGCTCCTTGTATTACCTTAGATAATTGACCTTGCAAATCTCCATGTCCCTGTAAAGTTTTCCATGCTCTAGCTGCAGCTGAAGTGATTTGTGAGTATATGGCAGGATCATTTCTAATTTGTTGCAGCTGACCCTCATAAGGTCCCTCTCCTAACAACATATCTAGATTTCTCTGAGGATAACCAGCTGCTGCATTTTGCCTAGCCATCTCCGTGCAAAATTCCTGATTGGCAACCTTCCATAACAGATATTGTCCTCCATTTAGCACAGCTTTGCACATACTAGTCCAATCTGCTGGCGTCATGTTCAAGTTGGTAATGGATTCGACCATACTTAGAGTGAAGGGTGCTTGAGGACCATAGGTTGTTACAGCCTCTTTCAGCTGCTTCACTGTTTTGAAATCTAAAGCATGGTGAATTCGCTGCCCTCCTGCCTCCTCAAATACAGGGCATGCTAACCTTTGAGGTTCTGTCTCAGGATCCCATCTATCAACTATGGGGGTTGAGGGCCACTCAGCATATGTTGTCTCCGTATACATAGGTAGAGCTGTTGATTGAATACTTACGCCCTCTGGTGATAGAAAGGTGTTAGTAGCAACCTCCCATTGTAACTTGTCCCCTGATAGCCTTTTCTTCTCTAAACTTTCTTCCCCTGTCTGACTAACTCGAGAGACTTCCTCTTTTACTTGATCTAAAATTTCTTCTCCTTGACTAAGCAAACAAGATTGTACCAACGTCCATAATGGTAATGTGCCAACTGGCAGATTTCCTGGGCTTTCCTTTTCTATCTTTTTAAAATCTTCACCATGATGGTTCCATTGTGATATATTTAACAACCCCTCTTTAATGAACCATGGGCTACACATTTGTATCGTCTTAACGTATGCCCTAACTGTTCTTGATTTTACTGAGATGCCTCCTTTCTCTAGTAATTTACTTAACACCCTTTTGGTTTGTTTTTTTACTAATTTTTAGTTCCATATTTCTGCTATAAAGATATTGCAACCCAACAAAATAACACAGAACAAAAACGAAACAAAATGAAACAAAAACAGAACAAAAATTCATTGCATCAGTTTTTCTATTTTCTTGACATGTGTATCTGTGGTCTATCTCTGTCTCTTCCTCAGGGCCGAACAACTTCAAACCTTGAGCCAACCACTTTCCCCAGTTTGCCTGAGGAAGTTCTAGGGACAGGCAGCTTGAAACAAAAACAAAACAAATCAAAACAAGAACACATTGTTTTTTGAAATGGTCACCCATTCTCTTGCCCTGCCCTCAGGGGCGAGCAGTTTCACTTACCCCCAAGCTTCAGGTGTTCCCTGTACGGGCCACCAAATGCCGCAGTCTGTCTGGGCACAAATAACCGGGAGGTCACAGGCCACTTGTATGTTCAAACAGGAACGAACTTTATTCCAGAACCCACGCAAACTCCACAGGAACTCAATGGAAACTCTGCAAGAACTCAAAAGTAGCGGGCACCTGAGGTAGCAGGAGCCGCCTTATTGCCGGACAGCAGAGGTTTATATACACAACTGAATACACAGCTTGTTTCAATTTAGCATCATCCAGTTACAGCAATCAGTCATTATCTTAATAATTATACACAGCTTAATTTAATTATCATCATCTTAATGGCTTGCTGGTGCTACCCCTCAACCACTCCTTCTGGCAAAATGCCAGGCGCCATCTTGACTGTGGCTCTCAACATATCTCCACAGGTAAAATGCTCCTTATTGAGCTCCATGAGTACTCAAAAGTCTCTAAAACTCAGACTTAAGAGAACTGATCTTAGAATTTCCATATTTAGTAAATATTAGAGCTTACTCAGATCTTCAGGGCCTGGAGACGATTAAATCTCTCATGTTGTAAATTAGGTGTTTATTGGAGGGAACTGTCTCATCCACATGTACATCCCCAGGGCCTATACCTGAGCAGATGATAAATACTTGTTGGATAAATCAATAAGTTTTGTGTTAAAATAACTTTCTTTGCATTAGTATTTTTCATAAAGGCAAGATCTGTGGAGGTCTAAGTTGATTCCTCCCTCCCTTTGGTGTAATTGATACTTTTTTTTCTCATTTTTGTAGTGGCTTAGATATGAGGTATCCCCCAAAAGTTCCTGTGCTAATTAATGTAAGAGGTGATATGATTAGATTTTGAGAGCTGTAACCTAATCCGAGGATTATTCCTATTAGATTTATTAGTAATTTGGATGGACTGCGGTATTGGGTGTTAACTGTAGGCAGGTGGGGTATGGCTGGAGAAGGCGTGTCTCTGGGGGCATCTCCTTGGGGTTTATATTTTGTCTCCCTGGCTCCTCTCTCTGCTTCCTTGGCATCATGAGCTGAGCAGCTTCCCTCTGCCACACCCTTCCTCCATGATGTTCTATCTCACCTCAGCCCAGGACAATGGAGGTGACCACTGGACCTCTGACAGTGTGAGCCCAAAGTAAGCTTTTCCTTTTCCATGTTGTTCTTATCGGTGTGTTGGCCACAGCAACAAAAAGCCAACATAATTATAATGGTTTTGTTAACCTTTTATTGACACACAGCTGCACCTATTTGATGTATTTGGTTTTGCAAACACCTGCCCTCCTGTCATTACCATAGTCGAGGTAAAAGCATGTCAGCATCTCTTAGAATTTCTTTATGTACCTTTATGTGTGTGCGTGTGTGTGTGTGTGTGTGTGTGTGTGCTCCTTAGGGTAAGAACTCTTAGTAGGAGATCTGCCCTCTGAAGTGCACAGTGGGTGGTGTCATGCACACGTTGTTGCACTGGAGGTCTCCAGCACTATTTATCTAGTGTGACTGAGACTTTCACCTATGGAGCAGCCACTACCCTTATTGTCTTAGGTATGCACTGTAATTCCTTGAAAGGCGCTTTGATTTGTAAGATGATTCCTAGGCTTGAAAACAAGGAGAGCTCATGGGAGATGGGCTCTTGGAGCACTGCCACCTGCTTTCTAGAACTGTTTTCCTTTTCCCATACGGACCACATATGCTATCCCACGCCGGCAGCGGAGTTTGCTATGGCAGCCTCCTGTGGTTGGTCCTTGGAGGTAGCAGGGCTGTATCGGCACTTTGGACCAAAGGTATCAGAGCCAGTGTCTGGAATGACAGATTAAAAATGTCACCAGGGCCTCACAAGAGCTTCCCGGCCTCAGAAACACGTGAGGAGGTGCTTGGATTCCTACTGCCACACAGATGGGGCTAATTCTGTTTTACTTGTATTAAAGCAAGGAAGAGAGGGCCTGGAAGACTGGAAAACTTGGCATTAGGGGAAGGCTTGTTCCAGGGCAGGATAAGTAGCAAGGGAGCAAGTGCTTGCTGATAGGAAGTGACCAAGTAAGGAAAGGACTGCCACCATGATTATCCAAAAGGACAGCTCATGTCTGGGGCGTACCTGCCTTTTGCATCAGGATGTACCTTACTGTAGTCCCCTCACAGCCACATGAGAAGAAAAGGATTGCCCTGTTTTTACTGAGTTTTGAAATAGTTAAAACTGTACTATGCCCCTAGCCACCTGGTCTCTGCAGGGAGAACCCAGAGAATGACTTCAATTTTCAACTTCTTAATGTTTTAATGACAAATTCAGGGAAAGAGTGGAATTTTTAAAAAGTTACTCACAAGTTTAAACAAATTTAAAACGTCCCCTTTAGGGAAGACTCATGTTGAACTCATCCTCATGTGCCCCTTGCTATGTGGGTCAAAACATAACTTGTTGAGGGCCACAACCAAATCAAGATGGTGCCTGGCAGTTTGCCAGGAGGAGTGGTTTGTGAGGTAACGCCACTGAGCCATTAAGATGATGGAGATTCCTTATTGGCTGACTGCTGTATCTGGATGATGTTAATTGAAACAAGCTGTTTATAATCAGTTAGGTATATATACCTCTACTGTCCCATAGTAAAGCGGCTCCCACTGTTTCAACCTTCACAAGTTGCTTGTCACCTCCCGGTTATTTGCCCAGCCAGACTGTGGCAATAACTGGTCTATGCTGAGTAAAAATCTGTTTTGTGTTCAGGACGTCTTTAATACCTTTAATACCTTAAAACATTTTAATGTTGAAAGGAGGTCATTGGTCAGTCTGTTTTTGTTACAGGTAAGGGCACTGGGGCGTACAATGGTTGGGTTGCTTGTAGAGTAATTGACAGAGATGGGATCAGGTCCCAAATATTTCTGCCTTCTGTAATATTTCACTGCCATTGCACACAGATTGAATATGGGAAAAAAACCATCAAAGAACTTTTAAATAAAATTTTTGTTAGTGTTCAGTCATGCACATCTGTTTTTAGCAAGCTGGTCTTCCATCAGGAAGGGAATTTACCATTGTCTTGCTCATCTGTTTCCTTGTTTTCTGGTCCTCTGAGACTACTCACTTCTGGCTTCTGAGCAAAGCAAACATTTTCACACCTTTGTACTTTGCTTACACTGCTGTTGCTCTCTATGTGGCCTCACTCAAACTCCATCTCCAGCTAAGGAGGACTTCCTGACCTGATTGGGCTTTTTACTCACCCTTTTCTCTGTGTTCCTGTAGCGTTCCAAATATAACACAGACTTCATTATAGCACTTGCCATCATATTGTACAAGAGACACTGTCCCTTCTCATAACCAGTTAATTCCTAGAGATTGCTAATGTAAGAGGAGGTTATGAAGGATACAAACAGCTCAACAATTCAGGACTTATTTTGAATTCTTCGTAGAATGTATGTAGTTAACATCCTTGCAAGGATAAGGTACATAGCTATGAGAAATAGGAAGAGTATGTTGCTAGAATGGAGAGTACACTCGATAAAATCTATTTTCATATTAGTATGAAAAGAAAACTCTCAAATTTTACTTGTATTCACAAAAATTTATTTGTGGTAGGCAATTGGTTTTTTAAAAAAATCCATTTGCTAGGCAAGACAACTCTCTTGTCAATCATTACCTCATCTGTGCAGTCAAATCTTTATTGAACCCCTATAATGTTCCAAGAACTGAGCTTGATGAGGGGACTACAACAGATATTACAACACTTGGGGGCCTTGCTGTGTACCTGCAAGCGTGATGCTAAGTGCTTTACATTTACTCTTCATAAAATAATTGTATATATTTAATTCTGCATGACCTCCTTGAGAAATTGCTATTTGGAAACTTATTTAAATACAAATCACATATTTGTTGTCCATTTTAACAAAAGAATCAATATATTACTGAGTACCCACTATGTTTACGGTTCAGAAGTATTTGTACAATTTCTGACTATAAAGGTGTTATATAATCTAGGTCAGTAAATAACACAAATACAAACCCTTGAATGTTATAGGCCACCTTACCAGTGCTATATCTATAATAGGTAGAATTCAAAGGGAAGAGGTGTGCATACGGGATTAGGTAGCTCAGTTGGCTCCTCTCACTAATTTTAACTAACTCCAATCTGTTACTTAAATGATAAAGTTATAACCTGACAGACTTTTTTTTTCAGCCATGTGAACAAAATAAACTTCAGTTTTATTTTTAATCTGGGCTTAAGAAGTACACTTTTCATCAAGCCTGCTTCACCAGGCTTCTTTTAGCATTCAGACAGAAGCTGAAGACCAAGAGGGGCCAGGTGGCAAGTGCTTGCTTCTAACTTACAGGAGGAAAAAAAAATAAAAAAAATTTAATTTCCCTGCAAAAACATAGAGATCTGCTCTTTGCAATGACAGCATTTGCTTCAGCTGACCATTGTACAAAGCGTGCATGATGTGCAAGACCGTAGTCCTGGAACCCGGTAATGTGTGTGCAGGCATGCACACATGTGAGCGTGCCTGTGTGCTTTCAATCAGCCTCCTTGCAGAATGACTCACCGTGGAGTTGTCATGGGGGAAAGATGGGAAGATGAATCAGACGAACCAACTCCCTTAAGAAGCAGGATATCCACCCCCGAGCATGCCGTCCTTTCTCCAGGCTTTTCCATTCTTACTGTTAAAGTCAAGGCAGAGTTTTCAAGAAAGCTTCTGAGCCTGAGATGGCCCAGGTTTTTGTGAAAGATAAGGGGATGTTTTCATCGGAGAGAAAGAATGGAATGAAAAGTTGGTTCCTTGCCCCTGAGATTGGACAGGTCCATTTGTCACAGTCACATAAAGTGTTGCAGACTAGTTAGCCCTAAAATCAGTGTTGCTAAAATCAACAAATTGAATTTTTTTTAAAAATATTTTTTTTAGTTGTAGATTGACACGGTACCTTTATATTATTGTTTATTTTTATGTGGTGCTGGGGATCTAACCCAGTGTCTCATACATGCTAGGCAAGCATGCTACCACTGAGCCCCAACCCTGGCCCCAGAAAATTTAATTAAAAAATTTTTTTTGTGTGTTGTAGATGGACTTTATTTTATTTTAAATGTGGTGCTGAGAATTGAATTAAATTAAACTAAAATTAAATTAAATTAAATTAAATTAAAATAAACATGACTTTATTTTATTTTTAATGTGGTGCTGAGAATTGAACCCAGTGCCTCACACTTGCACGGCAAGTGCTCTGCCATTGAGCTACAGCCCCAGCCCAGCAAATTGAATCAAAAAAATTTTTTAAAAAAATCTTTATTTGATGTTTTGCAAAATGAAATGTTTTCTTGTATCTCAACATAGTCTAAAGTTGATCATTACTAAAATGCTATCCTCTTTTAGTGTTTTTAAAATTACATTATCCATTGGATAGGGCTTTTCCATCTACTAGTTAGATAATAAAGTTCACCTAGTTTTTATTTCCTGTAAGTTTGATTTTATAATAAATGCTAACGTAAAAATGTGATTTTTTTCCCTACAACAGAGACTCATAGACTACAATGTAGACTCATGTTCAAGCTGTTGCAAAAGCTCTCTGTACACACACACACACACACACACCCCACACACACAGATTATGTACATCTATTTATTTCAACATATGATTCACTTCCTCCCATGTATAGAGATGCCAACCTGAAGTTCATGAACCACTGCGGTATTTTTCTATTAAAATTATTTTTAAATTGCAACACTACACTTAATTTTTGTTTTAATTAGTTATACATGACAGTAGAATTCATATTGACACAGCATACATAAATGGAGTATAACTTCACATTATTCTGGTTGTACATGATGTAGAATCATACCGGGCATGTAATGGCATATGTACGTAGGGTAATAATATCTGAGACATTTTACTAATCTTCCTACCCCATAGTCCCTCCCCTCCCTTCACTCTCCTTTGCCTAATCTAAAGTACCTCTATTCTTCCCCAGCCTCCCCTTCATTTATTGTAAATTAGCATCCACTTATAGGAGAAAATATTCAGCCTCTGATCTTTTGGGATTGGCTTATTTTGCATAATATTCTCCAGCCTCATCCGTCTATCCACAAATGCCTTAATTTCATTATTATTTAAGGCTAATTAATATTCCATTGTATATATATACCACATTTTCTTCATTCATCTGTTGAAGGGCACCTAGGTTGGTTCCGCATTTTGGCTATTGTGAATTGAGCTGATGTAAACAATGATGTGGCCACGTCACTAAAGTATGCTGATTTTAAGTCCTTTGGGTGTAAACCTAGGAGTAGAATAGCTGGGTCAAAAGATGGGTTCCATTCCAAGTTTTCTGAAGAATCTCCATACTGCTTTCCAGTGTGATTGCACCAAGGTATGAGTGTACCTTTTTCTCCACATCCTCACAACATTTAATGTTGTTCATATTCTTGATGATTTTATATCTTTGAATACACAATTTCCTAGTAGACTCCTTGTGATTTGACTAACTTACAGATAAATCTCTGAAAAAGTTATTTGGGATCAATATGCCATTTATCTGGTTCTGTCACTAACATTACCAAGAACCAGACTGGCGGTTTCTTCCTCAACATAAAATTTGCCAATGTGGAAACCACATAGTGATTTTTCTGGAAAGCATTTTTCTCAAGGTGATTTCTTAGTGGAGAAGGTCTTCGTAGACAGACTTAGATCAATTCTGACCTTTAAAGATTGTCAGGAGGCAGTGAAACGTCTCCATTCCTTGATTTTTGAAAGGCCCACCCACCTTGCTTTTCCATGAAGGAGTTCCTGGTGCCTGGCTGGGCCTTGGGTCAGGTGCACACACCTGCCCCAGTGGAACTTGCTTCTAGCTCTTGTGTAGAAAGTGGACACTTGCTTTCCAGGCATTATTCTCCTTTGAAAGGTCCTAGGCCATAACACAGCCGTGCTGGGTCTGCGCACCCCCTTCCCTCTTCCCCAGATGAGTGGGAGTCGGACAAGGTAACTGGGTACTTGAGATGGCTCTGAAGTTGAGTTCCTAGATTTAAGCTCAGGGAATGAGCCCCAGACGTAAGTGACGCCAATTAAAGATGTTAGGAAGCTAATTTTGGAACATGTTTAGATTAAATTTGCACCTCACCATACTGTCTCCAAGTGGGGCTTTGAGACAGTTGTCTCATGAAATGTCACCACCAGGAGGAGGGAGAATCTCCGAGAGGAAACCATACCTGTGGGACTGCTCACTTGGGGATTGTTTTGCTCTGGGTCAAAATGTCTATTCGTCCTCAGACTAACCTTTATGTCAAATGGCTCTCCAGAGGCAGGGCTGCTGCCAGGGACACGACTGGAGACACTTTCCCTTGTCCAAACCCTCAAACCCTCAAACTCTCAGATTGAGAGGAAGGAAAAATCCTTTAAAACTTGTTTTTGATGTGAATTGAAACCCAAACCGGGAAGGCCACAGACCTCTGTACTGCTGCTTTCACAGGAGTTAAAAAGATGAGTAGGAATAGACGTGGTTGACACAGGGTTGAAACATCTTTCTAATTCCCTTAGATTAGCATAGATTCCTGGTCACTCAGAATTAAAAAGGAATGGAAACGGTGAAAGAAAAAAAAATAGATGTAAACAAAATAAGCTTATAATTCAAACAGTAAACGGAAAGATTTACACCAAATATCTTTAAAAAATATATACATGAAAATATGTGTTTTAAACGCAGATGTACTAATTGCATAAATATATGCCTAGAAAACAGAGATTGTCGCCCCTGGTGCCCTCAAACCAAGCATGATGCTTTTGGTGTTTACTAATTTGTGTTTTGCTTGCTTTACAACAGGAAAATTCAGAGCAAGTTAAAGTAGTTATGCGGTGGTGACATAAATAATTCACATTACTCTGCATGAAATCTGCCTAATCATAGCTAACTGAAATATTTTCTACATTTTTTGATCAGCAAGGAGAAATCAGTTGAATTGTTGGGACTGACTAAAAATATGAGCTCTCTCTCATTAACATTGGTTTTTGTTGTTCTCCCCCTCCCCCTTCTCCCTCTTTTCCCCCTCCTCTTCCTCTCCTCTTTCTTCTTCCTCCACCTCATTAATATCCTAAAATCCAGTATTATTCAAAAAAGGCTGCTATGTGGAATTAAAGATGTGCCTGGTGTCCATTTCTCTGAAGTGCTGTGTGCCTTACAGAGACTCTCGGGCCAGGCCTGGTGGGGGCCAGCAGCACCAGCACTTTACCTACTGCTGTGGGTGCCTGCTGCAATCCAGGGCAAGGTGCTCTGCCGTGGGTTAGGGGAGAAGGAAATGGAGATGGACCCTCCTGACTCCACGGGGGACAGGTGTTTCCTCTAATGCTGGACCCAGAAAATGTAGCCGGTGTCATTAGAAGCTTAATGCTTACTGAACCTGTGGCCCATACAGGGACATCTTTTATAGCAGAACTGTAAAGAAAGTAATTTATCAAGATGTATGCTTTCCAAATCTAGCTAACCATTGAGCAGTAGATTTTGTTTGCTAGTTATAGATTATTAATATTCAGAGATTATCCTGAAAGATCAGAAATACTTTGAAAAATTTTTACCCACCCTAATTTCATATGGTTAAAGTACTCTTTAACCTTGACTACTAATATAGTTGTGACTCCAAGAATCTGAATGCCTTTGCTAAACATCATTAAATTAAAAAATTCATGGAGACAAGTGACATTAATTGGTGAATTGGAGGGAAAAACAAGTGGGGGGTAGGGGTGGGGTGGGAGGGAGGAATAAAATAGGAGAAGGCAGTGCAAATTTACCAGAAATTGGAGAATGAGAACGGTAATTGGAAATTTAGATTCCAGTAGAGTAGGTACTTGACAATAAAACTAGAGCTGTCTCCCTCTCTCTATAAAGCTGAAATGTGAATACCTAGGGGCTGGGGAGAAGTTAAATACCTTTCAGAATACAAGTCGTTTTTCTCCAATGACTAGGAACACACTTTTTCTAACAGTTAAATTAATACCAAGTGTCTACAAAAATTCAAAAAGTAATGACCTCTAGTTTTAGTTGCTCTTGTGAAAATCATCTGTACTGAAATGGCAAAGGTTAGGAAGGAGCAAGCAAAGTGCAGAGGTGCCCTTGTGAGGGTGGTAAGGTCATGGGCATTTATTTTTTATTTTTATGTGTTTATTTTTTGGTACTGAGGATTGAACCCAGGGGTGCTTAACCACTGAACAACATCCCCAGCTTTTTATTTTTTTCATTTTGAGCCAGGGTCTTGCTAAGTTACTAGGGGCCTTACTAAGTTCCTGAGGCTGGCTTTTAACTTTTGATCCTCCTGCCTCAGCCTCTCAGGTCACTGGGATTATATATGTGTGTCATCATAGATGGATACATTTATTTTTCCAAATGTGATTTTTTTTTACAAAATCATTTTTTCCTACTTTTTTTTACTACACAAGAAAAACATGAATATATTCATGATGTGAACAGTTCAAACAGTAGAAAAGTAGACAGCAGATATTAAAGATCTTCCTTTCTCCACTCTGCTGTGTTTCAATTCCCCCTCCCAAGAAATAGCTACCATCAAGTGCATCCTTCACCACACACTCTATGATATATATGTTTGCTTTTTTTATTTAAAAGGGATCAACTTATTTTGTTTTGTGACTTGATTTTATTCTAATTAACATCCCTGATACTTCTTATTCAAATATGAATGCATTTAAAAAATGAAGTAGCTCTAGAAAGCTTATGAAGAAAATAGCAACCCCTCACTTCTCTTCATAGCTGATTTAGCCCTCAGAGTTGGGCTTTTGGTTCCTAGCTTTCCACTGGCACCTCTCTAGATAATGCACTTTACACACCGCACCTCACAGGGCCTAAGTACACCCTCTATGCCATGGAAGACAGGAAGTCAGATTTCTCTGTTCCCTTCCCTTTTCTTCCTTCCCCATTCTCCTGCCCACCAACTTACAGCAAGATGAACTTTATAGTTTGGCATTCACATTACAATAACCATGAGAACATTAATCACATTGGAGGCATAGGATCTAATATTCTTTCTCAACTTTAAGTTTTTTTCTGTAGTTAACATTTGATTGTATTTTTTCTTTGTTACTATTGCAAATTCTTGATTATACTTTTTTTTTTTTAAAAATTGGAGCTTTATGGTTATAGACGTAGCTGAGTTCATCCTGATAAATTCATACATGTATGGAAATCAATTTTGGTTCATGATCCCCCCTTTTCTCTCCTCTTTTCCTCTCCTGTCTTTCCTCCCCTCTCTCATTCTCCTTTCTCTATTATACTAGACTTCCTTTTGCTCATCTATTAATTTGTATTTGGTTCTTTATGTTATCCTATGCTTCTCCCCTCCTTTTCTTTTACTCTAGCATCCACAGATGAGAGACAATATTTGACCTTTGAGTTTTTGAGTTTGGCTAATTTTGCTTAGCACGATATTCTCCATTTCCATCCACTTCCCAACAAGTGCCATAATTTCATTCTTTTTAATGGCTGAGTAGAGCACTATTTTTTTTTCTTTTGTGTGTGTGTGTGTATGTGTACATGTACGTATCACAATTTCTTCATCCATTCAACTATTGATGGACATCTGGGTTAATTCCATAATTTAACTGTTATTGTGCTGCTATAAACATTGATGTGGCTGTGTCCCTGCAATATGCCAATTTTAAATCTTTTGGGAAAATACTCCAGAGTGGAATAGCAGGATCAAATGGTGGTTATATCCCTAGTTTATTTATTTATTTTTTTTGAGTCATCTCAGTGTTCCTTTCTACTCTCAACCTTGCCAGCATTTATTGCTGGTGTTCTTGATCATTGCCATTCTGACTTGAGATGAAATCTTAGTGTAGTTTTATTTTTCATTTCCCTGACTGCTAGACATGTTGAACATTTTTTCATATATTAATTGGTCTTTTGTGTTTCTTCTTCTGAGAAGTTTCTGTTAGACCGTTTGTTGATTTTTTTTTCTTTTGGTATTAAGTTTCTTAAGTTCTTTATATATTCTGGATGTTAATCCCCTATCAGAGGAATTGCTGGCCAAGATTTTCTCCCATTCTGTAGGCTCTCTCTTCACACTCTTAATCATTTCCTTTGCTATGCAGACACTTTTTAGTGTAATGGCATCCCACTTGTTGATTCTTGGTTTTATTTCTTGCACTCTTTGGGGATCTTATTAAGGAAGTCAGTGCCTGCAGCTGTGTGAAGGAGTGTTGACCCAATGTTTTCTTCTAGCCTTTGCAAGGTTTCTGGTCTAATTCCCAAGTCTTTGATCTATTTTGATTTTGAGTTTTGTGCAGGGTGAGAGATTGGCATTTAATTTCATTTTTCTACATATAGCTATCCAGTTTTCCCAGCACTATTTATTAAAAATGCTGTCTTTTCTCCAAGATATGTTTTTGGCAAATTTGGCAAATATCAGAGGAATATAGGTTTGTGGATTTGTCTCTGTCTTCTATTCTGTTCCATTGGTCTTCATATCTATTTTGATAACAATACCATATTATTTTTGTTATTACAACTCTGTAGTATAATTCTAGATCAGGTGCCTCCTGCTTTTCTTTTCATGTTTAGTATTGCTTTGATTACTCTGAGTCTTTTATTTTTTCAAATAAATTTAAGAATTTTTTTCTAATTCTGTGAAGAATGTCAATGGTATTTTAATGGGGGTTACATTACATTTGTATATTGCTTTTGGTAGTGTGGTCATTTTGACCATATTAATTCTGCCTATCCAAGAACATGGAAGATCTTTCCATCTTCTAAGTTCTTCTTCAATTTCTTCAGTTTTCTAGAATCTTTATTTTAGAGTTCCTTTACATCCTTGGTTATATTAATTTCCAATATTTTATCTATTTTTTTGAGGTTATTGTGAATGACATGGTTTTCCTGATTTATTTCTCAACTGAATTGCTGTTGGAGTATAGGAAAGCTATTGATTTATGGGTGTTGATTTTGTATCCTATTACTTTGCTAAATTCATTTATAAGCTTTAGAAGTCTTCTGGTGAAGTTTTTTGGATCTTCTAGACATAGGTTCATATCATCTATAAACAGAGATAGTTTGACTTCTTATTTTCCTGTTTGTATCAGTATAATTCCCTTTTCTTGCCTCATTGCTTTGGCTAATGTTTTGAGGAATATATTGAATAGGAGTCATGAGAGTGGACAGCTTATGTTGTTCCTGATATTAGAGGAAATGCATTTAGTTTTTCTTTATTTAGTATGATATTGGCTTTGGGTTTATCATAAAATGGACTTTATGAAGTTGAGGATGTTCCTTTGATTACCAGATTCTCCAGCCTTTTTAACATGAATCGGTGTTATATTTTCTCAAAAGATGGTGCTGTAGCTATTGAGAAGATCATGTGATTTTTGTCCTTAATTATAAGTGGTGAATCACATTTTTGATTTACATAAACAACTTTGCTTCTCAAATGAAACCCACTTGATCATGGTGTATTATAATTTGATGTGTTTGTCAATACAGTTTGCTAATATTTACTTATTTTAGATCATGATTCCACAATACCTGATTTAAAATTTTGCATCTATGTTCATTAGGTATATTGGTCTATTGTTTTCTTTCTTTTGATGTATCTGTGTCTGGTTTTGGTATCAGGGTTATACTAACTCCATAAAAAGTATTTGGGAGTGTTCCTTCCCTCTCAATTTTGAGAAATAATTTAAGAAAGAGTGGTTTAGTTCTTTTGTAAAAATCTGATAGAACTCGACTGGAATCCATCAGATCCTGGGCTTTTCTTTTTTGGACTGCTTTTAATTGCTGTTTCTATTTCATTACTTGATATTGGTCTGTTGGGGATTTCTGTATCTTCCTGATTCGATTCTGGGCAGCTCATATGAATCTAGAAATCTGTCTTTCAGATTTTTCCAGTTTATTGAAGAATAAACTTTCAAAATATGTTCTTATCCTCTGTATTTCAGAGGGGTCTTTGGTGTTCTTTTTTCATCTCTGATCTTGTTGATTTGGGCCTTCTCTTTCTTTTGGTTAGTTTGGTTAAAGGTTTGTCAATCTTTTCAAAGAACCAATTCTTTGTTGCATCAATCCCCTGTATTCTTTTCTTATTTTTAATTTCATTGATTTAAACTCTGATCTTAATTATTTCCTGTCTTCTACTGATTTGGGTGTTTGTTCTTTTTCTAAGGCCTTGAGGGGAAGCATAAACTTATTTGTTTGGAATCTCTCTAATTTTTTAATGTAGGAACTCAGTGCTATGAACTTTCTTCTTAGAACTGCTTTCATACTGTTCCAGAGATTTTGACATGTTTCGTCTTTGTTCTCATTTATTTCTAAGAATTTCTTGATTTCTATATTCTCATTTCTTCTTTGATCCATTCTTCATTTAGAGAGTATTACTCAATCTCCATGTGTTCATGTGGATTTTATTATTTTTTCTTGCTGTTGGTTTCTAGTTTAATTCCATTTTGATCTCATAGGATACATGAGGTTATATCATTTTTTTTTCTATTTGCTATTGCCTAAACTGTTATAGCATTATGAAAATCTTCTTAATACTTTTAAAAATGTCCGATAATACTTAAGAGTTTTTTCCCTGTTGGAGATTTCTAGATGAGATTTTTCTCTCTGTTCAATAAATTATTTTTATTAGAGATGTCAAAATAGTGATTTTTCTAAATCCAGCCTTCCCCCAGCATTTTTTAATGGTGATTCTTCCCAAAAGAACAATTTTCTTTACCAACTATCCAGTTCCAGTGAAATGTAGTTAGTATAAAAAAAGCATAATAAATGATTGATTCTTTTCCTTTATCAATTTTTTAGAGGAGTTGATACATCAGTCACCCCCAGGAGAGACTGAAGACTCCTCTCTCCCCACTTTGAAGAGTAATTTTGAATTTACAAATTTTTAAATGCATTTTATTTGTTTTAATATACTCCAATCATTCTTTTTGAGTGCCCCCAATTGCTCCATCTTTGGCTAGCAGGAGTCCTTTCAGGTTGCTTCCCATGTCATTTTGATATACTTCTAGGATCTTTGGCAACTCTGCTTTCAGTTACAAATATATATATGTTTATATTTGTATACACATAAATATAATCTTTCATTAAATGTTTTATAGATACTTCAATCTATTGCCTTTCATCATACATAAGATGAAAATATTTTATAGTACTTACTGTTCTTTTTAAGACTACAAATATGTTTTCATATTTTCTTTTATATTCTACTTTATGTTAGGTTCTGTATTAATTTGAAATGTGTTTTCTTTGTAGATAGAGCCAAATTTTATTTCAGTTTTCCATGAGGATATACCTAATTGTTTCAGTATCATTCATTGACTAGACCATTCCTTTCCCAAGGATTTAGAATGCCATTTTCCCCCTTCATAAGCTCGAGTTTTGTATGTATATGAATATGATGCTACTCTGTTCTACTGATCTATTTTAAAAAGGATTGGTCCTTTAAAAATGGTGTTTATCCATTGTAAATTTAAACCTTGTAAAAGCTAAGTTCAAAATCACATGGTTTAACTTTGGACTGCAAAATTCTTACTGAGGTGTTAGGTATAAAAAGGGCACAGAGTCTTATAGTTGAGATGTTTCTGTATGGAACATTTTAAGATGACATACAACTTACATTTGTGAGTATTTTTTTTCCTGAAAACAGTTATTTTTGGATTTATTTGGTGTCAGATGATGTGAAGTCAGAATACAGGTGGGAAAACAAAACCCATGCTAGGAAAAGGAAATTTAGTTCAGGAAACCAGGTAAGGCATTAGAAGGCCCAAATAAATAAGTAGAGGGAAGTAAGGTAGCCCAAAGAATAGCAGTAGCAGGAGTGAAGGGAAAAGAGGAGGAGATAATATTACTTGAAGAGCAGGTCACCTGGATGGTGCTGGGGGCCACCCGTCAGAAGTTAGATCCATGGCCTGTAGAACTGGCAGAAGGAACCTGGGGTGCAGAAGAAGATGCAGCCCCTGCTAGAGATGTTACCTGAAGCAGGGGGAGAGGAGGAGAAATGTTCTGGCTTCTTCCCTCAACTCACCTTTGACTCCCGCATCAGTGAGTTTCAGACAGCAGGGGAAATGCAGACCAGAAACACCAAGCAAACAGGGGAAGGTTGCAGATGGATCACCAGAGCTGGCGGCACAGTTGGGTAGTCCAGGCTGCCATGACAAACACTATAGACTGGTGGTTCCCGCAGTGGAAATTTATGGATCACACTTGGATCGTGGCAAGCCCGACATCAAGGTGCCAGCAAAGTGAGTTCATTCTGAGGCTGCTTCTCTTGACTCCTACATGGCCGTCTTCTTGCTGTGTCCTCACATGGTAGAAAGAAAGAAGGCTGGCCTCTCTTCCTCTTCTTGTAAAGACACTAATCCTGTCAAATTAGGGCCGTACCTTTTGGACCTCATGTGGACCTGAATTACTACAGAACCTAATCCAGGCAATTGGTCTGGAGGCCATGGTCTGAATCTTTCTTCTATATGTGAATTGTTTTTGGAGTCTGTGTTGGAGTTCAAGATTCAATTCTGTACTTCCCATGAGTGAACGGTGGTAATTACCATAATAATAGCAACATTTTGGTTTTGAATTCCACTATTGACAGAAAAATAACTGCATGATTCAGGGGAAAAAGCATGGAGTAAAAATATCAAAGACACTGACTTCATAGTATTGCACATTTGTACTTAACATTTTGTACTATTCAAACTATTTTCATGAATACTATCTTATTTACTTTGCAGAATGACTAGCAAGATAGGAAGCATTATCCCTATTTTTCACAGATGAGGAAATTCAAGCTTAGGGAGATTAAGTGATCTCCAGGCCCAGATATCATACAAAGTAGAGTACTCAAATTCAAATGCAAGTTTTCTGATTTTTATTATTAAGAGTTATTAAGGAGAAAATTATGAAGGATAATTTTTTTAATCTCAGCTAATTCTAGACAGTTTTTTCTTTTCATTAAAAATGTCTTCAAATAGCTGTTGTGCCATGTCTACTTTACTACTTTACTAATTTGATTATCAGCCAAGATAATCAAACATTTCAATATATAAGATGGAATAGTGTGGATTTTAGTTTTGAGATTTAATCCAGTTCATTAATCATAAAAGCCATCTGGACATTGGTATTCTTATTTTATTTCTTCTTTGGGTAGATATTGCTACATTGACTTTAAACAATTGCCTCTCAGTATATTTTGTTCTTGAGTCAACATTTAAGAAACATTATTTGAGAGTGGGCTTTGGCTTTGAATTATAAAGAGGGAGTCAGTCAGGGGGAGGCAAACAGCTGACTCATTTTCCACAATTCTACATCTGGAAGAGAGCAGCACATTTGAGTGCACTGCTGCTGACATTTACAGTAAGCACGGGAGGAAAGGAGCCACGGCAGTGCAAATTGTCCTATAGGGCCCCTCTCGAAGTAGGATAGATTAGGGTATTTTGCAAAATCAAAGATGACAAGTTATGATGTTAATATTATGTTTTTCTTGTGTCAACATAGAGCTGCATTAATGCCCTAGAATAATAGATTCAAAGAATGTTTAAGAGCTTAAGATTCAGGAAGCTGATGAAAATTTACTTTAAGTTATCAATTTAATGTGTATCAAATACATATATTTTTTGTACCATGTTCTATTTGGTGCTGGAGAGAGGGGAAAATAGGAGATAAATCTTTAGCCTCTTGGAGTTTGCAGCTTAGTCAAAAGGACATAACTGAACAAGGAAGGTTTAGCCTGCCCAACCTCTGCTTATCCAATCATTCATTATCCCACTGAGTGGCTGGATGGTTCTCAATTATAAGACCAAAAATGAAGGCCCAATATTACAAGTGCCTTGACTTTTGGGGAAAACCAGGAGGGTCTCAGGTGGCCTAACTGCAAGTTCCCCTACTCACTTGGCTCCTGTGGACAAAGTTCTCTGGTCAAACAACACTCTTGATCTCCAGGACCAGGCAAAGTGCCTGTTTATCCCTGAGTGGCGAACTTTCAGTTCCCTGCCAACCCACAGGATTATTCAAACAAGAAACCACATCTACCCTTGGGAATCAGGGATTACCTCACCCTTCTGTTACTGTGAAGCCTGTAAGTACAGCTTCTGCTTGCTTCCCCTTCCTGAGTGCAGTGCCCATGTGGCCCTGCATGGCATGGTGCCCTTTTCTCATAGGCTCTGAGTATACGTGGCTAATAGCTGCTGTCAATCTCATCTGGCCAGTGTCAAATGTTGGGTTTCGCTGTAACCCTGACTCTAGGCAGGAATCTCTAACTCACCAATGGGGTCATATTCAGATAAATTGCTGTTTCTTAAAATAAATATCTACTTATTGCAAGGAATTGAGAATGAATGGAAGTATAGAAATGATTGATATCAATATAGACTACTCCTTGAAGTCACGGGACACCAAACAAATATAGAAAAATGAAAACTTAACATTGCTGTGCACCTTCCTCAGAGTCTTATTCTCATGAACTGAGAAATGGCTCAGCAACATTAAGACCTGCTTATGGATTAATTTTGTTAATATGAACTATAACCCAATAGAAAAATTTGGAGACTTTAATGAGGGAGAGATTGAAATTTCCTATTGCTTGGTTCAAATGTTTGGCTTATTTGGAAGGTTCCATTTTTCATCTGTCAGTTTTCAATCTTAACCTTGATCTAGCAAGTCTTGCAGAAAATTATCCATCTTTGTGTCAGAAATCTACTGGGAATGGTTGACACACACTTATAATGCATCTCAGTCTGAAAATGAGGTGGGTTTTGCACGTAGCAATACTACCACTTGTTTTCCTGAAGCAATATGTCCCCTAAGGACAACTCATTGCTTATCTCATCTTAATTAACTTATATTTTCATTTCAGTTAAAAGCAAACAAATCAGAGTCTGGCAACGCTGAAGATGAATGCTCTGCAAATCCGGCTTGCTGTGTTTGTTGGGCCGTGGCCATGGCAGCCATAACAATGGTGAGTTGAAATTAACTAGGACAATTTTGACTTAATTGGACAAAGAGAAATTAGAACAAAAATATGTAATTGCATAAAAAAGTAATCAGAACAACCATGTTGTGCCACGGAATAGAGTTGGAAATGGTGAGTCGGAAATTGTGTCCCCAATTGATGGCCTATGACAATTTGTTATGAAGCCTAGTACCAGTGTTATTATTGAGAGGTACCAGATGCCACAGTGACTTCCAACATGCCATGCTCAGTCCATGGAATATGAAAGTCTACTTAGAGTAATTTTCTACTCTATCCTGGTACCTGTCATTTTATGGGTATGAGAGTGTGCCCTTTTATTAAGGGGGTAGAAAGGGAACAGAAAGGTAAGAAAGGAAAAACAGGATGAAGTTTAGCATAGAGAAGCTCAAAGTTAAATTAGAGTTTAACAGTTTCTGGAACATCCAGGCAAGGAAATGGAAAGAGCAGACTGAAAGCCATTGTGAAAACTGATGGAACGGTATAGTTATAACCACCACTGATTGAAGGTCTGCTAAGGAATACACAGTATACTAGCTCAGTAAGTTTCTCAAACTTGGCAGGACATTTGAAGCACATAGAAAATTAAATAAATAAAAAAAGTGATACCTGGTCCTATCCCAGAGATTCTGATTTAATTGATCTAGGTTTAGGATTGAGCATATGGATGTTAAAAAGCTTCCCAGGTGTGGTAAAAATCTGAGAACCATCAATTTAATTTTCTGTATGACTTTAGAAGACATATATGATAGTCCAAATTTTAATAGTGTTACAAATAAGATTCAGAAGTTAAATTATTGAAAGTCATAGAGATAAAAGTATCAAAGCAAGGACTGGAATCCTCCTCTGCTCCACCCTGGGGCCTGTGCTTTTCCACAAACTAATCTAGTGCTGTGATTATATTAAAGGGTAGTACAGGGAGAGGAATGAGATCTGCCCTGGGTACCCGTTATTCATCTTTCATACTAGAAATGGGGTGTACATGTGGCAACTGGGACTTCAGCTGCTTAAAAATGCTGCTAACATTTTGTAGCCCATGTTCCTAAGTTAAACTGATTTTTCTATATTTAGAAACATCAGAGTTGAGGTTGGTTCTCTGAGCTCCTTGACTGTAAGGAAAGAAAGGTTATATTAGAATTATGCTTCAAAGATTGAAATCAGTTCTCCTCTGTTTTATGAATGAATTGCAGTGAATATATTTGGCATTTTATAATTTATCTTACCTCCCACATTATCTTTTTTTCTAGCTCACTTTTCAAGTGACAGAGTGATTTATTGACTGTCTTTTAAAAGTTCCATTTCACTGAACAAATGGTGAATATAAAAATCTGCCACTTGACCTAACACTGACTCAGATATTCAGAAGCTTCATTTGATTAAAAAGAACCCATGGAAATAGAGGCTTATAAATGTTAGAATATAAGAAAATTCCAGGATTTGTTCTTTCAAAAACCAGCAGGAAGCAATCTAAATCACATTCTTTTAGAGTGACCAAAGGCAGTGTTTACCTTTGATTTTGTAAATGACATGTATTTGTCTGCCTCCCACTGACTGCAGTCATCTTTACCTAAGGAGCAAGGAACACAGGACCACATTTCAGGAAGCACCCTTGCTCAACATTGTTCTTCTGCTCTTGTTAAAATCCAGAGCAGGTTACTTGCAGAACATGAATGGTTGGCACCAAGACAAAAATCAAACCTCTATACTGTTTAGGAATTCTTTAGTTATGAGAAGCCCGATAATTTACCAAAGCAAAACACTAGAAATAACTAAAAGATCTTGAAAGAACGAGTTGAAAACAATGAAATATTTTATTGTAGAATAACATAACAGGGATAACCTGGATAACCCGCCGGGGTTTGATGATGGTACTGTAATTATGTGAGACAGAAAAGTTGGGCTAACACTCCACTGATAGGGAATGTTGATGCTTTCTTTGGTCTTGGAGAAACATTACCCACAGTGTTGATTTCTTAGGTAGTCAAGACAAAGTTTATCTGATGTACACTGGCAGGGTTTTAGCAAAACAAGGGCTTGCTGTTTTAATGCAATTCATAAGATTGGGAAGGAGACTTTCAAGTATCTGAAAGTTGCCAGAAAATACTTTTTCCAGGTGTAGCCTAAAGTACAATTTGAAAGAACATGTTTGCCTTCGGGCAATTTCATCCTAAGCTACTTGTTTTCTCCTTCTGCCTCTTCCTCTGCAGGGCTCAGTTATTCACCTTTTCTGCTTACCTTTGCCCTAGAAATACTGACTTTTAATAGGGAGGTCAACATGTGAAAAGAGGGCAATTTTGGGGAATAGAATTTAAGTTTTAAGCTTAACTTGGGACATCAGAAAGGAGCTTAAAAGAGACCTAGGCAAGTAATAGCACAGGCTCTCTGCAGAAACAAAAGTCTAATCCTCTTTGAGGGAAAAGAATCCTCAATTATTGCCTTCAGTTTTTCTACAAATTAAGATGAACCAAATATAAGCTCATAATAATTCTCAGATGTAGAATGTAAAATATCAGTTATGAAATGCTTAACAAAACTAAAGGCAAAATTTTAAATCTATATGTGGTTATCCAAAATTACTGAAATACATAAATGTTTTGCTACAATATGACCAAGTCTTATTGATCTCACAAATTCAATGTTTAATGGTATTGACAGACTTGGGAAGACAGTTTGGCTATTTCTTGTAAAACTAAACATGCACTTATAATACAACCCAACAATTGTACTCTTGAGCATTTACCTCAGGGAAATGAAAATTTCTGTATATGTATTTGAATGTTCAAAGTAGCTTTTTTTCATAATAGCTCCAAACTAGAAATAACTAAAATGTTCTTCATGAGTGAATAAGCATATATGCCTCCATCTTGTAGAACTCTACCCCATAAAGAAAAGAAAGAAACTATTGATACTTCTAACAATATCAGTGGCTCTCAAGGAAATTATGCTGAGTCAAAAAGTTAGTCCCTAAAGGTTACATAAAGGATTATTTCATTCAGATAACAGTTTTACGATGACAACTTTATAAACATGGAGAACAGACAGCGGTTGCCAGGTCTTGGGGAGGAGGAAGGAGGCTGATGTGGCTATAAAAGAGTAGCACTGGGGACTCTTGTGGTGATGGAATTGTTCTGTATCTTGAATGGTGACGTGAATCTACATAGTTGATGAAATTGCATAGACCTAAACACACATAAGCACACGTGTGCACACACACACGTATGCATGTAAAACTGGTGAAATACAAATGAGATTGGTGGATTTTTATATGTAAATTTCCTGGTTGTGATATTGTACAATAGGTTTGCAAGATGTTACCTTTGGGGAAATTGGGTAAAGCATATACATTAATACTTTGTATGAAAATATTAATAAAACACAATCAAGCAAAAAAATAGAAACCTATTTTAAGTTACAAAAATGTGGGTATGGTAGTATAAATGTTATAAAAGATATGCATGACCTATAAGGACATAATTATTAAAGTGTATCAGGGAGACACTAGAGGCAATTTAAATAAATGGGGAGAGGAACATATTCATGGATTAGGTAATTAATTATCATAATTTAATAGATTAGGGGGATCCAATAAAAATTCTATTCAAAATTACTTAAGAAAGTTGATGAGCTGATTCTAATATTTGGATTTAAGGACACAAGTTCAAGAATACTCACACCTCTAAAAAATAAGATGGAAAGCCATGTTCTATCAAAGACTTTCTATAAAGTGGTGATAATCAGCATCATCTGTTTATGGTCATGAATGGACAAATTGATCAGTGGAAAAAGTCATGCATACATGCAATTTTTTTATTCTATAGGGCAAGTATTGTGGATTGCTCGGGAATAAATTGTAGTAAACACTTGGTTGTTGAAATGACAAAAATTGAAATAGTGTTACTGCTTTATACCTTTTGCAAAATTAAGTTCCTGATGAATTCAGTATTTAAATGTGAAAACTTTTAGGAGAAAGTATAGAAAAGTGTTTTTATAACACAGGGTAAGGAATGGCTTCTTTTTCTCCATATTTTTATTGGTGCATTATAGTTGTACATAATGGTGGGAGGCATTGACACGTATTTGTACCTGCACACAATATAACTATAAAATTTGGTCAATATCATTTCCAAGTATTTCCACTTCTTTTCTTCCTGGTTCCTTTTTCACTCCACTGATCTCCCTTTGATTTCCGTGAGACACCTCCCCAAACTTCCTTTTCCTTTTTCTTCTTTAGCTTCCCCATATGAGAGAAATTGTATGACCCTTGACCTTTTGAGTCTGGCTCATTTTGCTTAACATGATGTTCTCAAGTTCTGTCCATTTAGGACACAGTTCTTGAAATGATGTAAATAATACTAACAGAGAAAAAAAAAAGACTGAAAACTGAAGGTCAAGAACTTCAATTCATCAAGATATCATAAGGAAAGTGAAAGATGAACTTGCAGAAAATATTTACAATGTATGAAATCAAGAAAGGATTGGTATTCAGAAAACATAAGAACTATAATGTTAAGGTCTGTAAACAAGTCAGATTGGCACCTGTTATTTTGCCAGAGAAATGTTAGAGTCTGTAAACAAGTCTGCATGGTGCCTGGCAAAATGCCAGAGGGAGTGGTTTGTGAAGTAACAAAAGTGAGCCATTAAGTGTGGAGATTCCTTATTGGTTGACTGCTGTATCTATTTTATGCTAATTAGATAAGCTGTGTAAAATGTATAAATATCGCTCAGATCCTACAATAAACGGCTCTCACTCCTGCTGTATCAACCTACACAAGTCATTCGTCCCCCCCCGCCCCCCAGGTTATTTTGCTGCAGCCGGACTGCGGCACTATAAAACAATAAGAAAAACATAACTTAGCAGAAACATTAGCAGTGCACATTAATCAGCATCATGCAGAAAAGGGAATACAAACAAACATGGGAAAAGATGCTTAATATTATTAGTAATCAGAAAATACCGGTTGAGAGAACAGTGAAGCTGGGGTGTGATGGTGTACTCTGGTGATCCCAGTTAGTAAGAGGGTTGGAGCAGGAGGATCCAAGTTCAAGGCCTGTCTGGGCAACTTAGTGAGAGCTTCTCTCAAAATAAAAAGGTAAAAAATGGGCTGGGGATGTGGTTCAATGGTAGAATGCCCCTGGGTTCCATCCCTATGCTACGTAATAGCAAAAAACAAAAAAGAAAATGAGATACCTTTTCATATTCAATGGATGGGAAAAGGAAAGAGGCATGTATTGATGAGGAGGTAGAGTAATGGGAAATTTTTACATACTACTGACATATAATGTTAGTTGCTACAATTTTTTGTAATATAATTAGGTGCTAATTGATAATTAAATATTCAGACAACCCATGCTACAGAAATTTCATCCTTAAAATGCACACTAGAGAAATTCTTGCTCATGTGTCAGGAGATGTGTATTTGGATTTTCTTTATAACATAATTTGCAGTATCAAGAAATAAAGTCCATTTGAATGTTCCTTAATAAGAAATGGCTAGATATTTTTATGCAGTGAAAAAGTACATAGCAGAGCAGAATTAAATATAGTTCCTTTTACAAACTTACTAAGTAATCTATAATATACCATCATTTTAATAAACCTTTAAGAGTAACAAAATTAAACTTTGTATTTATTAATTTCATTTGTCATTTAATTTGTTAATGCTGCTTTATCAAAATATCACAGAAATGTATTTCTTACTGTTCTGAAGGCTAGAAGTTCAAGGTAACAGTGTCAGCTTTGCTTTACTGTGATTTCACATTGTAGAAGGGGTGAGGGAGCTCTCATGACCTAGTCCCCTCCTTAAAGGCCCTACTGTCAAATACCATTACAGCAGGGATTAGGTTCAAACCTATGAATTTTGAGGGACACAAACATTCACTCCCTTACAATATATTTTTCAAAGGTACACACAATCCAGGGTAATAATCATCCCGGAATGGGGTGATCAGGCAGAGGTAGGGTGATGACATGGTCCAGAAGGACCACATGTAAGATGCAAGCTCCTGAGCATTGTTTCAGATCTTAAGGCTTTACAGTGATCTTAATATTGTAATGTATCACTTACAAGTGTTATATAGTGTTTGTGTTTCAAATACTAAACAATACATTTATTGAAAAAAATTCCTTCAATGTCAGATATAAGTTCAAATGTCAAAAAAATTCATCTTCCCATCTCATTGCAATAATACCAATTGCAGGAGAAATTATATGATGGAAATCTACTGTGATTTCAAATGAAATTATATTAATCATAACGAGTATGTGCAGGTTATCTGTTTGAAAACTGAATGGAGTACATTTAATTCCTCATAGAGAGCTTATGAAGGTTGAGATGATAGATATGGACTTCTCAGAATGGTGGGTGGCATTAGAATATGTTAGATTATATGGCAAGAGGGAGGTAGAGATACAGGTAGAATTAGGGTTGTGAATAAATTGACCTTGAGATGGAAAGATTATCCTGGATTAGCTGTGTGGGTCCAGTGTAAGTCATAAAGGTGCTTACAGGTGGAAGAGGGAGAGAGATAACCCAAGAAGAGGGAAGGAAGTCCTGAGGATTCGGTTTGATGAGAAATTCAGGTAGGCTCCAGAAGCTGGAAAAGTTAAGGAAACAGATTATCCTATAGAGCTGCTGATACCTTATAAGACCCATTTTGGACTTAGGATATCCTGAACTGTAGAATAATAAGTTATAAGTTTTGTTGTTTTAAGCTAGTAAGTTTGTGCCAATTTGTTACAGCAGCAAAAATATAACATACCATCTACCAAGTGTGCAATAATATGGAACATAGAGAGCCAGTATTAACTTTTGGTAGCTGCTTTATAGGAAGCTAACCCTTGTGAAGCTTATGTGTGAAGCTGCCTCTTCTTTGCCCTGGATTCAAGAAAATCAGAATAATCTTTACTTAATATGGCTCTCAGGAGTCTTAGGATGATCCTAAAGGACTTCATAAAAATTACCAAACCCTTCCCTGGAAGTTTTTTTTAATGTTTTTTTTTTTTTTTTTAGTTATAGATGGACATAACTTTATTTATTTTTATGTGGTGCTGAGGATTGAACCTAGGGCCTCACACGTGCTAGGCAAGTGACCTATCACTGAGCCACAACCCTAGCCCTGGCCTTGCAGTTTTTAAAAAATTTTATTTATTTTTTTAGTTGTAGTTGCACACAATACCTTTGTTTTATTTATTTTTGTGTGGTCCTGAGGGTCAAACCAAGGGCCTCGCGTGCGCTAGGCAAGCATTCTACCGCTGAGCCACAATCCCAGCCCTGCTGTTGCAGTTTTTCACATCATACATCTCATACATCTCTAAAAAGAAGCTACTTTATAGGTCTGAAGACAAAGAAAGGTAAAGTTTGAGAGGGGTATAATTAAGTTTTTACGTTCTATCCTGCTAAACAGGAAAGGGCGAGAAAAAAAATCTTAAAACCAAGCAAAATGCCCTTTCTTTCATCTTGCCCTTCCCTTCCTTCTCCTTCCTTGAGAAAAGCAAAGCTGTCTCTGACATGGAGGGAAGCCTGATGTGGAGCCACAGGCAGCCAGGCATGTGGGGGGTGGCCTGGAAGGACAAGTGGTGCCAGAAGCTTGTCTGGGACACAGAGGCCTTATGTGAAGAAAGGAAGTCTGGGAAGTGATGTTGGAGCCAAGCAGGGGAAAAGGAGACTTTGTGGGAAGTTGGTCCGGGTTGAAGTGTCAGAGGAGCCTGGGATGGAGAGGACATCCAGGCACAGGAGGTCCAGTACAGGTGACAGACACAAGCAGAGGATCACTTCCTTATGATGGCGTGGCCCATGCCGGTGACTGAAACATGCTGGGTGGGCATGCTCAGAATGGCCTGGCCCAGCACAGGTCACGGTCAGAGACAAGAGAGAGTGTCCCTGTGGGTGGGTCAGCTCAGTGTGGGAGGTCAGGGGTATGTGAAGGGGATGGCAGCCTCTAGAGGGTTTGGTAACATCCAGAGGAACTGATGGAATAAGTGGGTATGTTAACTATCACGTGAGCCAAGTTTTTCAGTATTGGAGGAGGGGCTTCATATATGGAAGGGGAGAACACCTGAATGTATTCTGTGGTGAAGAATTGGATTGCATTTGGAGGTAGAGTATGAACTCTTGGTTTTCAATGTATGTAGGTAGATATAGAAAAAAATGTAACGTGTTTTACGTATGTGTAAATATGCACATGCATGTATATATTAATATATGGATATATACATATATTGTCCACTGAGAGATTCTGGGATTATCAATAGACCAATAAATATGATCACACTTAGAATCCAGATTTTGGCTTCTAAAAACTATCATCCACTAAAATGTATCAGAATTCCTTAGAGAAATGGCTGATTTCAGACCTGGGACTTGTGATGTCAGAAAGCACAGTATTCCAAGCTTAATGAGAGCATGAGGTCACTGAAATCAACTTCAAGGAGTTTTGAATATTCAAATTGATCATAATTTGAACACAAAATAACAATAATGGATTATAACCCATTATATAACATGAGAACCCATGTGTCCATATTAACTATAAATAAATAGCTGAATGGAAAAGTAAGTTATTAGTGTACCTGTCCACAAAATACTTATTAATTACAAGAGGAAAAAAGCAACTTCTTGGCAAAGAAGCCTGGCACGTGGCATCCTTACAAGAGATGAGTGTGACCTCAGTTGCTAAGGGGACAAAATTGGGTACTCCCCTTGCAAGAGCTTGAAAACACATCAATTTTAGATATTCCTACCACAAATCTAATCATGTAGAGACACGAGGCAAACCCAAATTCTACAAAACAATGACTCTGTGCTCAAAAAAAAAAATGTGAAAGTCAAAGAAAGGGTGAGAAACTGTATTGGGCAGAACAAGACTTCAGAGACATGGAGCTTGACTGCAGCGTGTCCATCTGAACTGGGTTCTGTGAAGACGTCAGTGGCCAAACTTGTTCTTACCAGAATGAGGATCAGAGCAGAGTCATGTGTCTGTTACTTTTCTGCTTTCACGATGGAATTGTGGATGTGTATGAGAATGTCATTATTTATAGGAAACAAACCCTGGTCTGTTCCTTGGTGCTAGGTCATCCTAACCTACCAGCAAGCTACTCTCAAATGATTCGGGCGGGGGAAAAAAATGTGCTATATTTTCAGTGTTCCTTTAAGTTTGAGATAGTTTCAAATCATATTCTTTTTTAAACAAAGCCAGTCAGTATCAGTGTTCTCAGTGTGAAATTTCAGCATTTGGTTTTCTGTCTGCCCCTCTCGTGCCCCCTGTTTGGAGGCAGGTGGACTCCTATTCATTTTGAAGATCTCCGAGGCCTCAGGGGAGCAATTACTCTCAATTTGCTCTTCACTTCAGAGGGCCACTCTTTCCTCAGGGCTGAGTCAGATTGCTGACCCAGTGAGTGAGAGTGTTTCCCCAGAGACGAGTTATAAAAGGCCATCTGTCCAGGTGCACTTTTTTTTTTTTTTTTTTTTTTAGGTTTCCATTTTTGAATTCTAAAATACAGTGATGTCAGATCCAGGCATGAGGGCATTTAGGGCCATTCCCAAGCAAAATAATGAATTGTACACCCCTCCAACTGTGTTTCCTCATCCATCCTTCTTCCCAGTCCCCATGCTCAGTTTTGGCTTTGGAGTCCCACACGCCTCCATCGAGGTTCTGCCTGTGCTACCTTCTTCACTCCACCTGCCCCACACGAACATCTCCACCCTTCTAGCGTCCAGGCTTCCATGCTTGCTTTTGATTATCCACATTTCTGATTTTCTTTTCTTAATCAAAAAGTTACTTGTGAATATAGATGGAATTTAACATAAGCAGTGAATAGGACCTGGATTTAAGTGTGGAAACGTCTTTAGGGTGGAGTTGAGTTGCTTTCTACCAGGTAGACTCTTACCTGTGCTCTTCTCCTAATTTTCTACAATGTGTGTGCATTACTTTATAGTCAAGAAAATAATAAAATATACAACGACTATAGATATATGTATGTTCCAATGAGTCAAACAGTGAGAGTTTCAAGTCATAGGAGGTTTCATGGAGAAGCCATGGTGGAAAGGCATCTCTATAATTTTCTACCTTTAAAAAACCAGAGAGACAAGCAATTTTATCCTTAGACATCAAATTAAACTCATCCCATTTGCAATAATTTACTCACTGATGTTCTTTTGAGGGTTCAAGGGATAATAAAAAATTAAATGTATATGGATGTAATGGTAGCTTTACTGAGAAATCATATTATTTACTACAAATAATGGTACTATAACAATAACATAAATAAAAGCTGCCAATTTTTCCTTTAAAATATGTTGTATTTATTTTTAAAAAGTATATAAGCAAGACACTATATTGAATTAATTTTTCAACGTTTTTACCTCATAGTCTTTTTTGGGGTATTGGTAAAAAATTAATCATGTCATTCAATTGAGGCATTAATATTGCATATAAAGGCAAGATGTTTTGCAAATCCAACAATAGTTTAAATAAAACTCTTGAGATGTGGGGAGAGTTATGATTAATTATTCAGAAGCATAAGTAAACAGATATAGGGAGTCTTCATTTGATTGGTTCATCGATGCTTGTTAAACAGCTAAAAAGGGGTCTGGCACTTAAGAGATGCTCATTATATGTTTATTGGTGATGAATTCTATTTATTTGTAAACATATATCTTTAGACCTACATATTGTTTATATAACCATAATGACATTGCATAAATTGTTTCTCTGCCTTGCTGTGGGGTTTGTTGGCGTGAGGCAGCTGTGGGGATGTTTCTGCTTTGAAGATCCAAACTCTTCTTTACATGTGAAATAAAAATCCCAAGATCCTAGACATCAGGTCAAGTATGAGGCTATAGACCTGGGCCATAGATTTGAGCTATTTCTCCCAATTCAGCATTTTCCAATCACACAGGCAGTATAATCCCTACAAGAATTTCTGTCAGTTCCAAACCCAGGAACAGTTGGAGAGGTATACTTAATTATATCCCCAACTCTGTAGCATGTACTTATGGAACAAATCTATTTTTTGGCCTTTTGTGAGAAATGCACTTTTTGCTTTTGGGAAAGAAAGTATTTCCTATTTTTCTACTTGAAAATTTTTGTTGTAGGGAGAACTGAAAATTATGTAGTATTCAACCCCCGCCCCCCCACCAAAGACGAGTGTGTGATGGAAGCCATAATTCTTCTCAGATCTCTCTCGCTCGCTCGCTCTCTCTTTCTCTCTCTCTCTCTGTTGTTTTTTTGTAATTGGGACTAGAGGAAAGCAAATCTTCCCTCCCTCTCTGGTGTGATTCTGTTTTACCTCTTTTTCCTGAAAGTTAAGGAAGCAATCTTGCCATCTTTCTGCAAAATTAATTATGCCTTTTGGAATGATGACTTCAGGAAATAATAGAGGGAGTCTCAGGTGGTGCTTACCAAAATGAGACTTGGTTGGAGAAGACCCAGTGTGTGTTCTTCAGTAATGCTCAAGATGTAAGAGAAGAGTAGAAAATTGTGGAGAGAAATAGGACAGGGATTCCTAGCTAAATTTCTTTGATTGGTTGAGGTGACAGGCAGTTAAATGTCACTCTGTCTGGCTGACTAAAAAAGGATTTACACAAGAGAATTAAATACTATTCACCTCCCTGCCCCATGTTCCAAATTCCTATTTCCTTTCTGCTCTTTTTTTATGACTGCCCATGGAAGCCTCCCTAGTGTTCCCAGCCTGGTTCTGACACTGGACATCCCCTTATCATCTCTCCTCTTGGATCATAATTTGAATCTGGCACCCACTCAACATTTCTTTAATATCATCTCTTTAAGCTATAAACCCTGATGCATACAATAATATTCAAGTTCTTTCATAAGACGTCATATTACTTAGTTGCTTTAGTGGTTTAAATCTTCCAAATTGTTCTCCAGTAATAAAATAGGAATGCGTTTTTGTTTGAGAAGACATAAAGATTTATGGTCTTTTGAAATACCGGGTTTTATTCAATTCAATATTTATCATTTTGGGTCATTAGAACATAATGTTCATCTCGAAGGAAGTCAATACTTTTATTTGCCTGTGAACATGAAGTGCTGGTAGATTCTAAAACTGATTGAAGTAGACAAAAGAGTGACTAAGCAATGTCGGTTTGCCTCTTATTTGAAAATCTCCCACTTGTAGAAATTTGTGATTAATAAGCAAAGCCAAAAAGGCTTATTAATCTCTGTTAATCAGATAATTATAGCAAAGAACACATCAGTGAGAATTTCACAGAAGGATATTTGAAGTCAAGTGTAGGGCAACATAAAGTGAAGCAAGACAAGACATTCACCCTTTCAGGTAGACGCAGGAACGTGTGTCCCACCAAGAACAAGAAGCATGAAAGTATCCTCTCTGCTGGCTGGTACCTGCTTCCTCTTCTGTTCTTTCAACTCTGTGTGCTTTCTACCAGATCCAACATCAAGGTGGCATTGTTCCTCATTTGTTGGTGGTTTGATGCATGCCAGGCTCTTTGCTAGGAATGCTGTTGACAACACACATGAATAAAAACAGTTTTTTGAAGGAGGGCTCATTGTGTCCCAAGGCAGATGTACATGTTCCTATGTAAGGCACCAACGCACAAGTGTAAGTGTGTCTGATTCCACTCTGGGGAAGAGGCCAGCCCTGGTGTCGGCCGCTGGAGCAGGGTCATTCCCTGGGGCTGCAGGAAGCAGCCCAGGGAAAGTCCAAGTATCTCAACACAGGAGGTATCCTTGGAGTCTGAGAGCTGCAAGATGCTAGGGCATCATGGAAAGTTAGCCAAATATCAGGAGGAAGAAAGGAATTTGTGAATCTGGCCATGATTGGGATGCTTGAATCAAAGGTTTCCTATTTTTTTTTCTTTATTTAAAAAGCTTACTTTTTAAATGAAGTATAACATACAGAGAGAGGAGTACATATATCACAAAATATATTTCAATGGGGTTTACCCATTCTCTTATTGATCAGCATTTGGGTAATCTCAGTTTTTGGCTATCATGAATAGTACTGCTAACAATTCTTGTACATGTCTTTTGGTGAACATAATGATATTTTTATCTTAAGCACATGCTTCAGAGTGGTATTTATGATCATAGAGAATGCACATTTAATTTATGAGATGATGCTAAATATTTTCCAAAATAATTATCGTAATTTTATACTTCCATCAGCAGCACATGGAAGTTGCAGTATCTCCTCATCCTCACCAATGGTTTTCCTCTGTCTTAGCCATGCAGGCAGGTTGCGGTACTACCTAGAGATAGCTCATTTTGGTTTCAAATTTTATTTCCCTGCTGACCAATAAAGTTGAGCACATTTGACCACTTATGTGTCCTCTTTTGTGACACATCATTTAAGCTTTTGCCTCCCTACCTCCCTTAATAAAAGAGAGATAATCTGATTTTTTTTAAAGTTGTGTGTGTTTTTTATAAATGTATTCTGAGAGCTGGGGATATGGCTCAGTGGTAGAGTGCTTGCCTAGCAAGTGCAAGGACCTGCCTTTGATCCCCAGCACTGCCAAACCCCCATACAGATGTATATATAAATGTACATATGTCTTTTAGTCCTTTGTGTGAATTACAAATATTTTCCTTCCCTATAGGAGCTGCCTTTTGCTTTCTTAACAGAAGTTCTTGTTATAGTCAAAAATTTCACCTTGACTTTTGAAGTTAGTACTTTTTGAATGCTATTAGAAATCATTTCCTACATTAAACTCATGAAGTTGTTTCCTGAAGTCTTTGCCTAAAATTTTGTCTTTAAACACTTAGATCTGTAATCCATTGTAAATAGATACATTTGGGCTTTTCATAGGTGTGCCCAGTTGTCCTAGCACTGTTGGTTGAAAGGATCATGTTTTCTTTCTCCCTCTACAAGGCTAAATCACCTATGTCATGAAGGAGACAGTTACATATTACAGCATTCTCCATTCTGTTACATAAGTCCCTTTATTTATCCTTGCACCAATTCCACATGGTTATGCTTCTCTTTCTCTACAGTAGGTTTTCATAACTGTTGGTTTTAATTGTTCACCTTGTTTTTTAAAATTGCCTTTGGCCTATTACATCACCATATGCATATTAGAATCCAATGATCAATTTAAATAAATGAAATGCTATTGGATTTTACAGTGTCTACTGCTCTCTGATACATTACAAATTATGCCAAAACTTAGTCTTCATGTGACCCTGTATGCTGGAATTAATATCACATTGGGATATCCATCAACTATGTAGGCATGCAAGTAGACTATAAATAGCAACAGTTATTTAAAAATGAAATAGAAAAAAGAGTTAAAGAGAAATGTTAGCAGTCAGTCACATAAATGTGGATTTAAGTCAATTGCAATTCTGATATTTGGAATGCTCTGCAGATACATTTCAGATTGGTAAATTAGAAATTAAGAAATTAGCAGGCAAACAAGAGCCCAGCCCTTAAACATTAGAGACTCTTTAAAAAAACCTTTCACTATTAAATAGCAGTTATAAAATAAAAATTTCAAAAAGTGATAACTTTATTTATTTCCCTGTTGATAAGGATTTTCCCTGTCCCAAACTTTTACCAGCTGTTAAAGAAGTCTGTCACATACATGGTGAAAGAGAAGGTAGGTAGATTTGCTTATATATATCACTACTGGTAGGAAACAATGTTTTCCCTGTCATAATAGTGAGTTACTATACTTATTTTATTATATGAAGGGTATCACTTTATTTTTTCATTAGTTTAGCTACCAATCTTTTGAACTACTATTGATATGATTAAGTGGCTTACTGACAACTTGGACCAACAAAATGAGAGCATATGTGAGCCTCTGAATATTTGTTCAAAATATGACATAAACTGCATTGAAAAGGAAGTTAAAATCTTTAAAAATGTTTTCTTTTTGACTTTATAATTGAAGTTTTAAAATATTTAATAGTAATAAGTTAGCATTTCCTGAATTTGAAATTTAGTTATTATTATTTTCTTTTTTATTAAATTATTTATTATTCTAATTTGTTATACATGATGGCAGAATGCATTTCATTTCATATTACACATAAAAAGCACAATTTTTGAAGTCACTGATTGTACACAAAGTATTTTCATACCATTCGTGTCTTCAAACATGTAGTTGGGGTAATGATGTCTAACTCATTCCACCATCATTTCTATCCCCTTGCCCCCTCTTTTCCTCTCCCTCCCCTTTGCCTTATCTAAAGTTCCTCCATTCCTCCCATGCTCTCCTGCATCCCATAGCCATTATGAGTCAGCATCCTCATATCAAAGAAAACATTCAGCCTTTGGTTTTTGGGGATTGGCTTGCTTCACTTAGCATTATATTCTCCAACTCCATCCATTTACCTGCAAATGCCATGATTTTATTCTCTTTTAATGCTGAGTAATGTTCCATTGTGTATATATACCAAAGTTTCCCTATCCATTTATCTACTGAAGAGCATCTGGGTTGGTTTCACAATTTAGCTATTATGAATTGTGCTGCTATAAACATTGATATGGCTGTGTCCCTGTAGTATGCTGTTTTTAAATCCTTAGGGTATAGACGGAGGAGTGGGATAGCTGGGTCAAATGGTGGTTCCATTCCAAGTTTTCCAAGGAATTTTCAAACTGCTTTCCATATTGGCTGCACCAATTTGCAGTTAAAGAGAATGTATGAGTGTGCCTTTCCCCCCACATCCTTGCCAACACTTACTGTTGTTTGTATTCTTGATACCTGTCATTCTGACTGGAGCAAGATGAAATCTTAGAATAGTTTTGATTTGCATTTCTCTAATTGCTAGAGAAACATTGAACATTTTTTCATAATTTGTTGATAGATTTGTATATCCTCTTCTGAGAAGTGTCTGTTCAGGTCCTTGGCCCATTTATTGGTTGGGTTATTTGTTTTTTGGTGTTAAGGTTTTTGAGTGCTTTATATATCCTAGAAATTAGTGCTCCATCTGATGTGCTTGTAGTGAAGATTTTCTTAGCAAAGAATGATAAGGATTCTGGGAGCCCAAGTACCTCTCATTCTCAATTTTCAAATTTGAGAGTAATTTATTTCAGTGACAACATTTTAAATTTATTTTAAAACCCCTAAAGACAAAGAATGAGACACAAGAGTTAAAACATAATTTTATCTATTTTTTTTTCAGAGCTTGCACCTAGCATGGAGGATGAAGTTTGAAAATAAGAATGTAGAAAAAGATACATCAGGCAAGTACTAATTAAACAAAATATTAGGGTATCAAATGACACAAACTTTGAAGAATAAGGAAATGCTCAGCATAATGATCAAATTTTCAGTTACCAGGAAGATGTAGAAATTTGAAAGCATGCACATAACATATAGGGTAGAAATTTGTATAAATAAAAAAAATTCACAAAACAGTTGCTTAAATGGAGTATTTTAAAATACTTCTTATGGTATTAGATAAAGCAAAAGAAATTAGGAAGTATATAGAATATCTAAACAAGCATCAATGAATAACCTTTATTTAATGGACAAATATAGAACGCTGCACTGGATAATTAGAACATGCATATTTTTTCAAGCACATGCTGAGGCTTCATGAATGAAAAGTACCAGCACGCCATGCCATAGACCAAGCCTCAATATAACTTAAGAAGTGTTACTAAAACAACAACAACAAAAACTTCTCTTACTCCAGTGCGATTCAGTAAATAAGAAGAAGTACAAGAGAAATTAAAAGCACTCTGTATTTGAAAATATAAGTGTGCAGTTTTAAATTATAATTGGATCATAAAAGACATTTTAATGATAATTTAGAAATCTCCTAGAACTGGTAACAAATAGACTACACATTAGAAATTGTATGCTCCTGTTAATACCATAGTTAATGAGAAATTTGCACCCTAAATTCTTGTATACATAAAGAAGAAGGTCTAAAATTAATACAGCTCAATTTAAGAAATAAAAAAAGAACAGCAGAAGCTCAAAAAATCTTCAGCGCCAACTCTTTCTTCTTCCTTCTCATATCAATTTGTCACTTAATGTTGTTGATTCTACTTTGTACTTACCTTTAAAATCCATCTTTCCTTCTCTACTTGCCATGCCCTCATCCCATTTCTTTATTTTATCATGTTTCTAACAATCTTCTCTATTACCCTCATACCCCATGTCTTTAACTCATTCTCCCCATCACCACAGTCTTTCTAAATAAGAAATGTTGTCATGTTACACACTAGTTTAGAATCCATCCATGAACTGGGTTACATAGTTCAATCCATTTTCCTCCATCATTCTTCACTGGCCAATCTCTAATTTTTTTGAGTGCAAATCTCTTGTGTATCCATGCACTGGAGTGTTCTCTCCCTGGCTCCAAGGGATGACTCTTAATTTTTCCCTATCTAGGGATTGGTTTAATCATTGGAATGTCACTATTCTTATCAAATGTCCTGAGGGAAGTCCTCTAGGGGGGCTTCTGGGAAACACTTGGCTCTAACAAATTGAAAGGCTTAGGAGGAAAAGCTTTTACTTTTCCAGTGGAACATCATGTCTATAAGAGATTTGGAAACTGTTGCGGCCCCACCTGTATCATAGGGGAACATGGGGACGACAGGTTGGGAAGATACAGGCTCTTGGGTCTTTAGCCACATCATCATGACATTGAATTAGCCAACTCTGGGCTTGCCCTGTTTCTGAGCAACTCCCTATGTTGAAATCTCTCTTAGTTAGGGCTTCTGCTACTGGGAGTTGAATGCATGCTAAGTAATCCATATTCCCAACTGCTTATAGGATATAGTAGGTGTTTGTTATAAATTTTATTGGAACAACTGAACGGCCCCATGTTGCCAGCTTCCTTTCATCAGATTTCTCCCTTTTTGTACTATCCACCCTTCCTCTGAGTGCTCCAGACTCTGTCAGGTTTAAAGTTTTATAAATACACTCTCCTCCTTCATTTTCATCTACTGCCTTGTCTGTCTGCTAGGCGTGTCTGTCCAATCCCACCGCCACCCATTTTTAAGGTTGTAAGAATGCAACTTGAGGTGCACCCTCTTTAACAGATTTTATTATATAACAGCAGGTTAACTCTAGACATAGTGTTATAGAGCAGATCTCTAGAACTTATTCAGCTGAAACCTTATGCCTATTTAAATCAGCTCCTCATTTACCCCTCCTTGCAGATCCTAACAACCACTATTCTACTCTGTGCTTCTGTGAGTTTAAGGGTTTTAGTTGTGTCATAAAAGTGAAATCATGTAGTATCTCTCCTTCACTTAGCATATTGTTCTCAAGGTTCATCCACGTTCTCACATATTTCAGGATTCCTTTCTTTTTGAAGGTGAGATAGTATTCTAAATTGTATGTATATGCAACATTTTTTTTATCCATTCAACCACTGATTGACATTTAGGTTATTTGACATCTTGGCTATTGTGAGTAGTGCTGGTGTTTTGATTTTTTAATAATAGTCATCTTGTCAGGCTTAATGAAGGATAAAAGTCATGTGATCCTTTCAATAGCTGTAAAAAAATCATTTCATAAAATTTATATTCTTTCATGATAAAAATTTTCAACAAACTAGGGACAGAACATAATTAGAGGTCATATATGACAAGTCTACAGCTAACATCATATTCAATTGTGAAAACTGGAAAGGTTTTCTTCTAATATCAGACACAGTATGCAAAGGATGCCTACTTTTGTCATTTCTATTCATGTTCAGCACAGTACTGGAAGTCCTCAGGGGAGCAATTAGGGAGGAAGAAAAGACATTCGGTTAGGAGATAAAATTGTCCCTGTTTGTGGATGACATGATCTTAAAGAAAACCCCACATACTCCACAAAAACCTGGTAGAACTAATACAGAAATTTAGTAAAGTTGTAGGGTTAAAAAAACCAATATACAAATAGCTGTTGTATTTCTATATATTAACAACAAATTATCTGAAAGGAAAATAATTTATCCTTTTTGATGCTTTTGTAAATGGGATTATCTAGAAATAAACTTTTAACTAAGGAGGCAAGAAACTTGTACACCAAATCTGCAAAATGTTGATGAAAGAAATTGAAGAAGATGCAAACAAATAGAGATAGCTCATTCATGGATTGGAAGATGTAATATAAAATATGTATACTACCCAAAACGGCCTACAAGTTCAACACAATCATCATCAAAATTCCAATGGCATTTTTACATGATGAAAAATGTTTTAAATTCATTTGGAACTACAAAAGACTGTGACCAGCCCAATCAGTCCTGAGAAGCAGGACAAAGCTGGGAGCATCTCATTGCCTGGCCTCAAAATATGCTGCAAAGCACTAGTGATCACAACAGTATAATCCTGGCATAAAGCAGACAATGAACAGAATATAAAGCCCAGGAGTAACCCACATATTGACAGTCTTTTTTTTTTTTTTTTTTTTTTGACAAAGGTACTAAGAACTCAGACGGGAGAAGGACTCTCTCTTCAATAAATGCTGTTAGGAAAATTGTGTATCTCCATTCAGAAGGATGAATTGGATCCTCATCAACAACTATATTCATAGATCAACTCAAAGGTGACACATGAATGATATGACACAAGGTAACCCATTATGCTATATAATGAATATGCACTGGTCAGGAAAGGCTCACATAGTCAAAAGGTCAAAAGTTTGGGCACTTCTGCAAAATATATCTTCTTTGGGAGTTTCAAATAAAGATATATTACAGTCTCATATTGCAAATATTAGGGTAAAACAATAAAGTTCAAAGGGATTAAAGATAAATGTACTAGAAACTATAAAACCACTAGGAGAAAACATAAGAGGGAAAGTTCTCTGATATTGATAAGGGCAATAATTCTTTTGTATATAATACCAAAATGAAAAAAGAGACACCTAGAATGTCATCAAATGAAAAAAACTTCATAGCAAAGAAAATAATTAACAAAGTAAATAGAGAAGCTACAGATTGGGAGAGAGTATTTGCAAACCATACATCTGACAAGTGGTTAATACCCAAAATATGTAAAGAACTCAATAGCAAGAAAATGTGACTTGATATTTAAAAAAAAAAGGGTAAAGGATTGGAATGGACGTTTCTCAAAATAAGACATATAAATGACCAGTAGGTACATGAAAAAGATGCTCCATGTCACTAATCATCAGAGAATGCAAATTAAACCACAACGGGCCATCACCTCACTGTAGTTAAAATAGTCACTGCCCGAAAGGTGAAGAGAGGCAGTTGTGGAGGCAAAGGAACCTTTGTGTACTGTTGGTGAGTGTTTCATTATACCTGTCTTTTCTTGTGCTGCTTTTTTTTTTTTTTTTTTTTTTTTTAGTAACTATGTTGTCTTGAGCTGTATTTAGATGTGGTGATTACTCATAAAATTTCTTCTGAAGTTCGCAGGAGAGTACTTTTCGAAGAATGCTCTGCCCAAGTGTCCAGAGTCTGGATGTTATTTTTTTTTCTTGATCTGCAGTATGATTTCCTGCACCTCATGGTTTTTCCAAACTTGTGCTTTTATAAACCAAGATCTGATAGACCAGTGATTGTAGACATGAGCAGACCCACTCTTTGTTGGCACTGAAATAAAATTCTCATCTTAAATCTGTAGCTGTAGCTATAGTTTGAGTTGATGTGTGGGTGATGATCCTATCAATTTCACCTCTTTTTTTTTTAACTATGGTTTTGTTTTCTCTTAAGGTCATTCCTGCTTTAGGATCTGATGAAAAACGTAAAAACACTTGTTGGTTGGGGGATGTTCCTGTACTTTCTGAATACTCTTCTATCCTGTTCCTACTTTGTTTTACTCATATAAATAAATTATTTGCTCCAGAATAAGCTATCCTCTAATCTGATTGCTTTGCCTTTGTTAGTTCTGGATTTTGTTTCCCTAATTCTAAACATATGTCAGAGACAGAAGAAGCACTGCTAGGAGGACTTGGCTCTTGTAGGTGTCAGCTCTGGGTCTCTAAGTCAAGAAGCAGGTTGCAGCAGCTACAGAACACAGCTTAACACATTTTCAGAAGCAGATGCAGTTTAATTAACAAAAGTTGCTTATATTATATACTGAAACCCTTGTATTTTTAGGTGTGTTTTCTATATTATTTACTTATTGACAGTCATTTCCAAATTCTGTTTTTAAGTTGCATGTTGTCTTAGTTTTTGAGACTGTAGAGTTTTCTGAATATCTTCATGATTATTTAGTGAGCTGTTAGCAAAGGCCCCATTGAAATTGTGTGCTAAGTAAACATGAATTTGAACTGGAAATTAATAATTTTTATTGATAGACTAAAGGAATGGATATAAAATGTCAAAAAGAAGACTTTATAAAGAAAGTACTGTGTTTAAACTGACAAGAAATTTCAAGCAACACTAAGTAGTTTCGAGTTCTATTGTTCTCCCTCTTTTTTTTTAAAGGAAGTATGAAATTACTCCTTTCTGAATTGAAAATAGACAATAGTGATTGATTCCCACTACTGCATAAATACACTAGGTCATGACAATGATTATCCTGTGAATGTTAAAAAAAGAAGGAAAAAAATGCAGGAGAATATGTAAGACAAACGGGGCTTAAAACTTATGAAATTATTTTAGCAGTCAATTGAGAATTATAGCAATATATCTTAATTTTTTAAAAATGTATTGTTTACAGATCCTTTATCTCATTTCTGTATGCTTAATATTTGAATTTGGTTTCTCCCCCCTTTACTAAAGATTTTTTTTTAAAAAAAACAATAATTAAGCAGAAAAGCATTTATGTGTGTCTCTCTCTCTCGGGACACCACCCTTATGGGAAGCTGAACATCTCGAGGGCCATCATTTGAGGAGGCACCTGGAATCAAGTGACTGTGCTCCCAAGGTAATTTTCAGGTATGAGTTTCTCACAGTAAGAATAACCAGTGTCACACTTCAGTCAGCTTTTATTTTCCAGCTTTTATTTCATTTCATTAAAATAGTTCAATAAATGTTACCAGATAGTTGAAAGTTAATTACTGATTATAGGTGGTGTATTTGGTTATTTTTCTGGGTAAGTGGTTTAATAATACTTATTTTTCCTCTGTGAATATTTTGATATTTTTAGCTTTTTTCTTCTTTTTTTTTCTTTTGGTCAGCTTTAGTGAACTCTGTAGTATTTCAAGTATAGGGTTTTTTTTTTTTTTTTGTGAGCATATGTGTGTGTGTGTGTGTGTGTGTGTGTGTGTGTGTGTGCAAGCACGTGTGTATAAATTTTTTTGGCCTGTATTAGCTGTCAAGTATATATATTTAACAGCTTTGTTAAGAAATAAATCACATATCATGCAATTCACCCACTTAAAGTGTACAATTTATCAGCTAACTTTTTATTGTGGTAAAATCCACATAACATAAAAGTAATAATTTTATTCATTTTAAGTGTGCCGTATAGGGTGGCATTGAATATGTTTATGCTATTGGGCATCCATCGCCTATATCCATCTCCAGAATGCTTTTCGTCCTATCAAACTGAAGCTCCACGCCCTCTAGACACTCTCTCCCATTCATCCGTCCTCCATGCTCCTAGCGACCAACCATCCTACTTGGGTTTTGTGAACTTGACTACTCCAGATACAATTGCCTGAATGCAGCGTTTGGCCTTTTGCGACTGTCTTATTTTACTTAATGCAGTGTCTTCAACATTTGTCCATGTCGTAGGGTGGGACTTGGTTCCTTTCTAAGGCCAAGTAGTATTTCAGTATGTGTGTCCACAGCTCATGCAGTGCATGTGGGGGCCAGTTTATTGATCCATCCATCCGTCCTTCCAAGGGTTTGGGTTGCTTTCATCCTTTGGCAATTGTGAACACAGTGCTGCCATGAACTAGGTGCATCTCTTGGAGTCCCTGCTTTGAAGGCTCTCAGTGATACACCCAGAAGTAGCATTGCTAGTAAAGTTTTAAGTTTTTAAGGAACTGTTGTACTATTTTCTATAGTGGCTGCACCAATTAACATTCCCTCCAGAAGGCATATATTTTTAAACATAGCAACCTAAAGACTTCATCCAATATTAAAGTTCCATTGACTTCTAAATGAAATGTCTTCTGAAAGCATCACCTGGTGAGAATTCCAAGTCCAGGTGGCCTCTGGTTTACCAATTCTGTGACAGTGGGAATTTCACCCCAGCATGTACCTAACACCATGCCCCACTGAGGGCTTGCATGTGGGAGAGGTCAAGTTATACCTTTTGAATAGTGTTTCTGTTGACAATGAGTTAGAGGCAGATGATGCAGCACTTGTCAGCATGGCTGAAGACCAGTGTCAGATGTGGCATTGTGGAAACTGGGGTATCGTGGGACCTTCTTGTTTCTCTTTATAGCATGAGTTTGAGGCAAATGACAGCTCTCCTCGTTGGTTTGCCTCAGTTCACTTGAGCCCTTAATGAATAGTAAAGTATTGACATTCCCTGTGCTTCTGGAATGCAGGAGTGGTTTTTAAATTAGAGAAACTACACAGTGGCCTATAGGATTTGGGGAACATGGCTCTGCAGCCATTAGGTATGTGATCTTTAAGAACAACCCCATCTTTCCAAGGCCATCTCCTCACATGTAAAATGGGATAAATACTATGTACTCTAGACTATTGAGAATTTAGGTGAGGTAATGCATGTCACATGCAGTGCGTATATATGTGTATGTGTATATATGTATATGTATGTGTATGTGTATATACATATATATATGTATATGTATGTGTATATATATACACACATACATATACATATACACACACATTATTGTAGATATATCTTCATGACATGTTTTCCTCTAATGTGTGACTTTTTTCATTGGTAGGAAGGTCTCCAAATTAGAAGCCATGGATAGAACAGCAAAAGCTCCTATTATAAGATTTCTCTGGAGACCCCTTAATATTTTCTCTCAGTTATCTCATTAGAATTGCCTTGATCAGAGAATAAATATCTAGCATTGCTGTACTCCTTTGCAACCTATGTTACATCAACTAGAGAAGGTATAAAGTGAGATTGCTACGTTTTATCTGAGCTCAAATAAAGTTATTAAAAGGCAGTGGTACTTGATTCCTATCAGTAGGAATGCCCTGATTGCTCTGATGGAATTTACATACACTTCCCTCAGCTTTAACAAACATATTTCCATCAGCTAACAAAGGCATCAGCAGGCATGTCTTTGAAAATCCTAGAAAAAGTAAAGAAATCAAATTTCCCAAAATTCAAAGAGACTTTGCTCACTATGTATTTCAGGGAATACTTTATCCTCAAGGCTCAAAACCTGAACCTCCTTGTTCATGGTTCATTTGGCACCTTTGCTGCCAGATTAACCACAGGCGAGATATGTGTCACTGAAATGTGATTACTACTTTTACTTTTTAACCCAGAACAGCTCCATCCAGTAGAGATTTCCTGCATTGGCAGGAATGTTCTATAATTCATTGCTATCTCACTGAGTAGACACTCGGTGCATGTACTGAGCACTTAAAATGTGTCTAGTTTAACAGCAGCTAAAATTTTAATTTTACTTTTTTTAATTAAAGTTAAATAGCCACACGTGGCTAGTGACTACTAACTAATAGCACCATTTGGCAGCACAACCCTAGCGTGTCACTAGGAATGTGAGAGTTGGTACACAGTCCTATGCAATATACTAGCAAATGACCTGCACTGGGTGAGATTGCCCAGATCCCCTCATTCTACTTGTTGGTTTGTTTCAGTTTTTGTTTTTACACAAAGAAAAAGTGCTATTCTAAACCAGAATTGACTATCATTATATTTGCTATTAGAGATATTATGAAGAGCAACGATTTACTTCACTTTCTCTATTGTTCTTGCCTTTTGTCGAGATGGAAAAGAGAGAGTGGTAGAAAGATAAAATTTCAAAGCCTCTGTCAATTCCTATCTATTGCTAATGGGTAAGATCTAGATTAGAAAGCCTTTCCATTGAGTAGAAATATTAATACTGAGTGGATATGCAAAAGTAGACCCAGAGTTGAGAAGTTGAAGAATCGCTTATGTTTGAATTTCTGGGTAATAAAAGATTGTCCAAAATGTCTGAAATAGGAAAATGGGAGCAGATAGGGAGGTGTGAAGTGTGGATTGGGAGGGGCAGGAGAAGGGGAGGAAGCCAGCAGGCCGGCAGGAGGCTGCATTGCCCAGGAAGTACCATCCATCCATCCCAGGACGGGAAAGCGAAATCCACTTCCCAACAGGAAGGTTTGATTTCCAGTTTGAGTTGATTGCATTTCTGCAGGATAATACCATCTTATTTTTTGCCCTTTTATCTTTAGCAGCCTCTACTGCTCAATGCAGAGGGCTTTGTGTGGGCTGTGTGTTGGGGACAGTGGAGGAAAGGGGCTCTTTTTGATAACTTTCTAAGGGCTAAGAGAATGAAGCCTGGATGGAGGGAGGTGGAGCAACAGTGAAAACAGCCAAAGCGATTATGAGAACATGACCCTCAGGTAAATCCTGCGTGGGGAAGTGCTCAACATCTGGAAGAGCCAAGTGACCCCCTGACATCTAAATTGCAGGAGGACGTGTAAAGTGCTGAACATTCTGCATTAGCTTGATGGAATTCTGAGCACCGAGTTCTGCACTGAGTGCCTGGCGAAGAAGTTCATGTCACGCAGCACACACGCCATTTCAACTAGAATTTTAAAAGCCTTGGGTTATTGTTTACATCATTAGCAATTCAGATTTACATTTACAATGGTCTCTTGAGGGCATTTCAGTAGCTTCCCTTATACTTTGGGCAAAAAGAAAAATAACTCTTAATGCAGAAATGTAGTGCAACTAGATACACAAACAAGGATAAAAGCTCTGAGACTGAGGTGACTAATGGGGGTTGAGAGGAAATGTCATACACTCATGCACACGCACACACAGAATTTTTGTTGGAAATTTCCAAGAATATATTTTACAAGACCAATGCTCTGATCCTTGAGCCATGGCACCAACCCCAAGAGTCAATTAATAGCAGGCTTTCCTGGGAAGGAGAGAATGCAATTAGAGTCTTAGGGTTTCTCGGGTCCTGTGATACTCTCATTTCCACACCTGGAGTACCTCCTTTATTTTAATCTCAATATTCGAGTGCCTTTCTGCTGTCCTCTACTTTCCACCCTGATCCTCTCTGGGAGATTCAGTTTTTTGTTAACTTTTTTTTTTTAAGCAAGTGAATTTCAACACACAGGTTGCTACACATAAACTTGTCGGTGCCCAGGAAACGTGGTACTTGCCAGCACGCCTCGCAGCATGTACTTGAAACCCATCCTTCAGGGCTTTTGGCTGAGGCCATCTGTTAGTTTTGAAGACCGGATTTCAATATGTTGGTGACTGGACTCACGCACATTCTGTCCTGCCTTTTTGCAGCTCCTCCTACAGCAAAGAATCTTTGTCTTGGAATTTAGAAAGAAGTCCAAGTCTTTTGTTTTGTTATTTTTACACCAGTTCTGCTAGGGCTGGGCTCCTTTTCTTCCACCAGCTTCTGCCTCCTGGGCTGGGCTGAGCCGGCAAGCGGACTGAGCTGCCCACTGCTGCTTGTTGACAAATACAGAAGTGTCTGTGAGTCTATTCCTAGGGCTTAGTAGATTTCCTGATGGAGAAGCAGATAAACCAGCCAAATTATATGTTATCATGTAGACAACGACTCAAATTTCTAAGAATACTTAGTTTAAAATATAATTTTGGTCTCCAACAGTTTCCTGAAAAACAGAGTGCTTTCCTAGAATTTTTTTTTTTTTTTTGAGTGTGTTGGGGGATTGTTTACTAGAGATTGAACTTGGAGACACTCGACCACTGACCACATCCCCAGCCCTAATTTGTATTTTATTTAGAGACAGGGTCTCACTGAGTTTGCTTAGCACCTTGCTTTTGCAGAGGCTGGCTTTGAACTTGTGATCCTCCTGCCTCAGCCTCCCAAACTGCTGGGATTACAGGCATGTACCACTGCTCCTGGCCTAGAAGTTTTAAGATTTTGCTTGGATGATCTTGATCCTAAATAAAAGGGGAAAATTTCTGATATCCAATGATCTCTTATAAAGATATCTTAACTTTCAATATGAACAATTCAAATGAAACACATTATAAAATCATATTACATATATGAATAAGATTGACTGTTACAAATAAAATAAAACTCATATTACATCATAAATACTTGAAGGTGAAAACAGGGCTGGGCAGACTGTGGCCACAGACCAACTCTGGCTGATGGTCTGTGTTTGTAAAGCCTGTAAGACAGGAATTGTTTTTTACATTTTTAATGAATTGACAAGAGGAGGCAGAGAAGCGGGAATTATGTTTCCCTTAAAGCCTAAAATATTTAATAGCTATACTTCTACAGAAAAAGTTTGTTGACCACTGATATAAAGGGTAATGTGACTGAAGCAACAATATGATATTAAAGCAAATATCATATATTCAGAAACATAAATGGAAACTTAAAAACAGCTTTCTTAAAGTTGTCTGATCTTGTATCTGTGCCTTTAAACTTTGTTTTATTTGATTGCTATGAGAATCAAATAGTGAAATTTTATTAGTTCTTAAGGGATAAGGCATGATTTATAAGACACTTGTAATCTAATTAAGAGAAATGTCAGTTCAGGTCAAGGAAATACCTAATGTAGCTTGGTTAAAGGAACACACTGTGCTCTGGTGGATTGTCTGAATTTTGGTGTGTTTATACCAGATATTTGTAGCTTAGCTATCCTCCCCGTATGTTATTTGTTGGAGGATGAACCTGCACGGTTCATGATGGATGCAGAAGTCAGCCGGTCCTGCTTCCTGTCAACAGCCCGTGGGCTCTCTCGTCTCCCCACCATACTTGACCTCTTTGCAGTCATCCTTTCCTCCTCCTCAGAATACTCCCTTGCTTGTTTTGTTATCTCAGCTCCTTCCATTCATCATTCTCAGGCCTAGGAACCAGCTTTTCTTTCTCTCCTTGACCTCTAAGTGTTAGGATCCTCCAGCCTTCTGCTCTCTTCCTCGTCCTAGATGATGTGGCCCAGCTCATGCCAATGCCTCCCAGCCCACTGCCTCTGGTTCACTCCACTCCTCCCAGCTTTGGATCCACTATTGCTGCTAACTCCAGGATCTAGATCAAATATGAGTCTGGTGTCTTTCTTTCTCTTCTTGGAAATCACTATCTTTTTTCGTGACTAGTGATTTTTTTGTTGCGTGTCTAACACAGTGTATTCAAGAAGTTTAGAGGTTCCAAATGACTTTGTGTTCTGCAAGAGAGAAGATTCTCCTTTCCTTTTTGGGTAGAAGGATGGGGTGCAAGATGGATCTTCTCAGCCCCATCCGGAAGTTAGGAGAGCTGGAGCTAGAGTGTAGTTTTGGCGGGACTCCATCTGCTTTTGGCTCTGCTCCAGTTTCAGAGACTGGCCCTTCCAGACGCTACATAAACAGCAAATTCTGCACTTTAGAGGTTTTCATCTTAGTTCTTTAACCTCCTGATTCACATAGTTCAAAAGTTGGAGAGTGCATTGAGCAGGATTCACCTCTGTGTTGCTTCACCCACAGCCCAGAGCTCAGCAAAAGCTGTGTGATCTGTGTTTGAGGCTCCACGTGTTTCTGGTGTGTCAATGCAGACAGAGTTAACTACAACAGCTAGGCTGAGTTCTTTGCCCCAGGAGAGGTCACTGTCTAGACTAAGCCCAATCCTCAGCATATGCCCAGAATAAACAGATATCTGAAGGTGGGGGTTAGAGGATCTGTGGAATGTATCAGCTCAACTTGAAATGGGTCTCTGTTTGTCTCATGTATTTAGCAATGTGATTATGTAATTTTCATGCTTTTTCTAGGTGGAGGGTCAAATTGTCATGATTATTGTCTATTATCTGGAATCAGAAATTTCCTGGATGTGATATTTAAAATTTATCTTTACATCATCTCCTCATAGACAATAGGTTATCAAGCTTATCAACATAACTTCTAATAACTCTGTGTTCAGTTCACATATTTCTAACTTTGATGACATCATATTATCCAAAACCATCACCTCTCTCCTGAACTTCATCTTCTGTATTTCACATTTTCCTTCTTTCTTCAATGAATTCTGCACTCCTTGTTGGAAACTGTTTTAAAATTCAAGCTTTCATGTAACTCTCTTGGTTAAATCCCTTCAGTAACTTTTCACTGACCTTAAGATAAACATTCTTGAAAGTTCTTCATGATATCATACCTTCAAATCTCTAGAGTCTGAACTTATAACCAGCATTTCTTATCTTTTCTGTATTTTCTGACCAGACCAGCCAAAGCCCTGTTCTAATCTATAATCAGAGTCTTCCAAACTCGAGTTTCCCTTTGTATGCAATGCTCTCCCAGCCTCACCTTTTCTCTTGTCTAGTTCTTGCTTATCTTTTAGGTCCTCCCTCAAATACCAGTTTCATACGGCATCCTACTTTAACCCATAAAATAAAGCACATATTTATAACATATACTCCCATAACATTGTCTATGTTTCCGTCTTAGGATTTCCCATGATTGTACTCTATCAATTATGGAAAACACATTTTTTCGTTTCTTTACATTTCATAGAGGCAGGGCCACGATTGCTGTCCACCATTAATTCCAGTCCAGCATAGTGTCAAGCACTTCTTAGGTATTTAGCTCTCAGCTGACTGAAAAAGTAAATAAGGAATAAAGAAGCAAGTCAATGAATAAATCAATAAGTATAGAAAACACATCAAATTATGTATTAAACCAACTCAACTTGCAGTGTTGTAGAAATATAATTATATGGGCATCTCAGAGCTCTTGAAAACTTCAGTTTTATCACTCACCTATAGATACTTACCTTTGTAAGAGATTAAACTTTCTGAATCAGCTGGAACTTTGTTCCCATTCCGACTCTTCACCTTTCATTTCAACACCCACCCTGACACCTGTTCACTCACAGTGTGCTCACAGTGTGTGCATGCACACACTTTCTACGCCTCCTGTCATGAAAATTGCAGGGGCTCCTGAGAACTCTCCTCCTTCACATTGTCGTTGGCCGTCCCCATCGCTTCCTGTGACTGACGTCTGAGTTCCCTATGCTATTTTCTGTTTTTGCAGCTATTGGCAATCTCTTTCCTATGTTCTCTTCACAGCAGTCAGTTTTGTGTACAGAATAATAGGAAAGAGAAGCCCTCCATTTAACTGCCTGAAATGTGGGAATTCCTAGTCTCCTGGTTAAAATTCCTAAAACATTGTAAAGAACTGTGGGTAGGCCTAACGATCTTGGTAGCAGTGTTTAATTACATGAAGAAGTAGGGGTGGTTGGAAGGAAATTTTTGAATGTATTGATAATGGAGATTTTCCATTGTATTTGGATGTTCATACTAGCACAGATTCACTACTTTAAAAGACCTAATGACTGGAGAAACCCAATTGATCTGTTCCCTGTATAAAACATATGATGAATATTCTATTTTATTGTATATTTGAAAATTGCAAAGAGTAGATTTTAAGTGTTCTTACTATAAAAGAACGTGGAGTAATACACATGCCAATTAGCTCAATTTAGTCATTCCATTAGCAATGTATTGTATTTCAGAGGATCATTTTGGATGCTGTTTTACTAATCTTTTCACTGATGTGACCAAAAGACCTGACAAGAACAATTTTAAAGTTCATTTTGGGGCTCTTGGTTTCAGAGGCTTCAGTTCATAGGAGGCTAGCTCCATTCCTTGGGACTTGAGGTGAGACAGAACATCATGGCAGAATAGTGTGGCAGAGGGAAGTAACACACATGATCAAGAAGCAGAGAGAGACTCTACTCATTAGGTACAAAATAGATGCCCTGAAGGCATAATCCCCAGTACCCACTTCCTCCAGCCACACTCCACCTGGCTTAAGTTTCCACTCAGGTAATCCCATCAGGGGATTAATTCACCAATTGAGTTAAGGCTCTCAAAATCCAATCATTGGATATCTGAATGTTCTTGCATTCTCTCACACATAAGCTTTTGGCAGACACCTAATATTTAAATCATAACATATGCCATCATTATGTACGATTTTTATTTGTTAATTAAAACTTAAAAATTTCTACTTATGAGCTACATAGGAAGGTCTTCTGCCTATTCTGAGATTCGCCATTCTCTAGGGCCATCTAATAAAATCCTCTCCAAGTCTTATGAAAATCCTCAGCATGAGGAATTCCTTGTCTGGTGTATGCTATCTTTCTTCTGTCTGTGGCACCTTTTTTTAGCATAGCCACAGACATTGCTCAGTTCTGACTTATTTATGGTTGTGGCCAAGGTTGTAGTCAACTGTAAATATCATTCTTTCCCTTCTTTTTCTAATCATCAGGAAGGTAGCCTCAAGTCTCCATGGAACAAGGGAATTTAAAAAAAAATGATGACAATAAGCTCATCTAAATCAAATGTGCAAGAAACTCCATTGTTCAACACAGTTGTCAGAGCCATATTCTCAAAATTAGAGTGAGAATATTCTATTTATTGGCTTTTAGGGACTCCTTATTTCCCCAGGTTTTCATATACTCTAAAACCACCAAAATAAATTTTAGAATACTTTCATAAACCCCATATCCATGAACACTCATTGTTCATTTCCCCTTACCAGACTTGAGTACTTGTTATTTCCTGTCTTTATGGATTTTTAAAAATCAAATCCATGTATCTTATATATGGAATGAAGCATTTTATATAAGAAGAGGATAACAGTGACCTTTATTTTGTTTCTGGCTTCTTCACTTTGGCATAATGTTTGTTTGGGGACCAGGGCACATTGGTTCTATCCTTGCCCAACAGACCAGAGTAGACCATCAGCACCTCCTAGGCAGCTTTCACATCCATGACACCAGCCTCAAAATGGCCATGTCTGGAGTGCAGCTCCTAGACAGCTGTGACCTCAGGGACCCAAGGACCCCTGCAGGAGAAAAACCTAGCCCTGGCTCCTATGTCCCTCCAACCCAGGCCTGTTACAACAGCTTCCTGAGGATTTGGATGTCTAGGTCCTCCTCTTCTTTCTAATCTACCCTTTGTACTTTCACTTATTAATCTGAACTACTCTGCCTAAAGATCTATATTGCTTCTCCTCTAGAGTATGTGATATGTAAAACACAATGATACAAAAGCCACATGAAAAATATCTCTAGTTGAGAAATTTCCTGTATGTACAGGATTGGTTAAAACTTCAGAAAGATTTTGGATATCAAATTGTGAAGGAGGTGCAGATTCCACTGCTACTTACAGCTGGTTTTACCTGTGACCAGTAGAAAATAGTTGGTGTTCAGATCATCACTATGGGATTTATCAAGATTTCTCCATCCTCCATTGCCATAAAAGCTGTGGGTGCAGGGTAAATTAGTTATGCTTTGTCCCTGTAGACTATGAACCCCTTGAGAATATAATCCATGCTTTCTCTATCTATGTATCTTCAGATCTTAGCATAATGTCAGTGTCAAAGTATGTCAAAGCATGTTTCAGAAAAAAGTAGATGAATTCATGAGTGAATAAATAAGTGAATCACCCAATGAATATTCACTTAAGGATCACTTGGGAGAGAAGTGCAGTGGGCAGGACAGAACCCCAAGGAAAGCATGAAGTTGCCATCCACAAACATGGTTTTGATTGGCAGGCAGCTAGTGGGAACCGTCAAAGGACCAGGCCCAAAATGCATTTCATTTTGCAAGCAGGGTCTGTTGAGTTTAAATTTATCTCACTGACGGCTTCCTTGCAATCCCCTAGAATAATTCTCCTTAAATTTTAATGAATCGTTTCAGAAAAATGCATGCCTGTAAACCTGTAATTCTTTCCTTTTTTCTACCAGTGGTTTACACTTGAAAAAGGAATTGAATTGATAGAACTCTTCACAAAGTACTTCCAGTTCTTCCTCTTTCCTGGGCACCTCACATGAAGTTAGGGATGATCATGTGATTGTGGTGGGACAACAGAAGGTGTTACTTGCAGTCATGACCCTTCAGATCCACGGTGCACAGTTCTTTACGTATGGCACAACCACCTGCAATTTCCATATTTTGCCCCGTACCTGGAATGGGCACATTGCCAAGCAGAAATCCCAGTCAACCCTCAATAGGAATATAAGTGAGAAACAAAGTTTTATTTTAAATTGCTGAGATTTTTGCCCTTGTTTGATATTGTAGCATGGCCTAACTTCTTTAAGAAAATAATAGATACAAAATAAGAAAGAATCCGGATAAATACATACTCTTTTGTGGCAAGGTCACCATCTTTGAGCCCACTCGCCCTTGCTGGTATCAAGGCATTGCTTTCTAGCCTGCTAGTCTAGGATGAGTTAGGTAAACACTCTGGGTCTACAAGATTTCTACAATAATGTAGCTCACTTCTAGACTTGTGAGGACTTGATGAGGTTAACATCTGTAAAGCAGAGTAATGCTTTGCACAGCCTAGGAACCATACACATGAAAGTTCTTGTTTTCACTTTTAGTCTTATTGGACTTGACCTTCATCTAGGTTGCCCATTCCATTTCATTTTCAGAGCTATCTAGTCAAAGACCACATCTCAAAACAGTCTCGTGAATCACTCTGTAATAAGAGCGACAGATATGAAAGAATAAAAATAACAAACAACAGTCACAGTAAAGACAAACTCTTGGGAAGTAAAACTGAACAAATTACCTTTAGATTTAATGATCTTATCAATATATGGAGCTTAGCATTTAATTCCCACTTGGTAATGTGGCTCCTTCTATAGTTAATCATAATTTAATACTTTTTGGAGGGCAAGAGAGTGACTTTCTGGTAAATAGTTATATAACAGCCCCTGAGTCCAATTGGAGGTTGTAGAACCATAGGTCCCCACTGGGAAGGGAAGGAGACTCTTTGGAGTTTTACAAAGGAGTAGTACCAGTATGAAAAATCCCCAAACTCTGGGTTTCATATTCCTTTTGTGTGTGACCTGCCAAGAAGAGATCTGGAAGGAAAAGAAGTGGGTACACCCAACTGGGCACAATGAGGATGATTAAGATCATAAGTGGCATGAGAATTAAAAATCATAACTGGGGCTGGGGTTGTAGCTCATTGGTAGAGTGCTTACCTTGCACATGTGAGGCCCTGGGTTCAATCCTCAGCACCACATAACGATAAATACCATACCTTTGTTTTATTTATCTACAACTACAAAAAATTTTTAAATGAACTCATAACTATTTGGAAGCATTTTCTTTCTTTTGATTCATTACCTTTGGAAATAAAGTGACCTTCCTAGGTTAGACAGCCTACGGCTAGTGTCAGAAAAATTGCTGTCAAATTGAGAACTCCATCAATCAAACTGGATTTCTCAATACATTCCAGTACTTTAGAAATCTTAATGGAAATCATACATTTTCCCATGATAAGAGGTCCCATCTGAGCAAGATAAGCCACACCTTTACTCAGATTTGGAATTATATAATGACACTAGATAACTGAGTAGGTTAAGGCACTGGAACCAGAAAGATCTGGGTTCAGGACTCAGTTCCACAATTTCTGGGAGAACTTGGGCAAGATATATATAATTTTTTTCCTCCACTAGGTAGATAAAATAGAACCTACCTAATAAGGGTTTTGGGAAGATTAAAGCAGATCATATGTAACGCATCTGGTGTAGGTAATTCACTTGTGATGACATAGTAGAAAGTTTTAGAAGCTTTGGAAGAAAAATAACAACACAGAATCCTGGATGGTGAAAGTGTTGTGAGCCATTCAGCTAATAATGTGGTGTTAAATTGTACTGTGCAGAGCCTTGAGTACCTGGAGTTGGCTTAGGGGCTCTGAGAGTTTGAGGCCTGGCCCAACACAACCAGGAAACTGGTTTAATCTGTTAACACATTCGTGTTTGTAGTTATAGCACTGCATTGACTATCAACAGAAAGGTTTCATTGCTATTGAAAAATAGCTTGATAACCATTGATTTAGAGAGGTTAGAGTATGTATCTGATGTAACCTGTATTATTATTATTATTAGAGTATGTATTGATGTCTTTTCATTTCCTTTCTTAATCTCTGGATGGAGATATTTACCTAGGGACCCTAGAATCTTGCATTAAAAAGTAAAAAAGCAAATGCTGGTACCATCACAAAAGGCATTTTTATGAATTCATTGCACATTTGCGTTTCATCCAGGATTCATCACTATTAGTTACTGAATTCTCACCCTGTCCCACTGAAGTTAATCAATGACAATTAGCTTTGCAAGAGAATCCTGCATGATATGGTGATGGGAAGACAAGAAGAAACCTATGCCTCTGACTTGCCATGCCATGACAGGAGGAATTACTGTCACCTGTGAGGCACTTGACTTATTCTTAGCAAACCTCTTCTTGGATCAATACTGAGGTCTTCCGCATAAACCAATTAATTTTGTTGTTGGTGCTCGCTCACCCAAGTCATGTATCAGATTTCACCAAGGGTGAGTTCGGATTTAGGCATTTACTCATCCTATAAGGGGATAGAAACGGCTACACTGGCCACGGTTTCTAGAATTAGGGATATGCATGATACTGTCTAACACACAGCACCTGTTTTCCCATTTAATCTCCCTATCTCCCTCCTTCCCGATGACTTCATCTGGCTTATATGTACTCTAATAAGAAGTTCTTGGGCTGGATATGCAGGTCAATAGTAGAATTCTTGCTTAGTATGGTCAATCCCTGGCATTGCAAAAGTTCCCCAACTCAATGGTTATAACATTTATTCTTCGTTTCCTCCCACAGTGCTAGGGATTGAACCCAGGGCCTTACACATGCTAGGTAAACAGTCTACCTAGCTACCCCGCCATCTCCAACATTTATTCCTTTAAGTGATAGATTTCAAACCCAAGCAATCTAGCTTCAGAATCCACCAGCCTAACCATGACTCTTTACTGAGTTAAGTGTCATTTTGTAGAGGGAAAAAATTTTGGTTATAAGCCACAGGCTCATGAATAGCCTAAATCAAAGGTTTTGTGTGTTATACGGACAACCCTAAGGGAGTCATACACAGGACTAGAGGCCCAGTCTCTGAAAATCAAGTGCCTGTATCTCAGACAGTGCTCTCTTTGTACATATTTCATTCAAGAACCTTGAGGAAAGGACGACTGATCTAGACAGAAATGCTTTCCTTTCCCTCCTAGTCAAATGGCATTTTTAAAAGAACAATACTTTATTTGGAAATAATTTTAACCTTATAGAAGCTAATTGAAAAATAGCATAAATGACACATAGATGAAGGTTCTACTGAACACCATCTACTACTAACATTTTACTCAATTTGCTTGTTCATTTATATACCCCTTCTCTTTCTCTCCCCACATATGCAAACACATAATATCTATGTAACCTACCCATGCATGTATAATGTGTGTGCATTATGACATCTTCATAGCATATATACATAACCATGCATAACTTCTATGTATATTCATAATAGTTGTTTTTACTAAAGTATTGATTCACTTAAGAGATCCTAAGAAATAAGATATGAAAGTGAGGATTTTAAAATATGGATCTAAAATATGCCTGCCACATGGTAATAGTAATAATAATGCATAGATATTGGTAGAATGAGCAGCATCACTAATGCTGAAAGGATGGTATTTAGTAAAAGGATGGTATGGAGTAAAACTGTCTCCAAGAGTTCAAGTACCTGCTCCAGAGGATGAGCCAGTCCTTGCCTTCCTGTTTGACTGACTCCAAAATCCATGCTGCCCTCACTAAACCCAGTTGTCTCTCAATGAATGTGCATAAACTCATGAATTTTAAATGAGTTAATAAGCAAGCACATTGCAACTGTTAGAAGCCTAACTGACCCTGAGTGTGTGCGTGTGTGCTTCTATGTTTGGGTGTAGTGTGTGTGGGTCTTTGTACTTTTTGGCTTGTAATTTAATGTTCCAAACTTGGATATGTTTAATCCTAAAAAGTGGAAAGAATAGTACAACGTACATCTGTGAGTCACCACTTAGATCAACCAGCTATTAATATCGTATCATTTCTGCTTTGTTTGCACGTGTGTATGTAGATTTTTTTTGTTGAAACTTCAGAAAGTCTTAGCCGTCATGATATGTCACTTCCTAAAATCCTGAGCATGCACTTGCCATGGTTACATGCATTCTCATATGTAACCACAATGCCATGATCATACGTGGTGACATTAATTTAAAAATATTATTTAATACACATGTTATATGTAATATGCCTGCTATGTTCTGATTTTTCACTGGGTTATTTGGGAAGAAAGGAAATCTGAGTGTCTCCTCTTGTGTTTCTCGGACTTATAGTCAGGAATGACTGCCAGACAGCAGGTGCCTCTAGACTACACAATGCTACTGTGGTCACAAAAGAGCAATATGAGCATCTTAATAAAAAGGAAAAGAATCACAGCAGCTAACTCCTGTCCAGGAAGTGTTGTAAGGAGCATGGGCATTCGAATGATGGGCAGGACATTCAAATCGTCCAACAATAGGAGGCTGAGACTGGGATAATTTGAGGGAAGCTTAACTTTGCCAAATTGGTTTCTGCTCTGAGGATTTGTTTGTTCATTTGTTCTACAACGTCAGCCATGGTTGTAGATGCTAGTGATACATAAATTTATGGTAAAATTCCAGTCCCTGAGAACCTGAGACTACTGATGAAACATGTCAGTAAGTAAATAATGGGAGCCACAGTCCTCTGGAGATTCAACTGGTTGAAACAATCTAAAAGAAATAACCTGATAACATCCATGAGACAGCATGTATTTGCAATGATTTCAACAAATACCACATGTGTGTATATCAACACTGCATGTAAATTAAAATCCTGGCTAAATTACATATGATAAGAGATTTAGTGGACTCTTTCTCAATATTCTGTCAACTCTTTCTTGTGTAATTGAAATTCACTGGACATTTTACTTTTACTGGCTGTGTAGTATTTCTTAGTATGAATTTATAATACAGATTTAATTGTTTCCCTTTCATATAATTTACACCAAATTTGTCACTGTCATACTCAGTTCAGAACGTAGCCAGTTCTAAACTTGGCTGGAAATTCTTATGCTAACAGCCAAAGGATCAAATCAATATGACCTGAGAAGAAGAGAAAAAATGTGAAATTTCTCATAGTGACATTCAATGTCTGTAACTGCCACATGGATCTTATATCTCATCCTTTGGTAGCTATGGAAACTGAAGTTCATGCTGAGAAATGCACATGTCTAAGATTATGCAACTTGTCAATGGAAGAAGTGTGATTTGCACCAAAGTCTGGTGTACACCAATATCCACATAGGTGTGTGTGTGTGTGTGTGTGTGTGTGTGTGTGTGTGTTCCTTGTTCTGACAGAGGAGATTTTAATGGGTAACTGGGTGTCATGGGTGTTGTGGGAAAATCCACAATGCAGTTTTAGAGCTGTAGCTGCTGTACCCTAATTCACCAATAATGCAAAACACTAAGCTTCTATCACCCTTTAAATTAAACAAAATTGGTTCTTCTCTTACAATTTTTGAAGATCTTCCTTTCTTACTTGTGATATTTCAGTTTCATTGACTCCCACACGCAGACGACACTTATATGCAAATATAAACATGCACACAAGAAAGGTGTGAGAATCTCAGGGCTCAACTCTTGAAATGTCAGTGGCCTTGAAGGGAAGCAACCAAAGTCTACTGGTCTTCTCCTGTCCCTGTTGCTGTTGCTGCCACAGGGTGTCACTGTTGAAGCACAGGCAGACCAGCTGCCCAGTGCTGTCCTCTTCGTCCTCAGAACTGGGCACTGACCCGCCAACCTCAATATCCTCTCCCTAAGTGACCTGTTGACCTGGAAGTATGATCTGATCCCTGATCCCTGATTGCTTTCTGGCTTAGCTCCTCCATTCAGATGGCTCTTTCCATGGGGCAGAGTCACCAATATTCATTACACATACAAGACACATAGGTACTTGAGCTGCCTGGCTCAGGTGTGCAAACTGAGTCCACAGTCTATTGGACTTTACATACCTGTGGTCTAGGCTCACCTCTACTTGCTGCTAATGTAGCTTCTTGAGTTTAGACAAATGGTGGGTGTGATCTGCTAAAGATAGCTCTATCTATTTTTTTCCTCCTTCAGTCAAAGAGAAAAAGATCTTTTTTGCTCTTGGCTGTGTGGGGGAGCTGGTTTACTAATCCAGAAGGAATGGAGGATGGAGATTACTCCTCCTAACACTATTCTCAGAGAAGGGATAAAGGCCTTTGTTTTTAAAGTCCGAGTCTTTTTTGTTTGTTTGTTTTTTCTATCTCAGGAGAAATTTTTTTCTTTGTGTCTCAAAACTCCAGGGCCTTCTCTTAGGAAATCATGTTTTCTTTTGGAGAGAAGGAACTGCTATTCAGAGATTAAAGAGAAAAGCAACTGATTCTCTAGTTTTTTCTAACTGTAGAGGGAAGGGGGAAGGTAGGAGTGGTACTGTTACAGGCAGGTGGCATGTGAGTTCTGGCACAATACTTCTGTGGCCCAGGCTCAGGGATCACTGGTGTAGAGACCTACCTGCTGCAGTTGGGGCACTTGGTGCATAGACTCTGAAGCAGAGGAGGTGGCTTTCAAAGAAACTTGCTGGTCTAAGCCTATAGCTGGAGATGGTTCTGTTTGGGTGGATTGGGAGGGCAGCCTGGAAGAGCAGAGTAAGAAGGACCAGTAGCACCCATGGGAGCTGTCACCCCAGGTCTTCCTTTGCTAGAAATGGACATTTGGAGAAAGCCACCTTTGGGATTATAGAAGATACTATGTTTCTTTGATGATGTAAGGGAGCATGGGAGAATCCCAGAGAGTTTAAGAATGGAGTTAGTGCCAATATGGCATTTGGATGCCAAATCAGATTAAATATAATGGGGAGACTTTAAGCCATGTAGGACTGCACCCAGGTGTTGAGGAATCCTCTATAGAATTACCGAAATGCCTACAGCTGCCCATCCAGCTTCAAGCCTTCCATCATGTGGATATATTCCACTACATGGAACCAAAGTCTAATCTTTCAATCTCAGGATCTCTGAGTCTCAAGGGCTATACAGAAACCCTTTCCTGACTCAGGTCAGCTTCTCCTTCCATCTCCTGGGTGGGAGATATGTGTTCAAAAGAAACGTGGGCCTGGTTTTGTACACTAATCAAGTTCCATCCAGGTTTTACAATATGTATATGTCGTGTTTAGGCCATTGCATTATAGGAACCTAATTCATCTTGTGGAATAGCAGCTCTATCCCTGACCCTCAATTCATGAATACCTCTTCCTTGACCTTTGGTAGAATACTAGCAGCACTGATGTGAGAAATCATATGGAAATGTGCTCATGTGGAAATGCCATGCTCTTTACTATCTTCTCAATTCAACCTCTCCCACTCTACTCTGCCTTCTAAACCTAGCAGGAATATGTCTTGCTCTTTTGTCCTAGGCATCTTGGGGAGTTGTTGTTCTTCTTCTCCTCTTCCTCCTCCACTTTCTCCCCCTTCTCCCCCTTCTTTTGAGATGGTTATTGCTGTTTTGCCCAGCTGGCCTTGAACTGGTAATCCTCCTGCTTCGGCATCCCCAGGTAGCTGGGTCTGCAGGTTTGCACCACCGAGCCTGGCTGGGGAGTTTCTTTTTATTTCTCATTGTTCCTGATCCTTGTAGACGGGCTAGAGTAATTTTTTCTGGTCCTTTTTCCATTTAAGTTTTTCTTTTTTATTTTATAGCATAATCCCTCACTGGTTTCATTGTCCTTTTCCTGTACAATATTCCTTCCTTTAAATTTCCTCTGACTTGAATCCTGTCTGTTTGGAGCTTAGACATGGGGATGAGATCTGTCTGGATTTATTTTGGATGGGGTCTCTAATTTTCAGATCCGCTAGGAGAATAACACTGCTTCCCAATTCATTTTGTTTGTCCTTATGATATTTGGACTTTTGATTTTGACTTTCCTGTCTTTGTTCTTGTGTGCTACATGGCTCATGCTTTAGTGGAGGCTAGAGCAATTAGTAGCCTCCCTTGTGGATGGTGCTTGGGGAAGTACAATCGTATTCTATAAGAAGCATCATAGTATGGTGTTCGAACTCCAAGCATTTAAGGACTTCTCCCATCAGGGAGATTGTGGCTCCTTAGCATCATCACAACGTGGAGAGTTATTCTCCTGGAGTGAAAGGGGGCTGAGCAGACCCCTGCTTTTGTACCTTGAGTGTTCAGATTACTGGGAAGATGTGCAGTCTTATACTCCTCTGCTCCCAGTTAAGAACCACTAGTGCCATTCAAAATGGCCCAAAGGAAAGAAGTCGAAATCCCAGGGAAGATCAAATGGTGAACACGGAATATACTTAAGAGGATACAGACCTGTCCAGTACAGATCTTGTTACTTCAGAGCATCATTATTAATTCACTGTGATTCATTAGTATGCATAGAAGGCTACAATCATTCTCTGCATAAAATGTAGATTCAGTCATTCTCATTAGATCCTGTGGCATCTCAGTAAAATTCTTCCCTCCTGTCAGAATGGAAGATTCCACACCTATCACCCCTGCTCAGGATCCCGTCCTGACCCTCCCTCGGAGATGTCTTGTTATTGATTACTTTCTCCCTTCTGTGTCTTTGATCCTTTTCTTTGCCCTGAGCTTTTTCCTGTCAGCGTTTAAATATATATATCAGCCTCTTACATCTTAAAAATCTGAATATTATTTGCCAAATAATCTTTGCATAATCTTTTCTTATAACTAGACCACTGACCAGAGCCTCAAAGAGTGATCCTACTCTATTGCCTTCTGAAGAAAAAAAGCTGCTTATGACCTCAGCAATATTAACAAATTGAAATGTCAGAACCATAATGCAGTGCTGCAACCAAAGCCCATCTGCTTTTAAAACAAAATTAGGACGACTCCTCTTATGCCTCAGTAGCCTGTTTGCTGCCATCATCCACAGAAGTCCAGACCTCTTCATGCATTTACTGCCACCTGGAATCCTCTTACTGATCTCCGTGTACCCTAAATCTGTCTCAATTTGACAACCTTCCACTTGGTCTCTGTTACTGTACCTTCTGGAATTCCTGCTTTATGATTGGCCAATAGCCCTCTGTATTTGTCAAATTGGGTTGCTATAAAAAAGAAAAACATTGATTGGGTGGTTTGAACAACAGATTTCCATTTCTTACAGTTTCTGGCATCTATGAATTCTAAGATAAAGGTGCTGGTAGGTGTGTTGTGTAGTGAGGTCGCTCTTCATGGTGCCTCCTCACTGTGTCTTCACACAGTAGAGACAGAGTGAGCTCCAGTCTCTTCCTCTACTTACAAGGCCACTAATTGCATCATGGAGTCTTACCCTTATGACCCCATCGAAACCCAATTAATTCCCAAAGGACCCATTTGAAAATATTATAACATTTTGGGGTTAGGCTTCAACATAGGAATTTTAGGGGTAGAAAAATATTCAGTGTATAACATTATGTTCTTCTCTCCATACCTGGAACTCTTGTATACAAAACACATTCATTCCATCTCAATAGCCCTCAAATTCTTAATGCTCCAGAATTAACTCTAAAACATAATACCCAAAGTCTTATCAAAATATCATCAAAATCAGACATGGGCAATATCTGAGGTATAACTCATTTTGAAGTAAAATCCATCTCTCCAGCTGTAAAATTGTGGGTCTAGATAAGTTACATGACTCCAAAGCATAATGGTGAGACAGGTTCAGGATAGACCTTCCCATTTCAAAAGAGAAATAAGGGAGTAGGTTTTGACAGGTCCCAAACAAGTCTCAAACCCAGCAAGACAAATTCCATTACCTCTTCAGACTGGAGAAGACTCCTCTCTGGTTTTATGTTCTGCCTTCTGGACCCAATGGCACAGTGTTCTCATCTTCAAGACTGTTCTCCTGACTCCATAGCTCTGCCAGGTGAGGGTTGTGTTGCTAAGACTTCTGGTGGTATGGACCATTGAAAGTGGAACTTGTGGTGACCCCTCTTCCCCGCCACCCTTTGAAACCAAGGATTGATTTTTGTGGTGATCTTTCTTTTCAGGGTCATTGTTCCCATGTTTGAGGAATAGTGTGTTAGTGGCTAGATAGCTCTGTGGCCTGGTCCTGCAGGAGTTCAGACATTGACAGCCCATTGTTCCTGCACCCTCAAGTCTCCTCATGCCATTTTTTTGTTTACTCAGAACCTTTAACAGAAACGGGGTGGTCCCTAAGGACACTGCTTCCCCTGAAGCCTTCAGTTGGAGGCATCTTTCCCCATCATGTGCCACATATTTGAAAGCCATGTGGTGAGGTAGGTGTCTTCTTAATTCGCACCATCACACCAACACTTATGAACCAGTAGGCTTTTTTTCTCTCTCTCTTTTTTTTTTTCCTCCAAAATTGCATGCTCACGGCATCTGATTCCATCATGGTATCATGAATCCCAGCGAGGGAAACAGATGGCACACTCACAGGAGGAAAAATCAAAGAATGTTTTAAAAAGAGAGCATTTGCAAGATGCAAGTAGGACAGAGAGAGACCACAAGGAATGGTGGAGGAAACTGGGACTAGTAATAGTGGTCCCCTCAAGGGAGCACCAGGGGGTGAGTCGCCATCAGATCCCAGAAGAAGAGACTCAGGTTGAATTGGCTGCCTTGAGTCATCAGTGACCTTCAGCCACGGGGCACAGCTTCATGCCCACAGTCTACTGAGAGGATTCCTACTGACTGGATCCTGACAGAAACCACAGGACAAGGGATCCCCTTGAGGTATTCCAGATGGAAGTCTTCGGGTCCTAGAGGAAGTACAGAGCTGATTTGATGGGCACATGACATGGTCCAGGACAATCGTTCTCGTTTAACTGCTGCAGTCGGCTGATCTCCTGGTCTCTCTTCTGTGAAAACTTCTTCGTCATAGCCTTCATCTTGTCCACACCTCATAACATCCTCCTTAGCAACCTCAGCATCTAGGCACCTGTTCCACCCAACATGCTGGCCTCTTGGTTCTCTGACCATTATTTCTTCAATGATCCTTTCCTTCCCTCAAGGCTTGCACACCCACAGTCCACCCTGGAACTTGTTACTGAAGAGAGCATTGGCATTGAAATCTTCCATTTATCCCAATTTTGCAACCACCTTCTTTCTTAACAGCTCATGGGCTCAAATAATCCTACTGCAAAAATCTTCACACCCATTAATCTTCTAAATCATCTACCTCAATGCATTCTAACAGCCCCTTTTGTGTTGACTTGCTTGCTTGCACAATTCAGAGCCTGAGGCTGCTGCTTATTATTACCTCTTTACCTTTTCCTCTCCTTCGTTTTTTTTTTTTTTTTTTTTTTGCCTGGTGACACCCCAGTCGGTGATGATTCAACCATCCAGCCACATGTTCTGAGCTTGCATGCAGACAGCTGAGCATTGTAGGGGGGCATGATGCAGCCAGGCAGGCTGGTTTCCCTTTAAGGACATCATCTGAGACTCAAAGGAGCAACCCAGTTCTGGCTGGCACCCGTTCTGGATCTGTCTTGTGAGTTGACTTCCTCATTCTTTAAGTTAACTGTTTTGTACCTTTTTGTTTTTTCACAAACTTTCATCCCCTTCCTGTACTTTCCTTCCCCGTAACATTTCACTTAAACATCGAAATGATCAGTTTGGAATTTCTTCTGCCTTTCACTTCCAAATCGAGAAACCTACTTATGGTTAATCTCATGTCCTTCTCTCTAGAAGGAAGAAAACGATTTTCATCAAATTTGGGGACCTTCATTTGGCCTCCAGGTCCCATCTCTTTTTGGCCTTCTCCTGTCCTTTGATTAGATCTCCACCCTTCAGTTTTGCTTCTCTCTCTCTCAATTGGGACCGTCCCTGCATGGATAGTCCTCTTTCAAACTCCAACTGAAGGTCCTAGACACTCTTTTGACTTCACTCTTCTTCCAACATCACTTTCTCTTTTATATCACTTCTTCTGTCTTGGTTTGTTGTATTCTAGACCCTCATTTCCATCTACCTAACTGGCAGCTTTTCCTCAGGCTATTTTTCTCGAATCTCCTGCTCCATCCAATCCTTCCCTCTTCAGGGATCAATCCCAGGACTTTCTTTCTCCTTCAGAGTTCTCATCCACTTTCTTAAATACCAACCATCTGTAATCAGTTTTTCACCTCTAAGATTATGCTCTTTTATGAGGATAAGAAGAATAAGAGACATACAGGAAGTCACATCTATGAGTGGCCTTTTGTCCACTTTCTGATATTAAGCCTTTTCCCATCTCCAAAACAGCTCTTATTAATAGGGAGTCATAATGCTTCAGCCAGTCATCTTCCTAGAGAGAACAGTCTGCAGTCTTGATTGGCTAATTGTCATGGCCTAGGGCACAGAGGGCAGAGACGGGTCTCACTGCAGGGCTCTTTCCTTCCATTCTGAAGGCACTTGGCAATATTCTTCCCACGTAATCAGAAAACAACATCATAAGCCCTCTCTAAAGAGCTGAAAGTTCATTCACTTCCAGTTTATAAGATCTGGCACAGAAGATAAACTTAATTTGTTACCCTTGATCTAGACAACTTCCCAAATTTAATGATATTTTTACTAAAGAATCTCCCCCAACTCTCTAATTTGGGGAACCCAAATTGAAATGATAAAACCTCTTTTTAAAGTGAATCAGTCCATGAAGTAGCTCTAATATCTATATCAACAAAACACTCTTCATATTTAGGTTTATGACATGATGTTTCTACGTATCTTTTCCTTCCTGAAGGCTTAAATGCACAGCTTATTTGGAAAAATCCATAGTCCTTTCCATCACAAAAGTGGTCTTAGTTGAGATGTACTAGGCTTGCTGATCTTCTCCAAAATATTAGAAACAATGAATTCATAACACCTAAACTCTCTCTCTTGCTTCGTTGGTTTCCTAGGAGAACTGTGATTCTCTACCTTCATGCCAGAATACAGGAGTTGGAAGCAAAAAGTCCAATTGCTGGTTTTCTTTCAGGTTATCAAAAAACATTTCTCTAAATGGATTTTAGAAAACAACTTCCTTCATTTCTCAGCCTGTGATCTTTCCAATCACACAAGAAAATATCCTTGGCAGCAATATTACTTCATGAGCTCATCAACTTTAGTATGAAGTCTAGGGACCAATCACGGAGCTATGTTTCATATAGTAAATACTTGCTTCTCTCCATCTTGATTCAATTTCTCTTCTCTCATATCATGGGCATGTTTTAAAGATCTCATTTTTCTAAATTAGATACACCTGGATTGTTTGGAGGCTTGATTTAATAATCATTGGCCTCATTATACTCTAAGCTCTTTATGTCTGACAGTAAAAATGTTTGGAAATCAATATATTAGGATATTAGGGGCAATAAGCCTCCCAGGAATGAAAATGGGTTTTTATTTTGCATCATCTTTCTCTGAAGCCATGCCATGGAGACATATATCCACAAATCTCTCTTATTTTTCTTAATCTGGTTTAAAAATACTTCCCTTAGTATCTTAATGTAAAATTTGTATTGGCAATATGAAGTTTTATAAAATGATCAAAATATAAACTGTCCATGAATATTCTACTTTATATGATATCAGAATTTATTTTTATTCACTTTTTTCCCCCTTAGCCTGAAAAAGAGAAGGACAGGGCTTACATTTTCCCAACAAGAAACAGTTACGAAAGGTTCATTTGTCAATCATCTTTGGTATGAAAAAAAGTTGGAGGATTTCTTTAGAGAGCATATGAAAGTGAAGTATTAAGGATATGTAGGAAGAAGAGAATGCTATTAAGATTACAGTACCGTGGGCTGGGATGTAGCTTAGAGGTAGAGTGGGTGCTTTGCTTGTGCAAGGCCTGGGTTTGATTCCTAGTACTGTGGGAAAAAACCCAAAAGATCATGACAAATTATTTCATTTTGTTTGTTTTGGGTCCACTTTAAATTTTTTTCTTTTTAAATGATCCATGATAACTGTACATATTTATGTGATTCAGTGTTGATAATCAGTACATGTTTACAGTGTGCAATGATCAAATGAGGGTAATGGCTTTTTATCTACTTATATATGTATAATTTCTTTGTTTTGAGCCTTCAATCTCTTCTAGTTCTTCAAAAATCTATGATAAATAGTTATAAAGTATTCACATAATTTCCTTTACTTCTTTCCATTTTGCCACAAATGACAAAATTTTCTTCTTTTATGGTCTAATAATAGTATATGTATACCACTGTTTTAGTCGGGTTTTTTTCGTCACTGTCACCTGACAAGAGCAATTTTAGAGAAGGAAAAGTTTATTTGGGACTCAGGGTTTCAGAGGTCTTAGTCCATAGATGGCTGGCTCCATTGCTCTGGGTCTAAGGTGAGGCTGGATGACATCATGGTAGAAGAGTGTGGTGGAGGAAAGCAGCTCAGGACATGATCACCAGGACTCAGAGACAGGGCTCTGCTAAGGACAAAATGGAAACCCCAAAGGCATGTCCCTAGAGACCTACCTCCTCAATCCACACTATAGCTGCCTGCAGTCATCACCCAGTTAATCCATTCGAGTGGATTAATGAACTCATTAGGGCAAGGCTCTCAAAACCCAATCATTTCACCTCTAAACTTTCTTGCACTGTCTCACACATGAACTTTTGGGGGACACCTCATATCTAAACCATAATAGCCACATTTTCATTATCTACTCATCTGTAATAGAAACTTTGCTTGATTCTATATCTTGGCTACTTGTGAATACTGCAGCAATAAACAGCAGATACATTTTGGTTGCTAATTTCACGTTCTTTGGATGTACACTCAGAAGCAGGATAGTTGGATCACATGGTATTTTTTTAGGAGCCTCCACACTGTTCTCCATGATGGCTGTACTAATTTACAATCCCAATAAGAGTGCATGAGAGTTTCTTTTCTCCATATCCTCAAAGTGATTATTTTTTGTTGTTTTAATAATAGGCATTTTAAGTGCACTGAGATGTATCTCATTGTAGTTTCTCTTTACTCTGTTGATAATTTTTTGTGCAGAAGATTTTTAGTTTGGTATGATTCCATTTGTTTGTTTTTGCTTTTGTTGCCTCTTATTTTGGGGTCTAACCGAAAAAAAAAATCATTGCCTACATGTCTCCTTTTCTTTTAATGGTCTCATAGTTTCAGGTCTAACATTTAGGGCTTTGGTCCATTTTGTGTTCATTTTTGCATCTGGTGTAGAGACAGGAGTCTATTTTTGGTCTTCTGCATATGGATATACAGTTTTTCAAATTATTTTATTGAAAAGGCTGTCCTTTCTTCAATATGTGTTTTTGGTGCTTTATTGAAAATCAGTTGGCTATAGATATGTGGATTTATTCCTGGGTTCCCTATTCTGTTCCATTCCTCTGTGTGGTTTTTAAGGCAGTACCATGCTGTTTCTGTTACTACAGCCCTGTAGTGTGTCTTGAGATCACTTACTGTGATGCGTCCAGCTTTGTTCATTTTGCTCAAGATTGCCTGAACTATTTGGGAGGTTTTGTGGTTCCATATATATTTTAGGATCATTTTTCTGTTTCTGCAAAGAATGCTTTTTATTTATTTATTTATTTTTTAAAATTTTTATTGTTGGTTGTTCAAAACATTACATAGTTCTTGATATATCATATTTCACACTTTGATTCAAGTAGGTTATGAACTACCATTTTTACCCCATATACAGATTGCAGAATCACATAGGTTACACATCCATTGATTTACATATTGCCATACTAGTGTCTGTTGTATTCTGCTGCCTTTCCTATCCTCTACTATCCCCCCACACCCCCCTCCCCTCTTCTCTCTCTACCCCCTCTACTGTAATTCATTTCTACCCCTTGTATTTTTTTTCCCTTTCCCCTCACTTCCTCTTGTATGTAATTTTGTATACCCCGAGGGTCTCCTTCCATTTCCATGCAGTTTCCCTTCTCTCTCCCTTTCCCTCCCACCTCTCATCCCTGTTTAATGTTAATCTTCTTCTCATGCTCTTCCTCCCTACTCTGTTCTTAGTTACTCTCCTTATATCAAAGAAGACATTTGGCATTTGTTTTTAAGGGATTGGCTAGCTTCACTTAGCATAATCTGCTCTAATGCCATCCATTTCCCTGCAAATTCTATGATTTTGTCATTTTTTAATGCAGAGTAATACTCCATTGTGTATAAATGCCACATTTTTTTTATCCATTCGTCTATTGAAGGGCATCTAGGTTGGTTCCACAGTCTTGCTATTGTGAATTGTGCTGCTATGAACATGGATGTAGCAGTGTCCCTGTAGTATGCTCTTTTTAGGTCTTTAGGGAATAGACCGAGAAGGGGAATAGCTGGGTCAAATGGTGGTTCCATTCCCAGCTTTCCAAGAAATCTCCATACTGCTTTCCAAATTGGCCGCACCAATTTGCAGTCCCACCAGCAATGTACAAGTGTACCCTTTTCCCCACATCCTCGCTAGCACTTGTTGTTGTTTGACTTTCTAATGGCTGCCAATCTTACTGGAGTGAGATGGTATCTTAGGGTGGTTTTGATTTGCATTTCTCTGACTGCTAGAGATGGTGAGCATTTTTTCATGTACTTGTTGATTGATTGCATGTCCTCCTCTTAGAAGTGTCTGTTCAGGTCCTTGGCCCATTTGTTGATTGGGTTATTTGTTATCTTATTGTCTAATTTTTTGAGTTCTTTGTATACTCTGGATATTAGAGCTCTGTCTGAAGTGTGAGGAGTAAAGATTTGTTCCCAGGACGTAGGCTCCCTATTTACCTCTCTTATTGTTTCTTTTGCTGAGAAAAAACTTTTTAGTTTGAGTAAGTCCCATTTGTTGATTCTAGTTATTAACTCTTGTGCTATGGGTGTCCTATTGAGGAATTTGGAGCCCGACCCCACAGTATGTAGATCGTAGCCAACTTTTTCTTCTATCAGATGCCGTGTCTCTGATTTGATGTCAAGCTCCTTGATTCATTTTGAGTTAACTTTTGTGCATGGTGAGAGAAAGGGATTCAGTTTCATTTTGTTGCATATGGATTTCCAGTTTTCCCAGCACCATTTGTTGAAGATGCTATCCTTCCTCCATTGCATGCTTTTAGCCCCTTTATCAAATATAAGATAGTTGTAGTTTTGTGGATTGGTTTCTGTGTCCTCTATTCTGTACCATTGGTCCACCTGCCTGTTTTGGTACCAGTACCATGCTGTTTTTGTTACTATTGCTCTGTAGTATAGTTTGAAGTCTGGTATAGCTATACCGCCTGATTCACACTTCCTGCTTAGCATTGTTTTTGCTATTCTGGGTCTTTTATTTTTCCATATGAATTTCATGATTGCTTTCTCTATTTCTACAAGAAATGCTGTTGGGATTTTGATTGGCATTGCATTAAACCTATAGAGAACTTTTGGTAATATCGCCATTTTGATGATGTTAGTTCTGCCTATCCATGAACAGGGTATATTTTTCCATCTTCTAAGATCTTCTTCTATTTCTCTCTTTAGGGTTCTGTAGTTTTCATTGTATAAGTCTTTCACTTCTTTTGTTAGGTTGATTTCCAAGAATTTTATTTTTTTTGAGGATATTGTGAATGGAGTGGTTGTCCTCATTTCCATTTCAGAGGATTTGTCGCTGATATACAGGAATGCCTTTGATTTATGTGTGTTGATTTTATATCCTGCCACATTGCTGAATTCATTTATTAGCTCTAATAGTTTCTTTGTAGACCCTTTTGGGTCTGCTAGGTATAGAATCATGTCATCTGCAAATAGTGATAATTTGAGTTCTTCTTTTCCTATTTTTATGCCTTTAATTTCTTTCGTCTGTCTAATTGCTCTGGCCAGTGTTTCGAGAACTATGTTGAACAGAAGTGGTGAGAGAGGGCATCCCTGTCTTGTTCCAGATTTTAGAGGGAATGCCTTCAATTTTTCTCCGTTCAGAATGATGCTAGCCTGAGGCTTAGCATAGATTGCTTTTACAATATTGAGGTATGTTCCTGTTATCCCTAGTTTTTCTAGAGTTTTGAACATAAAGGGATGCTGTACTTTGTCAAATGCTTTTTCTGCATCTATTGAGATGATCATATGGTTCTTATTTTTAAGCCTATTGATGTGGTGAATAACATTTATTGATTTCCGTATATTGAACCAGCCTTGCATCCCAGGGATGAATCCTACCTGATCATGGTGCACAATTTTTTTGATATGTTTTTGTATCCGATTCGCCAGAATTTTATTGAGGATTTTTGCATCTAGGTTCATTAGAGATATTGGTCTGTAGTTTTCTTTCTTTGAAGTGTCTTTGTCTGGTTTAGGAATCAGGGTGATGTTGGACTCGTAGAATGAATTTGGAAGTTCTTCCTCTTTTTCTATTTCCTGAAATAGCTTGAAAAGTATTGGTATTAGTTCCTCTTTAAAGGTTTTGTAAAACTCTGCTGTATACCCATCCGGTCCTGGGCTTTTCTTAGTTGGTAGTCTTTTGATGGTTTCTTCTATTTCCTCAATTGATATTGGTCTGTTTAGGTTGTCTATATCCTCCTGACTCTATCTGGGCAGATCATATGACTTAAGAAATTTATCGATGCCTTCACTATATTCTATTGGAGTATAAGGATTCAAAATGATTTCTGATTATCTTCTGTATTTCTGAAATGTCTGTTGTGATATTGCCTTTTTCATCCAGTATGCTAGTAATTTGAGTTCTCTCTCTTCTTCTCTTCGTTAGCATGGCTAAGGGTCTGTTGATTTTATTTATTTTTTCAAAGAACCAACTTTTAGTTTTGCCAATTTTTTCAATTGTTTCTTTTGTTTCGATTTCATTAATTTCAGCTCTGATTTTAATTATTTCTTGCCTTCTACTTCTTTTGCTGTTGTTTTGCTCTTCTTTTTCTAGGATTTTGAGGTGAAGTATTAGATCATTTATTCGTTGGTTTTTTCTTTTTTTAAGGAATGAACTCCAAGCAATGAATTTTCCTCTTAGAACTGCTTTCAATGTGTCCCATAGATTCCAATATGTTGTGTCTGTGTTTTCATTTATCTCTAAGAATTTTTTAATTTCCTCCTTGATGTCTTCTATAACCCATTGATCATTCAGTAACCTATTGTTCATTCTCCAAGTGATGCATGATTTTTCCTTACTTCTTTTATCATTGATTTTCAGTTTCATTCCATTATGATCAGATAAGATGCATGGTATTATCTCTAATCCTTTATATTGTCTAAGAGTTACCCTGTGACATAATATATGATCTATTTTTGAGAAGGATCCATGTGCTGCTGAGAAAAAAGTGTAACTGCTTGATGTTGGGTGGTATATTCTATATATGTCAATTAAGTCTAGGTTATTAATTGTGTTATTGAGTTCTATAGCTTCCTTATTCAACTTGTTTGGAAGATCTGTCCAGTGGTGAGAGAGGTGTGTTGAAGTCTCCCATGATTATTGTATGGTGGACTATTAGACTCTTGAACTTGAGAAGAGTTTGTTTGATGAACATAGCTGCACCATTGTTTGGGGCATATATATTTATGATTGTTATGTCTTGTTGGTGTATGGTTCCCTTGAGCAGTATGTAGTGTCCCTCTTCATCCCTTTTGATTAACTTTGGCTTGAAATCTATTTTATTTCATATAAGTATGGACACTCCTGCTTGTTTCCGAAGTCCAAATGAGTGATATGATTTTTCCCAACCTTTCACCTTCAGTCTATGTATGTCTTTTCCTATCAAATGCATCTCCTGAAGGCAGCATATTGTTGGATCTTGTTTTGTGATCCATTCTACTAGCCTGTGTCTCTTAACTGGTGAGTTTAAGCCATTAACATTTAGGGTTATTATTGAGATAAGGGTTGTTCTTCCAGCCATATTTGTTTATTTATGTTACTAAACATGGTTTGTTTTCCTCTTTGATTATTTTTCCCCCCTTTACTGTACTATCTCCCGCTGTTGGTTTTCATTGATATTTTCCATTTCCTCTTCCTGTAATATTTTGCCGATGATGTTTTGAAGAGATGGTTTTCTAGCTGCAAATTCTTTTAACTTTTGTTTATCGTGGAAGGTTTTAATTTCATCTTCCATCCTGAAGCTTAATTTCACTGGATACACAATTCTTGGTTGGAGCCCATTTTCTTTCAGTGTTTGAAATATGTTATTCCAGGATCTTCTAGCTTTCAGAGTCTGTGTTCAAAGATCAGCTGTTATCCTGATTGTTTTACCCCTAAATGTAATCTGCTTCCTTTCTCTTGTACCTTTTAAAATTCTCTCCTTATTCTGTATATTGGGCATCTTCATTATAATGTGTCTAGGTGTGGATCTCTTATGATTTTGCACATTCGGCGTCCTGTAGGCTTCTAGGATTTGGGATTCTGTCTCATTCTTCAAGTCTGGGAAGTTTTCTCGTATGATTTCATTGAATAGATTGCTCATTCCTTTGGTTTGGACCTCTATACCTTCCTATATCCCAATGACTCTTAAGTTTGGTCTCTTTATGTTATCCCATATTTCTTGGATGTTCTGCTCATGGTTTCTTAACAGTCTTGCTGAGCTGTCTATGTTCTTTTCAAGTTGAAATACTTTGTCTTCATTGTCTGATGTTCTATCTTCTAAGTGTTCTACTCTGCTGGTAGTATTCTCAATTGGGTTTTTAAGTTGATTTATTGCTTCCTGCATTTCTAGGATTTCTGTTTGTTTTTTATAACCTCTATCTCCCTGTATAGTTGATCTTTTGCTTCTTGGATTTGTTCTTGCAATTCATTGTCGAAGTGGTCGAAGTGGTCTTTCATTGTCTGATTTTGCTGTCTAATGTCTTCCTTGAGACTCCAGATCATCTGAAGCATGTATATCCTGAATTCTTTATCTGACATTCCATCTGCTGCAGCTATTACCTCTTCTAAAGTTGAGTTGACCTGCATTGCTTGTGGTCCTTTCCTTCCTTGTCTTTTCATACTACTCGCATTTCTTTCTGCTTGGTCTAAACTGTTGTGTTATTGAATTTTCCCCCTATATATTTATATTGCTCTTGTATAGTTGAAAAGTCTTCCTTGCAGGGGCGGGCGACGGCTGTGCTCCTCCTCCAATTGGGGTGATCTGTCTACCACGCTGACGGACCACTGGGCCTGTTCTGCCGGTCGGTCGCAGGACTGCCTACCATGCAGGTGCGGGCGGCAGGTCTGCTCTGCCCCTACTCCAATTGGGGTGACGTGACTACCATGCAGGCTGGTTGCTTGGAAAAGGAGTGGATTTGGTAGGTCTCTGCACACAGCCCTGCCAGTCACTTGAGTCCCCTTCACCGCCTGGAACAGTTAAACCAAAGCTCAAACTGGCTGAGGAGAGCCCTGGGATCCCTATCTGAGATCTGGTGAAAATGGCCTTTAAAGTTGCTTTGTCATCACTGAAAACAGGTTACTAAAAATTTAGAGTTCCTTACAGGCTTTTTGGGATATTCACTCTTGTCCTCTCCTCTGCTCTACCTATTCTACTGCTCCCATTGGTGTTTTGATGAGTACTGCCATTAAGCAATACTAATTTGTCATTTTACATGGATACCATCATTTTTCTTATTGGACTCTATGAGCCATACCCTTGAGATTTCACACAGGGAGAAATAATCTCAAATTTCCTACAGGTAAGGCTTTGGTATTAATAACAGAAGAAATTTATCTAATTATTTCAGTGGTTTTAAAAACAAATAAAATTTTTCATTTTTAAGATATAATGACAAAAACATTTTAATTTTTCTATTTTAAAAACATTGTAATAAACAGTTGTTTATAAAAATCATACTTTCTTTGAATTACTTTCTTGGCTGGAATTTCAATTTAGAGTACAAACAACAGCAACAAAAATCCAAAAGGAAAGAAAAAGCCAAGATAATGGTAGAGAAGAAGAACAATAAAAAACCCAAGTTGCTTTTTAATAAAATTTTTCTTAATTTATTTTATTCATTTATTTGTATGTGGTACCTGAGAATTGAACCCAGTGCCTCACACATGTGAGGCAAGTGCTCTACCACTGAGCCACAACCCCAGACCCCCCCTTTTTTTTAAGTATTACATGAGAACAGGGGAAGAGGGATTTCTGTGAGCTTGAAAAAAAGTTAGTAAAGGTTGATAGCCAATCCTCTTGCTAAAAGTTAGGGAATGAAATGTAAATAAAAAGCAGCAGCAAAGTGTTTTGATAAATCCAAGGTTTTAAGAAGAAAACAGGAATATTACAATATTTGAGTAGACAATGAATGTGAGCTGGAAAGCTATGGTCAGGAAAGGGAGTATAAATGTATGCGTGTGTTTGTGTACACACACACACACACACACACACACACACACATTCAAAAATATCTAACCCTATTTCTTAAGAGGTCAAAAAACAATGACCAACTCAGCATTAACAAACTTTCATAGAACCCAGACTGTGGTCTTAAAGACACTTTACAATTTTAACAAAGTTTTTTTTTTGATAATTAACTGGGGATGGGAAATGCACATAATGGCCTTAGAATATTTTGATATGCCAGATAACAAGGAAGCTATCAAAGACTAATGTATTCATGTTAAAAGAGCTCAAAAGCCAATTCAAAAAGGTTTATGCTGACCAAAGATGGAAGAATTTGAGCTGTAATGAAGACAAAAATTATGTCTTGAAACCTATCAAATACATTTAAATCCATGAGTTCCTAATTTCTATATCTTTATCTTTCTATTCTTTCTATATATCAAATGAAAGAATATCAATAATTTATCCTCCTAGTCTATTTAACCTCTGTTCCGGGGTAATCAAATTGTAGATGAGGGGAAGAGTTTCCTAAAAAATTACCCCAGTTAATAAAAACAAAAGAACAGAATTGAAACATCATTATTTTGCAAGTCCCAGTGAATTGAAGGATCTAGGCATTAAGTATCTGGTAACATCAAAAAAGGAAAACCCAGATATAAGTGCTTATTGATGAACAAATATATCTGTAACCTTGCCAAAGGAGTTAAGCTTGAGTCTAATCTACTGCCATTTTGAAAGAAAAGTAGAGGAACATTTTGTCCTGAAGCACAAGTATGCCCTCAGCAAAATCCAGACTGTGGGAAATAACAGGTCAAAAGATTAGTTTCCTCAATGAACTAGTTATAAGAACAGGAAAAAGATTTAAAGAAACTTAAAGATGTCACTCTTAAGAAATAAGAAGCATAGACTACTGTATCTAGGGAGACAAACTAGGGTAAAAATAATAGAGGAATAATGCAAGGAAGAGAGGTGTAAAAGCCAGGAGGGTTGTCCTTTTGGAAGGAGAAAACTGTGGTTGGTATTGGATGATGTGGGGGCAAATGGAGGGTCTGGGTGGAACTTTTGCTTGATCTGTGAAGTGGGTCCTGGGATCATGAAAGGAAAAAGTTCAGAACAAAACTGGCCAATTTGCAAGCAAGAATAAAAAAGAATTTAGCAATTCAGAGACTTAAAGGATTAAAAAGAGAACATCTTCTCAAATCTAAAATTGAAAGATAAGGTTGAGGAATTCTTTGAATATAACCTAAATTTATATCTAAAGGGACTAGGGGAAAAAGGAACAAAGCAGAAAATTAACAGAAAGAAGAAAATAATAAGGATCAGAACAGAAAACAGAGATAAGAAAGACTATAGAAGAAAATCAACAAAAACCAGGGCTGGCCCCCATCACTATACAAAACACATGTATGAAGATGTGAATTTGGTATCAACATACCTTATATATAATCAGAGATATGATAAATTATATAATGGTGTATTAAGAATTGTAATGCAAAAATAAAAAATATAAAAAAAACAAAGGCTGGTTTTTTGAAATAGTAAACAAAATAGACAAACCTGTAGCTAGATTAAGAAAAAAAAAAGAATAAAATCAGAAATTAATGTCAAGGGCTAATGAGATGACCTTAAAGTAAGGATCAAATAGAGAGTATTGTCACAATGATGGTTAAATTTTCTGAAAGGATTAAGATTTTCTTCTGGTAAATCCTTTCAGTTGGACAAAGTGGCTCAAGAAACGGAATGCATGGGTGGTTATCCTGCCAGTATGTGATGAACATGAGGTCCTTGCATTTATATTAGATGTGGGGTGTGAAATAAAAAAAGTGATTAGAATAAAAGGGATGATAAGTGACCAACACCTCTGAGAGAATTTGGTCATACACAGAACCCCCAGCTTAGAACAAGAGAGACTGTGATTGATCCGTAACAAGCCATGGAAGCTCTCGAACTTCTACCAGAAGGAAGCTGGCTGAGGAAACTCCTCAGCCCTCCAGGAGGGCATATTCTCCAATGCTCTGTAAAGTTTTGGTCAAGAGTGACAGTGGAGAAGACAGGACCGCTCAGCACATTGACCCAACGGGCAAGGAGAGCAGTGGTCTGGGAATGCCCTCCTGGAGGAGACAGCCTATTGCATCCTGGAACATGAAACCGCATGACGTACTCAGCTGGACTTTGGGATTGCTGTTGTTGAGTGGCTTTTGTATGCCTCATATTTTTTTCTTTCATAAGGCAATGTTCTGAGGTGCTCTTCCTCGCTGCCCTTTGGGAGCGTGATAACCTTGCTTCTAGTTTCCAAGTCTTCAGATCAAGAGCCATGTAGAACTCTCTGTATCACTGAGGCCCTGGACTGAGCAAGTGGATGGCAGGGCTGGCCCTCTCCCCAGCACCCCATAGTGCTGGGTGCACTCTGTGCTGAGAAGGGACAGGGAAATGAATATTTGGTATTCAGCAGGGCAGACCCTCAAATGTAGTGTTACTAGTGACCAGCTTATGGTTTTCTCTTCTGTAGGAGAATTGTAGTTCCTGACTATCAGACTTAGAGACTTCCATTAGTCAATGAAATGTAAGCAGAAGTGATGTGTATTACTTCTAGGAAGAAAAATTTAAAAGTGGTTTGTTCTTTTTTATGTCTCTGGCCCTCTATAGTTACTGGAAATGTTTTAATACTCTGTAATAATAATACATACTCAACTGAAGACACAAGAAAAGAAATTATTTATAAAAACATGTTGAAGGGCAATATAATATCATCTGCATCTAGAGAGAGTCTTTTAACCGTTGGGATACTAGAAATGTGATTTCTTTAATCTGACCTAAGAATTGAAATGATCTGTCCACCCAGTTGATCTGAAGCTTGTTTCAGTAATGCTTTAGAACAGTCATCAGAGTCGCATCCTTGGCTGTCTGAGGAATTCTGATTGTTGCCCCATAGCTCTGGGATATTGTTGCTCAGCCTTTCAGCTGCCACTTCTAGACTATCAAGTCCCCCAGGAAAGAGGAGGTGCCATGTAGAGTGCTAAAGTTTCATCATTATTTCCAACAATCTCTGATTTGTTATTTGTTAATTTGTTAAAAGGAAGGCATTTTCAGTGGGAGTGTTAGAAGAAATTATCTGATCTTCCATTGTCATTAGCTGAAGTCAAATTTTATTCTTTGCATTTCCAGGTTGTCTTGGAGGCACGTAGCCTGTTTTCAGGCCCTAACTGCAATTGGTTTCCTTGATGATATAATATGTTGTATTATTTACTCTGATAAAACTTTTCCAATCTGTCCTATTTTCCCTTTTTACTCTGTCTGTCTGAAAACTGAAATTTCAAGTGTAGTTTCACTGATCTGATTGAAACTTGGTGGATTTTATACTTAATTTTATTATTTTCTATTCTTGCAAACATCTTCTAATAAGTTGGATTTAAATAGAAAGAAAAAAGGTAATTCACACAAAAAATTAACGTGAAACATAAATATAAAAAATGGAAATGGTTGACCTTATTTTAGGAGAATAGGATTACAAATCACATAAATAAGAAACGTGCAAAACAGAATGGAAAATTCAAAAGGTCACTGATAATATTCCAGACATTACTCAATATAATGAGAACTTCCTAATTGCATCAATTTCCTCTTAATTTTTGAAAGAGAATAGGGAGTTTCTGATAATACTTTATTTATCTGTGCATTACCTAAAGAAATGACTCACTTATCTGTTATCATACAATTATAGTCTAAATTTTAGTCTAGATTTCCCAACATTTCTATAAGCCATTTCAGTTTGTATCTGACAGAGTCAGCAGTTCAAGGCCGCCTCTCCTGATGTCAGAACCTCCAATGACTTTGTATGCATCTAATTGTCTAAATTAAATTCTTAATTCCCCTAGAGCAATTTCTTTTTCCTGAATCAAACACTGACTGATGAAGTCTTTTTCCCTGGGAGTTTACTTTTATGTTTATTTAAAAGCCATGGCAGAAATCCAATCCTTTGCCTGCCAAGATCAGTACTCTCTTCTTCAGGGACCTCCTCCCTGTTTCATCTATGAGGTTGGAAAGAGTATTGTCATATTCCTACATCCATGACCACTTTTAATCATCCCAGGGTCAGCTCACCTAAAGTGATTCAGTCAAAGCATTTCTCCGGAATTTCTAGACTTGAATCTGGAGAACCAGTCTCAAACCTTCTCTGTTAGTAAAGCTGTAAGATAAAAGACCTAGGGGCTTCCAGTGGCTGTTTATTTCCTACCCTATAGAGGAAGCAGTGTTGATAGTATAGAGCTGACACTACAAGGACAACAGAACAGTGGGTAGAAGCCTCTTTGTCTTTCAAAAAAAAAAAAACTTGAGGAATCTGTTTTCATACTCAGTGGATTCAACAGTCATATTTCTATCACTTTCATCCAAGAAAAGTCTTGAATAAGAACAAACCAGCCTGTGTGAAGCTGTGGCAATGGCTAGTCTGCAGCTGGCCAATGTGAATGCCAGTGCTTTAGGACAAGCGAGTTTACAGTTACAGCAGTTACTACAGTGAGCAGTCAGGATGTGAGTGCTAATGTTGCAAATATAAGTTAGAAAGAACAGATGCACTTTTCTTGCTGCTTATTCCATTACATTTTTATTGACAAGTGCTTTATGACTGAAGGTTGGTGAAATTTACAGGGTTAAATTTGGAAGGGTAATACATAGGGTGTAGGAAATTAGATCCGAAGTTACCAAGCTAGGGCAAAAATCAGGGTTGGAATTTTCATGGAGCAGCAGAATAATAGAAACTCCCAGTTGAGATGAAGGCTGAAGCCACAGTGAGGCACAGATAATTATAGGCGGGGGACGGGGGGGATGTCTGATTCTTAAGGAGTAACAGGGCTGGAGGCCAAGAGCTGGAATGAGACTTCTTGTTTAGTTAAAAGCTCTCACAGTTGTGCTTGCTACAACCTGGGACCTAAGCAGTTGTGAGCCTAGAGAGGAGGAAAGATAAAGACAAGTCTTTATGGCAGACATGATCTTGAAGATTTGATGTTCATTATTAGTATCTCTCCATGTTTAAGTGGCTACAGTGTGATAACTTCTGTTTTTCAACTGTGGTCCTGGGTCATGCTTGAAGGAGGCAACTATTAGGGTGAGGGAACAAATTACCTAAACAACAACAACAACAAAATCTTCCTGTTCACTTCCATGAAGCCCAAATTCCAATACACATTTAAATTAAATGCTAAGATCTGGCTTCCTAATAAAAGCAGCAATTACAATGTGAGTTCCACTCAGTAACTTACATTAAATAACTTACTTTATAGAACAATATTATCAAGTCTTTAGAGAAACAAAAAACATAATTACATCAAATATGAACAAGAAATCATAAACCAAAATATTATGCTTTGGTTATGTGGTATCCTTCATAAGCTCATGTGTGAGATAGTACAAGAACATTCAGAGGTGAAATGATTAGATTATAAGAGCTGTACACTAAAAGTGGATTAATCCGTTTGTATGAATTAGCTGGGTGGTAACTGTAGGCAGGTAGGATATGGCTAGAGAAAGTAGGTCACGAGGGGTTTATGTTTTGACCCTGGTGAGCAGAGTTCTTCCTTTGCTTCCTGTCATGAACTTAGCAGCCTTTCTCCATATTGGTCTGCTTCACCTTGGCCCCGAGCGAAGGATTTGGCCAACCATGGGATGAATATCTGGAACTGGGAGCCAAAATAAACTTTTCCTCCTCTAAGTTCTCATTGGGTCTTTTGGTCACAGTGATGAAAAGCTGACTAAAACACAAAGATCTAAAAAAGGCATCAATATTTCCGTGTTAGAATTTCCAGAAAAAAAAATGAAGATAATGGAGAGAATAGCAAAGAATTAATATCTGAAAAGATAAGTGTGAATTTCAGAATTGAAGAAGACTGAATACTAAATAGAATGGAGGCTCAATAAAGATGATCTCATTTTTCACTAAGGATGTTTATGGATGAATTTATCAAAGAGATAGAGAATAATCTTAAGAATTACCACAGATTAAAAAACAGATTACCTGCAAAGGAAAGATAGAAGTGAATAGCTTTTTATCAACAATAACACAGGCTAGAAAATAATGGAATAATATTCTCAAAGTACTTAGAAGAAAAAGAATATCTACCTCAATTTTATATCTAACCAAACTGTCACTCTAATGTGAGACAAAGCAAATACTAAGAGGGTTTTCCCACCATCATCACTCTCTAAACGTATTATTGAAGAGTTATTTCATCAAGATTAAAAGTGAACTCAAACGGGAGATGTGAGATCTAGAAGACAAGGCTGAATACGGAAACTGATAAAATATATCAGCAGGTAACTAGCAGGGAGGTGTAGGCAATTTTCAGTGAGTCATTCAACTGTGTTGAGATTTTTGTTGTGGTAAGAAAGAGGAGATAAATACTCATTGATCATGAGATTTGTTAGAAAAACGTCAAGTTAAAATTGTGTTGGCTATCCTCAGTATGCCTCTTAGATCTATTTTTCCTTTTGGGCTTCTAGATGGTGCCTGTGAAGCCCATATTAGAAGATCTGGAAGGCAGGAGAGCAAGGGTGGTGGGAATAGCTCCTCTGTCTCTGACTTGTCTCGATTCTGAGACTCGTCTTCCTGTCTCCAGGGTCGTGACGCTTCTGCTGGGGTTCAGCATTGCCCCCATGGCCTATCTACAAGCTTCTCCCTACATCTTTGTAAATAATCTTTTTACTAAAATCTCTTCAAATTCAGATGTCTAAAATTGAGTGTGCTATTTGGTATCTGACCTATACAAGCAATTTTTTAAAATTGTAAACTATAAAATAGCAAAAAATGCAATCTATAGTTCTGAAGCCTAAAGCAAAAAAAGAGACTCAGCCTAGTGCTGGAAAGTTCTAGCCAGAACCACTGAGCAAGATAAGGAGATAAAGGGCACTTAGACTGGAAAAGAAGAAGATGAACAGTCTCTGTTTGCAGAGAACATGATTTTATTTCTATGAAATTCTAAGGAACCCACAAAAAGCCACTAACAAATCAATCAGTAAAGTTGCAGAATACAAAGTCTACACACAGAAATCTGGAGAATTTTTATACACTAATAACAAACTGTTTGAAAGAGTAAACAAGAAAACAATCACATTTATAATGGCTACAAAAAGAAAATTCTTAGAAATAAATTTATGGAGACAAAGGTCAACACACTGAAAACAATAAAACATTGGTGAAAGAAGCTAAAGAAGACAGAAATAAATTGAAACATATCCTGTATTCATGGATTAGAAAAAATAATATTATTGAAATGTTCATAATGACGAAAGTAATTTGCAGATTTAATGCAATCCCTATCAAAATTTTGATGACATTTTCACAGAAATATTTTTAAAAATCCTAAAATTAGTTTAGATCCAAAAAAGACCAAGAATAGTGAAAACAATCTTAAAAAAAATGAACAAAGCTAGAGGCATTAAACTACCTGACTTCAAAATATACTTCAAAGCTATAGGCACCCAAATAGCATGGTACTGGCTCAAAAACAGATGAATATAGACCAATGGAACAGAATAGAGAGCTCAGAAATAAACCCAGGCACTTAGGGCCAACTGATTTTTGACAAAGGCAGTAAGAACACAATGGAAGAAGGACAATTGCTGCACTAATAAACATTACATGCAGAAAAATGCAATTGTACCCTTTTCTCACACAAAGATGCACTCAAAATAAGTTAAGAACTTAAACATAAGAACTAAAAGTATAAAACTGTTAACAGAAAACACAGTGGAAAATCTCCATAAAAATGGCTCAGACAATTTTTGTTTGGATGTAATCCCTAAGGCACAGGTAATAAAAATAAAAATGGAAAAATTACAACAAACTTAAACACATTACAGGAAAGCAAACAACAAAATGAAGAGATAATCTATGGAATGGGAGAAGACGTTTGTCATTCTCACATCTGTTAATATCTAAATATATCCACATAACTCAATAACAAGGATCTGAATAGACATTTTTCAAAAGAAGAGATGTAAGTGGGCAAGAGGGATACAAAAAAAATGCTCCACATGAGTCATTAGAGAAATGCATGTTAAAATCACACTGAGATGTCACTTTATACCTGATAGAATAACTGTTATCGAACACATAACAAGTGTTGGAGAGGATGTGGGGAAAAGATCCTTTGCACACCTCTTGTATATAATATAAATTAATATAGCCATTATAGCAAAAAAAAAAAATGGAAATTCTTCAACACACTACAAAATAGGACTACCAAATGACCCAGCAATCCCATTTCTGGGTATATATCCAGAGGAAATGAAATCAGGATGTCTAAGGCATCTGCACTCCCATGTTCACAAAGCCAAGATATGTAATCAATTTGTATTCAATCAAGGGATAAATGGATAAAGAAGATGTGGTATATGTACACTATAGAACACTATTTAGCTTTTAAAAAGAAGGAAATCAGGGCTGGGGGTTGTGGCTCAGTGGTAGAGTGCTTGTCTAGCATATGTGAGGCACTAGGTTCAATCCTTAGCACCATATAAAAATAAATAAGTAAAATAAACATATTGTCTGTCTACAACTAAAAAAAAGTTTTTAAAAGAAGGAGATATATAATTTGTGACAACATAGATGAGGCTTGAGGACACTATACTAAGTGTAATAAGCTAGGCACAGAAAGACAATTATTTCCTGATCTCTCTTATACATGGAATCTAAGAAGTCTGGACTTGGAAGCAGGGATGAGAATGGTTGTTACTAGGGACTGGAAGGTAAAGGGTTGGGCAGGGGATGTTGGTCATGGGGTACACAATTTTGGTAAGAGATAGGGATAAGAGCTCTATTGTACAACATGGTGACAATACAACATGATGACAATAGTTAATAATAACATTGCATTCTTGACAATTGGTAATAGTACATTTTAAATGATATCAACACAAAAAATGAGTATGTGAGGCAATATATACAATGATTATTTTGATTTAACCATTCCATGATGTATATATACCTGATAAATACATATGTCTTTTGTCACTTAAAAATAAATAGTTGCAATAAAGGAGAACACAGTCAGTTTATGAATCCAATGGTAGGCAGGGAAAACATCATACATAAAAGGATAATAAAGGCCAAACAATCTGATAGAAACAATTCTAGATATGTCAATATTTCAATATATGAACATATAAGAAATTACATAATCAAAACACCAACTCTGATAAAATATTATAATCATGATAAAAAGCTAATTATATGCAATAAAACAATGTCCTATTACATATAAGATAGATGAACCTAAAATAAAACCACAGAGAGAGAGAGGCTAAAAATAAGAGAAATATAGACAAAAATATGGAGTATAAAAGTATCAACTTAACAAATAAGCCACTGAAGCTGTTTAAAATATGAAGAAAATAACACTTAACGCAAAAACTTTCATAGGGTAAAGTGAGAAGCTCAACAGTTATAAAAGAACAAGTTGCCAGGAAACTGTAAGTCATAAACCTGTGTGTACCTAATTATAGTTTGTTCTAATACATGTTGCAGATTCATCTAAAGTGTGTATAATAAGAGGGTAACATACGCTGTTCTCAAGTACACATAAGACATTTACAGAAATAAACCATCTCTTTTCTTTCAGTGGGGTGGGAAACAGCAATAGGAATGAATGGACTATTGACTCACAAAACAGGGCTGAGTGAAGAAACTGGTGAAAGACTGTGTTTTCTGTGAGTCTACACACACTGAGTGTAGACTGAGACAAAACCAATAAAATGGTGGAAGTTAGGATGATGGTTCTGCCTGAGGGTGTGCACATCAGGGCACAGAGGAAAGTTTTGGATGAGGTTAATATTCTGTTTCTTCCCTAGGATGCTCAGTGTGAAAATTTATTAGAACTTGTATTATGATTTGTGCATTTTCTATATTTATTATTCTTTAGTAAAAAGGTTATTAAAACAGCTTAACCCTGTACCAAGCCTTGATAGATATCTCAGTACACCATATCTCTGAACACAACATGTTTAAAAGAAATAGGGATAAGAAGAATAATGTTATCAGATGGAAAAATAAAAAGAATTATAATAGAAAGATGATAGAACTTTTAAGCTATGATGACGAATAGCATAAAACAAAGAAACAACTATGGATTTCTTTACAAATTAGTCTCATTTTGGATAGACAAATTTAATGCTGCAGAGTGGAAAGGTTTCATGAAGAATTTTATTCATGCCTTGCTGGTTTACTTTCTATAAATCTGTAAGTAGAGGTGGTGTAGAGCAGGTAACAAATGATTGGTTGACTTTGGAAAAATTATTAGAAAGCCAACCCACGTGGAGTTTTACTTAGCCCCATTTTTTTTTGAAGTGGTCCAAATCTTACTTTCCCATACCACATCCTTATGTCCCTAACACCAGTGTTTTGAAAAGATGGCCACAGGTGCCCTTCCTGCAGGCAGCACCATATCTCTTAGTTGTCTTTAAAATGACAAAACAAATGGGCAACTTAGACATAAGCAAGTTCAAATAGTTATATTTATGTGTCTGCTCATGCAATTTCCATGTTAGAGGGAAGAGAAAAAGAGATATAATAGATATGGTCTAAATTTTAAAGCTTTCATTTGTTGGTTTTTTGGGCTGGATGTCTGTTTCTCACTTAAATTCTTATGTCGAAGTCCTAATGCCCAGTTTAAGTATATTTGGGGGGCGGGCTTTGGAAGACACATGAAGTTAGGTGAGCTTAGGAGGATGGGGGTCTCATGATGAGACTAGTACCCTTACAGCACTAATGTTTTCTTCCCCTGCCTCACCCCCAGGCACCAGGGAAAGTTCACCTGCGCACACAGTGAGGGGGTAGCTGTCTGCAAAACCAGGAAGAGAGCCCTCCCAGAAACAAAATCAGCCAGGACTTTGATTTTCTTAAGCTCCAGAACAGCGAGAAAATAAATTTCTATTGTCTAAGGCACCCAGTCTCTAGTGTGCTGCTATGATAGTCCACACCAACTAAAGCAACTGGACCCATGTAGACAAAGCTGAGAATCTAGAGAGTCAGAAACAGATGTTCTCATGCTCCCAGAGCCTTGCCAAATTCCAATAAATTGGCTGGACAAATGCTGGAAATGAAATTGCAAGCATGGGTGATATAGATTTGTAAATATTTTTGATAAATAGAATAATTAATACTCAAATGCATTAGTTACAGACTGGTGGTCTACTCTACTTTGGGCTGAATGCCACTCAATGCTGGCTTCTGTAGACTTAAGATAAATAATTTTCATGTGCAGAAGATGACATTCAATAGATTGGAGAAATGTGCTTGAGAAGAGACATGTGCACAAAGAATTTAGGTTTTTTTTCCAGCAATTAGAACTCAGTTGTTAAGGAATGATAAATAAATTTTAAATATCCACATAAATAACTTTTAAATATCTAAATGCTTAAGTTTGATTTTTGAGACCCATCTTTGCAAATTAGTTTAAAATGCCTACTTTATTTAAATAGCTCCTTTAAAGAAGACACCTGAGCATGTTAAAGTTGGTATCTGAGCATGTTAATGTGCAGAGAAACCCTTAGAAAACCAAATTTTTATTTTCAAAGTAGTAGTAAAGAGCACCACCCATGGAGTGGGCCTTGGATAGTGTCTACTCCAATGAGATATGTAACACCAGGGGAAACTTCCTCTTCAAACTGCAGTTTTCTTCTCAGAAAAAATTAATAGTACTCATGATATCACTGAAATTTAAAATAATTGATCCATATAAAGCATTTAGTACTTTTTCTGAGGCATAGTAAGATCTAGTCATTATCATCACCATTCCCATCAAATATAAAAGACCTGGGCTACTTGTATATTCTCCCCTTTGAGCGAGATGTTTAAATATGCTCACATTGAAATATAAAAAATATCCTTGAGACCCACTTACCTCTTGAAAATGATCCATCCACCTGAAGGTATCTTTTCCATTAGAGTTACTTTGCTCGATTGGTTTGATGAAATTTATCTTGCCATCTCAGGCATGACTATCTCCATTTTCCCTCTACTGTGAACTCTCTCTGAGCAGGTACTAGATATTTACCAGATAACTGTAGTCAGCAAAGATTCCTTGGAAGGATAACCAATCCTGCACCATGGGTCCTCCTGGGACTCTTTTTGCTCCTGTTTGTACAACCAAAGCTAATTCCTACGGCCAACTGTGTTTCAGGAACAAGCTATGCCAAGAATTATTCTTTGTGTCTGATGACTCAGTTTATTGCATTGGCTTCAGAATACAGATTCCAATATAGGTGCAGGATGTCCGGAAAAGGGGCATTTATTTCTGTGTGGACACCAAGATACACACAGGGCTTGGGAGGGCCTTTTCTTATTGTTTGTTTTCACTGTAGTTTTTTTTTTAATTGAAATGTAAAAAAAAAAAAATGTAGAGAACACTTACATCACAATTGTTCAATGAATTTTTCAAAACATCCATATACCTGTGTAACCAGCATGCAAAGATAGGAAATCGAACATTCTAGCACCCTTAGATACCTTCTCATTACTTCCCCCAAACAAAACACTGTTATGGTTTGGATGTGACTTATCCCCCAAAAGCACACTGTGAGACAATGCGAGAAGGTTCAGAGAAGTGATTGAGTTGTGAAAGTCTTAACCCAATCAGTGAATTAATCTCCTGATAGGGATTAACTGAGTGGGAACTGAAAGCGGGTAGAGTGTGGCTATAGGAGGTGGGTATGGGGGCATGACTTTGGGGTATATATTTGTATCTGGCAAGTGAAGATCTTGCTCTGCTTTCTGATCATCAAATGAGCTGCTTCCCTCTGCTACCATGGTGTCCTGCCTCACTCTGAGCCCGGAGGAATGGAGCCTGCTCTCTATGGACTGAGACCTCCCAAACCGTGAACCCCCAAATAAACTTTTCCTCCCCTAAAATTGTTCTGTCAGATCTTTTAGTCACAGTGGTGAAAGAGCTGACTTAATACAAATACCTTCTCTTCTAATAGAATAGATTAGTTTTGCTTGTTTTTAATGTTAGTATAAATGAGATCATATGGTATGTGCTATTTCTGATTATTTAGTATTCCTTTGAACATTAGTATGTTTGTGAATTTCATCTAAATGTTCACATACTTGTAGTTTTTCCTTGTCATTGATATATACTGTTCCAGTGTGTGAATCTAGCATTCTTCTCTTAATGGCCATTTGGAGAGCTTCTTGATTGGTGTGGTCACAATCAGTACTATTTAGAATGTTCTTGCACATCTCTTTTGAGGAACACATGAATGTATTTCTCTTTGGTCTGTGTGTCTACGTGGAACAGCTGGGTCTTAGGTGTATCATGTGCCTCTTTAGCTAATACTCCCAGACAGTGTTCTAAAGCTGTTCTAATTCATACTCCCACTTAGTGTGTGGATGCTCCAGTTGCTATTTTCTTGATTTTCTGTATTTTTATTTTCACATTAATTCACAATCATTTAAACTTTTTGTGGATGTGTATATCTCAAAGTCCTTTAAATGCTGAGTAATGATTTTGAGCACTCTTTCATTAGTCGTTTGGATATCCTCTGGTGGGATGCCCCTTCAAGTCTTTTTCCCATTTTTTAAATTGAGTTATACATGTTTTCTTTATAAATTTGTAAATTTATGAAGGCATTCTGGATAGAAGTCTCTGCTTAGATAAGTTTTGCATATAATTTCTCTGACTCTCTGGGTTACCTTTTCACTCTCTTAATGGTGACTTGCTGGACAGAAATTCTTCCGGTTATCATAGGTTTTATTTTCCCTCCATGGTTATTTCTTTTCCAGTTCTGTTAAAGAAATTTTTGCCAATGCCAAAGTCACAGAGATGTTATTCTGTGTTTTAGTCAGAAAGTTCTATTATTTTACCTGTTACTTTTAGGTTTGTAGTTAGTCTAGAACTGATTTTGTGTACAGTGTGATGTTGGGGTCAATCCACATTTTTCTAACATGTATTTACAATTGACTGACCGTGAGTTGATGAAAAGTCATTTTTCTCTATTGCAAGACAGTGCCATTTTGTCATAAATCAAGTACTAGTACAACTTTAGCTTTGTTTTTGGATTCTCTGGTTTTTCCTATTTGTTTATTATTGCAATGATATAAGTTTTTAAAAATAGTGTTTGTTTTAAATAGATCTTGATTTCTGGTAGCGTAATTCCTGCAGTTTTATTATTCAAGATTGCTTTATTATACTTGCCCTGTCATTTTTTCATATGAATTTTATTATTGGTTCTATAATTTCATTTAAAAAGTATACTGTGGTTTTATTTGAGATTGCCATTAAATTTTTATTGAACTGAGAATTATAATACTGAGTCTTCAGTTACATGAATCTATTTAAATCTGATTTTTTAAACAGATTTTTTAATAGGATTGTATGTAGAAATTTTCACATATTTTGATTTGTTCTTTTATAAGTAAAGTTTCAAGCACTATTACAAAGAATACTGTTTACTAAATTTTATTTTCATTTTTTTGGCATATCCACCTTTAATTTAGACCTTGCTAATGTCATATTTTAATATTTTTTAGAGAGTCTACTGAATATTTCTTATGCCTTCTATGGGTAATAGTTCTATTTTCTCATTGTGAAATATTTATTTTTATTTATTTATTTATTTTACAAGGGATTGAACTCAGTGATGCTTAATCACTGAGCCACATCCCCAGCCCTTTTTTATTTTTTATTTTGAGACAGGGTCACTAAGTTGCTTAGGGCCTTGCTAAGTTGCTGAGAGCTGGCCTCAAACTTGCAGTTCTCCTGCCTCAGCCTTATGAGCAGCCTGTATTACAGGTGTGCACCACCTTACCCAACTCATTATAAAAGTTTTTGTGTAAGTTAAGCCTCTGTACATTTCCTAAGCACACACCTTTGAAATTCCTCTCATCTACCGGAACAGCCTAAATCCTGTGAAATGGCAGCAGGTACATAGGGAAATAGAGGAGGAATAAACATTGTCATCAATTCAAGAAATTTATTTTTCTAAATTTGAATTATTTTTCATTTATAGCACATATTCACAATTACCAAAACATTTTCAGGTAGTGCCAGGTTGTCTTCATTCTTACTACAATGAAATTGTTTAGGTCTTTCTTTGAGTAATTAGCAAATCACATAAAAATAAAAATAAATATTGCATTGGAAATCTATGGAGCTGAAAGAACAATGTGCTAAGACAAAGTGAACGCGGAATCACCAGGTAGCTCTTTCTTATGGAGAAAGAAACTAGAATTTGCTGCATATCATGATAGAGCAGCTTATATTGCTTGGAATAACCTGCTAACAAAAATTATAAGAGCTGGAGAAAATCCAAGACACACACACACACACACACACACACACACACACACACACCCCAAAATGGTAAAGGCACTGCAGAACCATTAGAACAGGCAAAAATTGGAAGGAATGCATTCTTGAAAGAGTAAGATCCACATTTTTACAACTTTGCCCTGAGGACACTTTGCTGTTTACCATGCTCAGAGTGAGTACAATCCAAACAAAATAGTTTCTCTGGATGGAGGAGACATAAGCAGGAGTTCAACACAGAGCAGCCAGAAATGGAAAGGCGAAAATTGCACAGAGGCAAAAGCCACACAGGAAGGAACAAGAGAATCTGAATCGAATCTAAGATGCAAGAAAATCAGTAGAAGGCATAGACTGGAAGATTAAATAGCGAGGCATGGATTTTAGCCTCTACCTTGTGCTGTGAAGCAGATGGCTATTCAAGATCCACAAATGTGGGGTGACTTAAAGGCTTTTAGTTATGTCATCAGAAGGACCAGGATTAAAATGATCTAATAGTATCTCTCTGCCTGTCAGAATAAAAACAACCCCCAATCCTTCCTTTTTGCTTTTCCCGAAAGTGTAAATTTTTGTACACAGTGTGACAACTGATAAAAAAATGCAAAGAATAATGTATAACAGGAACAATTGAATGGAAACCAAGAAAAATAACAATATAAAAAGAAACCCTTAGGTGATTCACTTAATGGAAATTTCTGGTAGGAGCTTTAAAATAACTGATTAGTATGTTCAATAGAGCAGGATAGGTCTGGGTTTATGGCTCAGTGGTAGAGCGCTCGCCTAGCACATGCAAAGTCCTGGGTTCGATCCTTAGCACCACATAAAAATAAATAAAGGTATTGTGTCCAACTACAACTAAAAAAATAATTAAAAAAAATAGAACAGGATAAAAAATTTCAGCAGAGGCCTGGAATTCATAAAAAGAGTAAAAATCAAGTTTAAACTTTTGCACACACGTAGAGACAGAGCCATTGTTTGAAGAAGTGGCAAAAGAAAATATTTTTTCATTTTATACCCTTTGTTAAAAAATTATGAAGACGACACCCAAGGAGATATTTCACAAAAAATTAGTATTTCAGGTTAAGCTACCAAATAATTACTGGGAATATACAAGATGTTGTTAACAATAGCAATGATCAATTGATTCAAAATTGAGAAATTTCAAGTTTTTGAAGTTTCAGATAAGTTTGTCTGATATAAAACACTGGACAATTAACATTTTGTAAGATCAAAGGGCCTTAATACTTTCTAAAAATATTTTTCAGTTGTAGATGGACACATACTTTTATTTATTTTATCTTTATGTGGTGTTGAGGATCTAACCCAGTGCCTCACGTGTGCTAGGCAAGTGCTCTACCCTTGAGCCACAACCCCAGCCCCAAGGACCTTAATATTTTTAAAAGATATCAATGTATATCCCCAAACCTCAAATTTGTATCATTAGTTTTTTGAATACTTTAACTTTTCAAAGAAGGATTTCACATAGATATGAAAAAACTGAACTTTTTCTCTCACATTTTAGACATCAATTTTCCACCTCTTAGGTCAAAAACAAAGTTTACTGTCCTTTTCAAACAGGTATCTGAAGTTTCCCAAATGTTCCTCTCTACTGTATGATACATATCAAAAATATCTGTGCTCCAATTTCTATGAAAAATATTATTTCTGTGGTTATTAAAATCAGTATATGTGTGTGTGTGTATAGAAGATATGAATCACCCACTTATTAGTTTATTGAACTTTAGGAAGAAATAGAAGACAGTGATTTGGTGTTCTTTTCCAATGCTCACTGGTTGAATCATAGAACAATTTTACACAGATTTTCTAGATTTTTAACTTCAATTCAAAATTGTTTTAAAACAAAAGAAATTATTGCTAAATATTTAATAATCAAAACAAAATTGACAATGACTTATTTTTACTCACTAATGTCACAATGCATGAGTTAAATTCCAAAGGAAGAGCTTACTTGTGACATAAGTGGATGAAAATAAGAATTTATGTAGAAATTGAAATTTTTCATTGTACAAATTTTATAGATTTTTCTAACATAAATACAAAATATTTGTTATTAACAGCATTATGAAAATTGATTTCAATACCTATAAGAAAAATTTAAAAGATGTATTTTTGAAATTCATAAAGTCATCTTTCAATTTGCACAATATTCTTTTAAAAAGTATATATTATTAATACTGTGTTGACTCAAGATTTAGTGAATTTTCTTATCTTGAAAGGCATAATTTTTGCTTCAAACTCAAATCAACTCACAGAAAATTTCAACTGGTTTTGTCAATGTGGGTGAGAAAATTATAGAAAGATAATTGTTTAGAAGTTAATTCAGTTACTAGAAACTTTTAAAGTATATTTTGAGCATCTTGGTTATATAAATGTATTTTTTCAAGTGAAACTTTATGAAATCAATATTGATAAAATAACTCAGATGAAAATTTAGCATTTTAATTGTGGTATACTAAAAGTATAAAATTCATTCTGGACTTTCAAGACTGTATGAATATAATTCAGAATACTTCATAGATAATGATGAATAAATGCAGAAATGATAACATTTTGCACATATTTTTTCAAATAAAATGTATTATTAAATCAATCTCATCTTTCAGTCTTACCTTTTAAATATTGCCACTAATATTTTAAAATTTCACATATGTGGTTTATGTTATAATTCTGTTGTACAGTGTTGATACAATTATTTTTGAGACAATATTAAAGTTCTGAATGTAATTAATTTGCAGAGATATCTTCATCCAACCATTGCATAATATTACTATTTCCTCTAGTGTTCATGGAATATCTACAAAAATAAAATATGTTCTGGGCCAAAAATTCACTCTCAATGTATTTCCACATATTTAATCATATAAGAATTTCTTTTGTACTGACCACACTGGAATTAAACTATAAATCAACACTGGAAGATAAATGGAAAATCCCCACATGCTTGAAGAGTAAACCACAATATAAATTAGAAAATAGTTTTATCCAAATAAAAAACATGACATCAAAACCTATGGTATATAGCCATAACGGTCTTTAAAGGGGAATTTATTTCCATAAATGCATATACTGGGAAAATTGAAAAGTTGAAAATCAGTAATCTAATCTTTCTCAGAAAGTCAGAAGAATAACACCAGATCAAAGCCAAAGAAAAGTTGATGGAGATAAGAGAACAATCAATGGAAATGAAAAGTACACCAGTAATAGTGTTGTACCAAAGTTAGTTTTTAAAAGTAGAGGTTAATATAATTTATAAACTGCTGGTGAAAATGATTTTTTAAAAAGATAAAACTTGTGTGGTATACCATAAGAGGAGAGGATATTTTAAATCACATATGTCAATTTATTTAGCTAACATGGAAACACCCCTTGAAAAAAACAACAAAACTGACAAAAAAAGAAAGAAAAATCTAAAGCACTTTATACATGTTAAATAAATTGAATCTGTATTTACACAGTGTATACATGTATCTATTCATCTCATGGAACTCCAAAAATGTGTACATTTTTTTTGTTTTTAACACATTCACTAAACAATTAAATTTAAAAATAAACTTTTCCACAAAGAAGAGTACCAGTTCAGATAGCTTTAAGTCATTTAACCTAATACAACAATGTTTAAAAGATAATACTTTACTAAAATTTAAAAAACTTCTGGTAATCAGAATATACCCTTTTGAAATTGAAAAGGCAAGTCACAGACTGGAAGAAAATATTTGCAATACATACAACAAACTTGCACACCAAAAACATTAAGGCCTCTCATACATCAATAAGAAAAGAAAGGAAAACCTAATTTAAAAAATCAGATAACTTGAAAAGACACCTCACAAAATATAATGCAAATGCAAAAAAGAGCCTATGAAAAGGTGATCAGTGTGATTACTTCTCAGGAAAATCCAACATAAAAATATGAGCTACCACTCAAAAAAGAAAATGCCAATATTGGTGCGAACGTAGAGAAATTGTAACTGTTAAATGCTGTTGTTGGGAGTGTAAATTTTTAATCATTTTTGAAAAGCTGGTCATATTTACTAGAGCTGAATGAATATATGACTAAACCCAAATCTAGATGTCTACCCATGGAAAAAGGTTATTACATCCACCTAGACATTAACAAGGATATTTATAATCTTGACATGGAAACTCACTTCCAGTCCATCGAAGATAGAGTGGGTAAACAAATTGTGGTATGCTCAACATAGGATACGGAGCATGGTCCTAGAAAGAATGGACTGCTCCCTGTAGCAAAAACACAGATAAGATCAAAAGATGCTGTACACAAAGAGTACATGTATGCTTCTATTTGTACAAATCTCAAGCAATCCACAGTAAAAGATAACTAGAAGAGTAGTTTCCTGGGTGGGTGTTGGAATAAATTGACTGGGAAGGTCCACCAGCAAGCCTGTGGGGCATGAGTATAGTGGATACCCAAATATAAACATGTAAAAAGAAATGTGCTTTTTGACATGTTAAACATTTAAAACCATATCTTTAAGTCAAACACTTAAGCTCATATACTTTTCTCTGTATATGTTATACTCCAGTTTGAAAAATGACAAGGTTAGTAACCACGACCAGTGTGGGAGATTGAAGGGATGATAAATGATAACCAAATATTTTTATTCTTATTCCCTGCCATTTACAGAGGTACCAGTTTGACTTTTCCAATTTAGCATTTATTCTCCTCCACACAGCTTTCCTTAAATCCAGGTGCGTTTACATTCCCCTCTCATGATTCCTTCAGCCCAATTCTTCTCCAGGGTCCTTTCTAAGTATGGACTCCTTGGGCCACTGCAGAAATCTTCCCCACTGTCTTGCCCACATCATGTATTCATCGCCTTCATTCTGCGGCTTTCCTGAAGTGTTACCCCAAGTTCGAGGCCAGTTCATATTCTTCATCTGCTTCCTATACTCAGAGAACTAGTGGCTTAAAGACTCAGAGCAGGAGTGAAATCATTTGTGTCAGAACAACTTCCTAGCTGGAATTTTGTAGCTGCATCATTCAATCTCCTTGAAACTCAGTTTCTTCAACTATGAAATTGCCTTCCCTTTCATAGAGTTATTGTGGAGTAGCACAACTCATACTCTGCATCGTGTCCAACATATGCCCAATGCCCATTGAATATTAACTATTGTCACCTAACATGGCAATATGGACTTGGAGACCCGGGAGATGAAGTTGAGAATATTCACTAAGTGAAGGTAAGATTTCAGTTCATGGGCCTTGCATGCTGGCTTAGGGGGACCTATCATGGTTTTCATATGGCATAGACCATGACCCTCCACATTAAAAATAAGGTCACAATCAGAGCTGAACTCTAATAATGACTAGAATTTCTTGGTTGAAACTGCTCCTCAGCAAAGCCTTCTTGAGGCTAACTTTGTGATTTCTTTTGAAACCATCTTTTTTTGTGTGGGGGGTGGGGTGGGGGGATACTATTAGGGATTAAACCCTGGACCTTCTGTATGCTAGGCAAGCAGTCTACCACTGAGCAACATCTCCAGCCTTTTTATTTCATTTTGAGACAAGGTCCCACTAGTTTTGTGTTATACTATGTAACATGTGTCCCAGAGCAGTACTTACTACCTGTGTACCACAAAAAAAGTGTGCTAACTGGCTGTGGCCCATATGAGACAAGTAACTTAGTTTCTCTTTGCCTTAATTTCCCCATTTGTATAACTGGGATTATAAAAGAACTGACTTCATAAGGTTAATGTAAAAATCCCTAGCATAGACTGAGGCTCACTAAATCTACCTGTCACCACCATCCTAGTTGTCTGTGTTGTCATTTGCATCTTGTGGTAGTAACATCTCACCTTGCAATTGCTCTCTTCTGTGCCCCAAGAGTCTGATTCCCCAAGGTTGCATTGCCTGAGCTCCCCTGTCCTGTCGTCTCGTGGGGTTTGATAAGGGAGCTGAAGGGAGCTGAGGAACAGAGAGCAGAAGAGGAAAATCAGGGGATTTCTTTCCCCTTGTCCTCTCTGGTCCTTCACTTTGGTCGTGATCCATTCAGCTCAGGATGTCAGCCTCTGCCACCTGCTCTGGCTCTTCCTGTTCCCCTTCAACGGAGTAATGGTAATATTTCCTGCTGGTGTTGGTGTCTGCGGAAACTCGTCACTTGTTACTCTCTTGAATGCTGCCCAAATATCCTGTAAGTGATTTCTTTAACAAATTTTCATTGATTTAACTTTTCTGAATGGAACTGACTTCTTCCTGAGTTTTATGAAAACAAAGGTACCCCTGCAGATTCAGCTGAGTCCATGGAGAAGGAGCACAATCCCTCAGTTTCCCCTTCAGACTGTGTTCGAACATATGCCTTCTAACCCGAGTTTGTCGGCTTTGATCCAGCTTTTGGGTGTGACACTTCCCTGAAGATGGGTCTCCTTGGTCTCACAGTGCTCCTAGTCCAATGGGTACAGAGGCAGGATGGCCAAGCATCCAATGCTCTGTGAGAAACAGGAAAAGCATATGCCCTGGACTGTACAATTAGAGAAATGCACTATCCCTGGAAGGTCAACCAGAAAAAGGCAGCTGCTGGGGTGAACCAATTAGAAAAAGAGACCCTGTAGTCTATCCTAGCCAGAGCCCTGGCTTGGCAAATGGAAGTGGGCTGCATTTTAATCCTCAAGAGGCCCCCCCTGGATCAGCTGCTACCTTTGAAATTTCATGTTCAGGAGGCAATATTTTGCTGCAAATAGTGGTCTTATCCTCCATATTGTAGAAAATAAAATGGAAATAGTATGGATTTTTAAATTTCAAATTTTTCTCCCCAATTCTACTTGATATTTTAGTTCCTGCTGCTGCTAATATTCATACTTAATTTGATAGCTATTGTATAAATTCTGCCAAAAAGTATGTTAAGTAACTTTAAACTTAATATAACACTATATCTGTTGCTCTGCATTGAGCATCATGACTTGCCATCTTCCACCACCTGAATGTATTTTAAAATACTGGCTTAATGGAATAATGTCAGACTTAATTTACTAATGGAGTTTTAAAACAGATACATCCAAACACTTGAGAATACCTATATAAATCATTGCTTATTTTAAATGGTAAAGAAAAAGCACAAATATGCTAATGTGTGTCATAGTTTTTAAAATATGTATTGATTAAGAAAAATGATTGATATTAAGGCTAAAATATAATTTTTTAGTGTATTTTTCTTCCAGGTTTTTTACAAACAATAAACTTACTAAATATAACCTAAAATATTATTCTGGGTATGCCCAACTAGTTATTTATGCATTTCTATTTTCACATTTATTTAAACTTTAAAGCTAAGCTAATATTCAGTAGTTGATATGTTAAGCCATTATATATATGTGTACTCTCTATTTATTTCATTCAGATAAGTAATAAAGTAAAAGTACATTATTGTCTGGATGCCACTAATGCATTAACCCAAATCAATGTTAAAACACAACATTTTAAACATTTTTGCACCTTCATAGGCAGTAATTTAATTATGTCCACTTAAATCTAATGTATTATATACGTTTGTGAGGATGTCTATTGACGTGAAACAAGAATTTTTTTCTCATAATCTTCAAAGTATAAATTTACGTGGAAATTAAAACGTCAGGACATGATTAATTATCTATGTGTATATTAAGGTGTTATATTGAGCAAATTAAATAACCATAATTTCTGAACTCTGGTAACATACAATACAACCAACTTGTGCTATTTATTCTTTGATATAAACTCTTTTCAAGTTGGCATTTTTTTTTGCATTTTTTTAACCTGTTAGAATATATGACACATTTTTTGGACTGAAACTTGCACATTAATTTTGATAAATTGCTTTATAAGTGACATTTTATGACAGGAAATTTCAGTTTACAAGGCAAGAAACTATGTAAGAGTTGAATTTACTTTTACAAACCTCTTTTTTTGAGGAAATATAAGTCCAACTAAGTCATTTTTAGTCAATTCAAAGTGCAATATGCCGTAGATTCATCTTGATGCTCTCCAAAATGTGGCTTTCTGGAAGCCCAGGCTGAGGTGCTCTGAGAATGGTTAAATGTGGGTGAAAATGAGTCTACTGGGTGGATGTTCTCATTGTCATACCAGATGTTTAGGTGTCAAGCAAATCATCACCAACTCAAAGCAAATTCCTTATCAGCAAGGTGCCAGGGGCCTGTGATGTTTAGAATTGCAGCAGAGAAAACACTGCATGTATATCTGGAATTAGTTGGGAAAATTGAATTCACTTGATTTTTTTCTGATTTGAGTGTCTTGGCTTAGGAATTAGGGACTTAGAACTGTTGGAAAAGTTGGGAAATCAAGTCAAGGGAACTATCATCTGTGGTCTCAGACTGAAGCCTTAAAAACAGGTGCTGTCAGGAAGTTGTTTGGGGAGCAGCTGGGATTCTTAGGAGTTTCAGGCTATGGAGGCAATATGAGGGCTGTTGAGGAATACAGTGTGAATCCCATGTCAACCCGCAGCCATCTTCAGAGAATAGTGGCCTCTTTTCTTTTGGCATCTGAGTCCTATTTGAGAGCATTTTAGAGCTACCTTCAACCACACAGATAAATGTTGTGGGAATATTTTTTCGGCTTTTTCAGGTGAGAACGGGGTGTTGGTGGTGCTGAGCTGAGAAAGGTCATCACACAGAAGAATGTTCCTCTTCTATTTAGGTACACATTCAATAATGCTGTGCTCACAACCCAGTTATACAATTTTTACAAACTAGTATCCAGAGAAAATAATACTTTGCATTCTGGAATATATAAATCTCTCCTTAAATTGAAGAAGTTCAGTGGACAAATTTATCCAGTAATATAAAATGATAGATTCAAAGTTGTCCTATTTCAATAGTCACAGAAATTAAGGAACCATACTCTAGGCTCAGAAAGCAGTCTCATCTTAGAACACTTCAAATCATAGACAGTAATGATTTCCAGCTGGGGGCACATTTCCCTAGAATAAACTATAACAAATATTTGGGTTAGTGGAGAGAAAGTGCAGTTTGAGATAGTCTGTGCCAAGATGTATGTTTCACATGGAAATTTCAATCACATTAAAGAAGGTCTGACACATTTATTAATAAGAGACACAGGCTATAAAGGTGGAGAGACATTGAAACAATGAGCTATGTTGCATCCTCAAATTGTCTAGGACCAGACCTACTTGGGAATAGTTAACTCCTATCTGCCTCAGATGCTCCCCTGTATTCTTGCTGGTCGGGCAGGGAGTTGGGGCTTTATTATCAGTCGCTGCAGTATGGGCTAAGATAACGTTCATTTCAGTGAGAAATGAAACCTTGAGGCATGGTTCCAAGAGAAGCTCATATTTTGGAGGATTCCAGGGACTTCACCTGCTTTTGCCTGTGTCTCTTGGCAGGTTTACTGTTCTAGCACCATACTCTCTGATTTTCTTATATTATTTTTAGTATTGAGGGGGTCAAAAGAGGTGTTAATTAATGCTGTCTCTTCCCTCTTATTTCTGAATTCAGATTCAAATATGAAGAAAGATGGGCATACTACTGATAAAGTTGTTTGGGGGAAGGAAATTTGACCCATGAAAAAGAATTGGTCTCCTTAAGGAAGCCCCCTACATCTGGAAATTCCAGTGAACATCCTAGAATACCCAGCTCTAGAGGGCAGGCTCATACACCCAGAACCCTTGCATCCTCTGTTCAGTTCTGTCTTGGCTTGGTTTTTACTAAAAAACAATGGTTATAGTGTGAGTAGTTTTTTTGTGGGGGGAACATGGGAAAGTGGAGAGAACCAATAGCATGGTGACAAGCAGCTCCCCCATTGGGAAGCCTGTTTTCATCCCACAGGGAAGTTCTAGGAAATGATGTAAACACCCTTGTCATCATTCTCTCTCCCAACAGGCAGGGGAGCTCAAGTATTAGTGGCAGGGAAATGGTCTTAGGGAGTGTTAATCCCCAGGTTTTCCTGTGAGAGCCTGGACACAGGGAACTTCCCTCAGGCTCAGAGGTAGAGATATGGGCAGCTGGAGTTTGACCAGAAGACACTGATACCAAAGCTGAAAGGCTTGTGTGGCCGGTGTTGCCTGCTCCAAGCCCTGCAAAGTGTTTAGAGAGCACGGGCTGCAGACCTGCTGCTGAAGGGAAGCCCTGGCCTTCCCACATGGAAGAGAGGATTCAGAGGAGTCTGAAAACTTCTTGGAGACAGGCAGAGCACAGAGAGAGAGAGAGGAGAAATGGCTGGGCTGTGTTAGTCCAGGAATTGTTCTTTCTTACTGTGAGAAATTGGCAGGGGCAGAGAGACCCAAGGTACCTTTCTAGATTGTTCCCTCCAGGAGGAGGAACAGAGGTTTCCTATGCTCTGAGTCAGTGTGGGAACATGAGGGGAGGAAGAACAGGTACTAAGGAGGAAGACAGGGAGGCGGAATTTAGAATCATTCCTTAAAAAATTATAGTAATTGTTCACACCACCAATAGAGACGGAATAAGTGTGCACACAACAAAGCTCCATCTTTTTGAAAGAGGTGTGCAGGGTGAATAGTTCTGAGGGCTTCGTGTATACATTGGTCTTTTTCTTTGTTGAGTTCCTTCAGGACCAACTCTCTCAATCACTTTTCTCTCTGTTGTTCTTCCAGTAATCAAAGCTTTATCCCCACAGTCAAAGCTCTAAACTGTCATGGGTTGCATCTGATGGGCAGGGAACAGGCCAGGGGAGGAGGCAGGAGAAGGAAGATCTGGCAGCAGATGTTTTCCTGGTGGTGAGGATAAGCCTGCGCTTGCTAAAGGCAGCAAAGAGATAAGCAGATGCCCCAGTGGATGGAAAGGAGGATGGTAGACTGGATCAAGCCATGTCATGGACTTATGCTCTTTATCATTTAAAAATAAATAACCCCAGTATGTGTGTTTTATCAATTAAAGTCTGGTCCATAAATCAGCAGAGAAGATAAGCTGCTATGACAAAGTCACACAAAAACACAATGGCTCTGCTTTGGTCTGAATTCTTGTGTCCCCCCAAAATGCTTATATTGAAACAGAATGCCCAATGTGATAACAGTGAGAGGCAGCCCCTTTAGGAGGCGATTGAAACAGAAGGGTGGAACCCTCATCAATGTGATTAGTGGCTTTATCAAAGAGGGCCAAGGGAGCTCCTTGTCCCTTCCATCATGTGAGGACTCAGCAAGAAGGCACTGCTATGAGGAAACAGGCCCTCACCAACACTGGGCCTGCCGGCTGCTGGACCTTGGACTACTCGACCTCTGTAATTGTGAGAAATAAATTTCTCTAGCTTACAATTTATAGTATTTTGTTACACAGTGCAGAGGGACCAAGATAGGCTCAGACAAGACAAAAGTTTCTCTCTTTTCATCTAATAGTGTACAGGCAGGTAGGCAGGTAGGCAGTTCAGGATGGGGCAGGTAGCTCTGTCCAGGGTGCCAGGTTTCTTCTACTCTGCACTTCACTGTTCTTGGTGTGTGATCCTATCCTCGCTGTCAAAGCTGCTCATGCCATTACTTTGCTGTTTAAAGAAAGGAGGAAAGAAAGAAGTGGAAGGCTAACAACTTCCTTTGAAGAATGTGTTGAGGAAGTTGAACGTGTCACTCCTGCTCACACATCACTGGTCAGAATCTAATCATCTGACCAGACTTAATTATAAGACAGCCTAAGAACTATGTTCTCCATCTAGATACCCACATGTCCTTTCAAAACTGTGGTGGGCTAAGGTTTTATTACTAAAATAAGAGAAACATAAGAGTAAAAATTGGCAACAAATAGAAAAAACATGGTGAAATAGTTTTATGTTGAACTAATGTTGTGAAAGTTCCATGTTCTATATTAAAATATCATGTACATGTTATGTTGGGGGCAGTGGCACACTTGGTAATGCCAGTTACTTGTAAGGCTGAAGCAGGAGGATTGCAAGTTCAAGGCCATTCTCAGCAACTTAGTGAGATCCTGTCTCAAAATACAAATGGCTGGGGGTGTGGCTCAGTGGTAAAGCACATCTGGGTGCAATCCCTTGTACCAAAAAACAAAAAACAACCAAAATGTTATTATATCATGAAATTCTGCTCATTATACTTACTTTAAGGTTTGTTTACTATTATATACTAAAGGGAAGCTTAATTTTTAAATGAATTTGTTTGTGAGTATTGGGTTTATTTTACTTTAGCCTGATAAAAACAGTCAATTTTTTAACCAATGCTCTACATATTTTACTGTAAATTCTTACAGTCTTTCCTTATTTTTACTTACATGTGTTTTAAAATTTGCCTTTGTCTTCCATTAGTTTCCATTTTGTCATCTAGTATTGATTTGAACATAGTACAGCTCAGGGCAAGCAAACCTTTTAATATCTTGCAAAATGAAACTTAAATAATGGTCTGGAACTCTTGTAAACATAATATTTTTGGATCATAGTCTCCACCAATCAGTAGTGAAAGAAACCATGGCTTTCTGGCAGTCATTCTTTTTTTTTTTTTTTTTTTTTTGCCAGAGGTGGGGGGTGGGTACCAGGGATTGAACTCAGGGGCACAGAACTGAGCCACATCCCTAGCCCTATTCTGAAGTTTATTAGAGACAGGGTCTCATTGAGTTGCTAAGTGCCTCTCTAAATTGCTGAGTCTGGTTTTGAACTCGTGATCCTCCTGCTTCTGCCTCCTGGGATTACAGGTGTGTGCCACCACACCCGGCCTCATTCTTCATTTTAATAGGGAATAAATTCACTCTAACAGTATAGAGAAGAGTGGGAAATTGTAGGTTCAAGAAGAGCTGGCTTGAGAAATACTCTTTATACAGACTTAGCATATAAGAAGATTCAATAATTAGGGAACATCTCCCCAAATTTTACTGTCCTTGTAAAATATCCTGGGGAACTCAGAAAATTTACAGAGCCTAGTGAGTTTGGAAAACATTGATGGAGAGTTACTTTTTTGTGAAAATGGTGATGGAGATATTTTTTTTTTATTCAACTGTTTCTTTTGCATTTGCCCAGTGGTAATATATTGGGATATTCTGGAACCCCCTGGAGGACACCAGAGTGTTACAGAAGCAATATATGGTATCTGCCCATGATTTATATAAAAAATTCATTTCCTAATTGTTAGGCAATGCTATCTCACTTTTATTCTTTCAAGAAAGAATTCTACTCTTCATGGTAATTCCAAGTATGCTTCTTCCTATTAAATCATTTGATATTAAATTCATTTAATTTAAATTAATTCCCTCCTTTTCTTTCCAAGCTTTTTAGGCTGCAATTAATCTTAGTAAATTCTTTAATCAATATGATTCTTTTGACATGTAGAAGCCATCACTAGTTACCTTTCCTACTTTTAGCTTTAATAAAACTTACTTGTTTTAAATTCTTCTATTTTAATTTAAAATTGACTGATTTTTCCCCAAAGGTCAGGGTATTTGATACAAATTATAATGTCTGGAAATATCTTTTATTTATTGGAATACTCAGAGAGTTGGGAAATTATTTATTACATTTTTATTTTCTGACAACTGATAATTGAGAAGTTATTTTCAAAGCCAGCCTCTTCCATCATTGCATAAATTGATTATATTTATATAATCTACATAAATTTAAATCTACTTCTGTTGCTTGTAAGATTGATTATAGCATGCATTTGAGACAGTAGATTTAATTTTTTAAAAGTTAACCTGGAGCCTTTAAATGTATGTTTTAAAATTAGAGTTCAAATTATTGTGTCAATTTTCCTATTAAAGTGGAAGTAAGCTAGTGTAAATTTAATTCATTCACCTAAATGGATTGAGAGTGGTCAACTTCTCCAAAATCCTCTGCTGATCTTTACTAATTTTTAATAGTAGAAACACTGAAGTTTGTTATTGCATTTTTTTCCCCTAAATAAAATTAACCAACAGCTCTATTTCAAATCCTTTGGTTTTCCTGGGTAAGTGGAGAGCTGAGTTATACAGTGATGAAAGTAGAAAATGTGTCCGTTTTGTTGGACTAGACTGTGGTGTGGGTGATACATGCAGATGGGGAGTAAACAAAGGCGAGTTTAATGTTCAATTAAAGGGTGCAGAAATAAGCAGTTTAAAAGGATGTGATTTAATCAGGGTGCTTCTTCCCAAAATATACTTTAAGATATTGGGTAGTCTTTAGAAAAGGCATGAACTTTCTCATGTGCATATACATGACCCTCTCTACAAAAAAGCAGTTTGTTTCTAGATTTTAGTGGCTGTACTTTTCACAGGCTCTTTCTAGAAATACATATTTGTCCTATAACTAGTTTACATTTTTCAAACAGCACCTTAAGTAGGATTCACATAATAAGAGTTCAAGGAACCTGGGTTTTCCTTAACGTTTGAGTTGCTTTCCAAGCTCCTTTTGAAAACGTTAAAGTGGAAGTAATATTTTGGCTGTGTGGAATGTTATTAAACTGTCTGCACACACACTCCCCACACACACACTCCCCATGAATTTTCTAAGGTTTACTCATTATAATTGTTAATTTTCTTTTTCCAAATCCACTTTTAACAAAAAGCTGTTAGACTGGCTTCACGAGCCAGCAGCAGGCCGGCTGGAGCCTGGCGGAGGAGGGAGAGGGTCGTGTAGGGGCTGGGGCCAGGGCTGGGACCGGGGCGGGCTGGTGGGAAGCCTTCAGGAGGGGCCCAGGCAGAGACTGCAGTGACAGTGCCCTCCCCGGCTGGTGGAAGCACCTCACTGGTGACGGGTCTGAGAGCACGTGGCTACGTCATGGAAAGCCAGTCTTTTCAATGCAAACTTCAACTCCTCCTCCTCCCTCCAATGCCTGTAACTCACATCCGAGGCTGGGCGAGGAATCCGGAGGGGAGACCTTCCTCATGCTCACGGTGGTTGGAAACTGGAAGAGTGAGAGGAAGGAGGAAGGGGATTTGTGGAGCTCTCTACCTACTAGGAGACTGACCAGGGGAGGGGCACCTAGATTTGCATCTTTTCTTCGTGGTGATTGAGAACTGCAGGTTCAACCCGATCCCACTGAGCACTGGCGATTGATTATTAAAAAAAAAAAAAAAAAAAAAAAAGAAAGAAAGAAAGAAAGAAAGAAAAAGAAAAGAAAAAAAAATCGACACTGGGAGAAGAGAGGCTCTGTCTTCGGCTGCCGGACTCAGTCCCGGAGGTGGTATTGGTGTGTGAGTGTGTGTGGTGGTGTTTTTTTTTTTTTTTTTTTCTTTCCTTTTTTTTCTTTTTCCTTTTCCTTCCTTCCTTCCTTTCTTTCCTTTTTTTTTTTTTCCCCTTCTCTCCTAGGGGCTACACAATGGCAGTCTTCTCTCAGTAAGATGAATCCTGCTTTGCCTTCTGCAGATCCACCCATCCTCATAACGATCAAGTAAAAGGCTATGGTTTTCTCTTCGGGGATCTTTTGTGCATTACTGCTCTCCCTGATTAGTTTTGGTCTCAGTTGGGATTTCTTTGCCTTTTTGTTTGACTTCATGCTGAAAAAGGATTTTTTTCCCAACCTTTTGGTAATAATCCAGTGGTGATCAAGGGGGGATAAATCATTCACCCTGGCCGAGAAAAAACAATCACTGAGAAGTCTCAAAGAAATATACCACGTGAGGGGAAAAAACTGGGAGAAGATCCGGAATATTATCGTTTTTCCTATGGTAAAACCGGTGCCCCTCTTCAGGAGAACTGATTTCAAATTATTATTATGCAACCACAAGGATCTCTTGTTTCTCAGGGTGTCTAAGCTGCTGGATTGCTTTTCGCCCAAATCAATGTGGTTTCTTTGGAACATTTTCAGCAAAGGAACGCATATGCTGCAGTGTCTTTGTGGCAAGAGTCTTAAGAAAAACAAGAACCCAACTGGTAAGCAAAACATGCATCATGTTATGTTTTTCCTCATAATAACCTGTCTGTTGCTCATCGAGCTAGATCTGCAGTTCTGCTATGCAGGAAGGCAGGGAAACATACAAGGAACCAGGACAGTGTTGCATATAGAGGTGCTGCATGAATAAACAAGTAGCAGCTGGATCCGCGTCTGCGAACCCGAAAACCATTATCAGCATCTCTTGGCTGTGACACGATCCATCACTAGGAGGGCGGAGGAAACTTCTTTTTTCCTAAATGTATTTGGTGGCCTATGCTTGGTGGAATATTGACGGGCTACGGTTTAAGGTTGTGCCCAAGGCAGCCGAAGCTTCGGTAGTTGGCAGGAGCTAAAGCGGCGAGCTCTCCCGTACTTCTGCTGCAGGTTCAGGGACGTAGCGCTAGACTTTCTGATTAGCTTGCACAATATTCGCCACCTCGATCACCTTTACCAAAGTAAGAGAGGCCCCCTCCCTCGCGGCCCGGCTCCTCCGTCAGCCCCCGCCTCCCTCCCCCGTCTCGCTCTCGGTGCCCGAGTATTAACTCATTCCCTCTGTCTGCCTCTGACACATCCTGCCACTGGGAATACTTGAGCAGGGTTTATGCCTGAAGGGAACCCCGGGCAGAGAAGACGAGCCCAGCCCCTCTCGTATATGTCATTTAAATCCCCTCTTCAGAAAGCACTGTCAAACCCTGAGTCCCACCGGGGGATGAGTCGGGCAGAGAGACCCTGCTTTCAGTCTCCTGGTGATCCTGCGCTGGGATTCTAAAGGGCTCCAACAGGGAAACTTGCAGTACATTACATAAGAAATGCAAATGCAGGTGATTTGGGGAGCCGGCGAGGGGTTCACTTCCCCTCCTCTCTGTCTGAAGCGTTTGGGGGCGGCCGAGTTGTGGGCGAGCAACTCGGGGGGTGTCCAGGCCGGCGGGCTGCACGGTGGCGGCCACCACGGGCGAGGAGGCTGCGTGCGCCTTTCCCGGAACAGCGCCTGCCTGCAGCCAGGGGCTAGGAGAGTACCCCTACTGAGTTCCGGACCGGGAGGGACCGGCCTGTGTTTGTGTCTGGAGCTGTGTGGGGAGGAGGGGGCGGGACCGGCTGTCCTGCAGTGGCAGCCCGGCGCTGGATGCTCTGGAAGCTGGCACTGCGGTGCAGTAGATCATGGATCTCTGTGGCCACCCTGACACCCCGAGCTCAGCCAGGGGCCGCGCTGGTACCCGAAACCCACTCTGCTGGGCAGCAAGTGGCTGCCTGCTCCCAGCCTCTGAACTTTGCTAATGCAGCTAGTTGGGGTGGTGCGCTCCGAGGGGGCTGCCGCCTGAGGGTGCAGCGGGAGCAGAGGAGGAGAACAAGGTGTGGGTGGGCGGGGAGGGAGGCAGTGGGCGTGGAGACTGAGCACCCTTTAAGCACCACTTATGCAGCAAGAGGGAAACAGAATTTTTAGTCGGTCCAAGAGGGCCGCTGCTCACTGATGCTCACGTACTCAGGCGGAGGAGGTTGCCCCCAGCTGGGGTGCTGAGATGGCAGTGGAGATTTTGAGAGTTGCCTTTGCCTGCCAGGCGCGCTCCGTGGTGCAGCAGACTGTCTCTGTCCTGGAACCCTGGTCCTTGTGCTCCAGCTCTATCCCCGGTCTAACCATCCTCCCACCCCCATCCTTCTTTGGCCTAACTTCTCAGCCTTTAGCAGCCCTGTAATAGTATTGCCCCCCTGAGAATTGCCCAGGGGAAAGGCAGTATTCACCTTTCCATGTGCATTGCTATTTCAGCTAGGAGGTGTCCCCCAACCTCCAGCATCCCAGGGACACTTGCTGAGGCTTGGTTCCAGCAAAACCAATCCACATCTGCAACACTGTTTCACAGGACTTCCCAAAGTGGGGCAGGTCCAGGGCTGCAGTTGGGAGGGGAAGGGCTCCCGCTTCACACCTTAAGGATCCTGGTTTTCTGAAGCCCTCTCATGTCCTCCTGTGAAAAGATTTAGCAGTCTTCCCAGAAAGGACTACTTTTGTAAAAGCATTGTTGTTTAGATTTGGCCATTTGTCTAGGGACCTTGAAGTTAGTCCTTCCATAGTGCCTGAGAGTGGGAAATAATTCCCCAAGAGCAGTGTATCTTTGTAGGCCTTTCTGTTTCTTTTATACATGATTTTACTGAAAACACTAATTTCCCCCTAAATACCCTTCAAAACATTTTTATTACACTCCCCTCACCCCACCCACTTTCATCTCTCTCGAATAACCCCACCCTCTTTCTCAGGCTTTTTGGAAAGTGTTAAACAAATGACAGCTTATTTTTAGAGCAATTTAATTTGCAGCTTATGAATACTAAAGTACTTGTATATGAAGTGCCCCGTTAACTCAGGATGTGCCTTACAACACAACCAATCAGGGAGTTTAATCTTAGATTGCCAGTGATTTGAGTTCCAACATGGGGGTTGCAGCATTTAGTAGATTTTTTAAAACTGGGACATTATTATGTCACACTATCTCACCTTCTAAAAGTTTTTCTTTTAAGCTTGAATCAAACTCATGACTAGCCATCCTCTTTTAGTATTGCACTTGGCAAGTTCCATTCTCCTTCTGCTATTAACATGAGGACTAAAATGGTTTGCAGGTTTTTGATCCCAAGATAGCAGTACAACTAAGAAGTTAATTGGGTAATTAAAATAAAACAAAGACTAAAATCCTCTTAACTGTTAAAACCAAAAAGAACAGATTGACTACTACCTATTATGTTATCTTAAATCTAAAAAGAGGACAATTAACTGGTTTCAAACTAAGACGCTTGGCAGAATACTGCAAGTACCAGTAAATTTGGTGTAAATCACCTCTTCTTATTTCAGAGATAAATATTAATTTTTCTTCCCAGTCTCCGCAAATTATGCAGTGTGGGGTAGTTTGGTCAAAAATTCCTGGGAGGAATTTCAGAGCATTGCTATATAATCAAGTTGATGTGAAAATAAGGAGATAATAAAGGTGTGAATTTAAGGATGAAGTTATTCACCTATCCAAAAGTTATTATTAGCTTCATAGTGCTTACAGTTGTTAATAGTTGTTTTTATGTAAAATTTAACTGGAAAAGAACATGCAAAATGTATTTTTGTTACATATACTTAATGTAAATTGCAATAGTTTAAAATCTTGGATATAAATTTGCTACCTAAAAATACCCAATATGGCACAGTTCAACTATTATTAGAGAATGAACACCCCTCCACACACACAATTAAATGTCCTATTTTTCCCCACTTTGAGTAGAGCAATAGCCATGCATTTAGAATAAATGTTACCTGCTGCAACTTTAACTGTATGAGTCATGCAAGGTGACTGTATTTTGGGCAAATCATTGGACAGGAAATACTAAGTCTAAGTCATTTATATTGCCTGGAGGAGACTTGATATATTTCTTTGAACCAGTATGATAGTTTGTACTGACCAGTGTGTATAACAGGCCAGTTTGGAAAATAATCTAGGTCACTAATCTTGAAGCAAAGCGTGAGAAGAATGTGCTTGAAAGAATAAAGTCCACGATAAAGACTAAAGTAATATCATTGCCATCTGTTCAGACACATAGTTAAAAAAAAAAAAAAAAAAAGCAAAGAAAGCAATGGCCTCTCAAATGTACATATCTAGTAAGCTACCACAGGACATCCTCAAGCCCCTGTGACTTGCTACGATTTTGGGCATGGGTCAGTGGCAAAGAGGATAGGCGTGAAGAGGATGTCCTAGACCTAGTTTTGCTAAGTACTTCAGAACATCCCACAAACTCGTGGTTCGGAGTGTTTTTTTTTCTGAGATTAGTCTCTTTCTCTGCCATGTAACTGCAATGGAACCATCAGGCCTTGGTAGTACCAATTAGCACTTTACATTTCCTGTTGTTTTTAGCTTTCAGCTCTGCTTTTGTCTTTCACTAACCTGTTTCAGGCACCAAAGGTACCCAAGACACTTGGTAGGCCACTGTTATTCACTTAGATATACATTGTATTTTTAAAGTTATTTGCTTTACATCTATTGCTGTCATGGAATTTTAAAGTAAGAAAATATGGGGAGAGGGAAGTAAAAGAGTAAGCACTTTTTACTCAGCTTGTAGACTCATTCTGGGTTTTGTAGAGTAGGGTGAACCACAAATGGGCTACAGCTTCTGAATTTCTACACACTAAATATGTGGCAAACCAAGATGTAAAATTCAGACTGCATTCTAGAAGACCAAACAAGTGTAAGGTTCTTTTTCTAACATGTTTGGCTTTGGGAGTGGGGTTCCATGTACGACGAGTTGTCCTTAGACTCCATCCAAGAAGCTTTAGTTACTGAGGGAGCAAAATGAGTTGCGCAGAATTGTGCCACTTCGAAAACCAAAAAATGGCATTCAGATAGGTTTCTGAATACTGACTTGTTGGTAGAATGGATTTTTCTTTTTTGAAATTTCTATATAAGTTAACAAATATAAAATTCAATGCTTAATAATCTAAACTTAGTTTTAATAATAAAGATGACTTTGGCTGTACCCATATACAGCCTGTTCTTCTCTTAGCATCCTTGACTGAGAAAATTTGTTCAAATGAAGCATTACTTTCAGAAGGTGCTGAAGCTAATCCTATACTGTACGTCACAAAATTCCCACACTGAACCACTTTTTAAAAATGTTCGAACACAGTCTTCCATGTTTTAGTAACACAAACACTGGAGACTTTTGTGAAATGTTCTTATATTAAGGTAACAAGGACAACAACCAATGTTTTCACTCCTTTGCACATTTTGGCATCATACCCCACTCAAATTGACTCAAGAGTTTTCTATAAATACCGTGTAGATGTCTCAAAATGGAAGCATTTAATCAAAATAGTTTCTTATGCTCTAAGAGGAAGCAGTTGGGAGGTTTAAGCAGTATAGCAGGATCTCCTTTATTAAGTTTTAAGCCATTGCAATGTGCTTACATTTGTAATAAAAACTTTTACCCCAACTGGTAAGAACGTTTTACTCCCTTTCAGTGGGGACTGTGGGTAAGGGATATATCTACTCACGTATCTACCTGTCTAGTGTTGTAATCTGTGTGGTTTTCATGAGGTTTTAGTCTGTATACCATGCACCAGATTTAGTTATGAGTTGAACTTGGGCACTGAAGGGCAGGGAATTTCCTGGGGGAGACTTCTCAGTTCCTTAGTATACCTCTAGAGATACAAACATACTTTTGCTATTATGCTTTTGAGGGACCAACTACTTCCTGATATTTTCCCTGAATATTTCTCTAGTTGCTACAAACTAATTTCTTTACTTAAGTCAGAATGTAAAAGGTAGGATGATGAAGGGAAAAGAAGTTAAAAGGAGGAATTCTTAGGGCCTTCTAAGCCTGGGGGACAATAGGAGGAATAACAAACACACGTTTTATGAAGAACATGGAAGTTACTGTTTGCTCAACTAAAATCGTCTAAGAAAATCTACCCAACAACTGTTGGGCACTACTGTCTTTATCCTTATCTCCTGGCAAAAACTCTGCTTATGACAGGAGGCAGGTTCTTAATATATTTCAGTAAAATAAATAGGGCAAAACAGGAGTCTCTGAAAAAGTGAACTCTGGGACTATACCTGATAGTATTTATGCTTACTTCTTTCTAATAGGGCTACCCAAGAGTGAGGCTTCTAAATGATAAGAAACAAACAAAATAATAATAATAATAATAATGGTGAAAGGTGTCACTGGTGTTAACATCAGGCTCTTCATTGGCTGTGGTAGGCCACCTGAAACATGGTGTGCAAACATGCCCTGGCCACAGTTTATAATACTCTTCCTTCTAAATCTCAAAACTTGAGGCCTGCAATCTATTCCTCACACTGGAGCTTTTCTCAAAAATACAACCTAAAGAGCCAATCACATTCTTGCCTTCAGGCATGCTCTGCCTTAAAATCTCAAAAGGTTGGTGCACCATTGGGTTCCGGTCTTCGTTTTCTTTTCTAATCTTTCATTTTCGCCTCCTTTCCTGTAAAAGTTGAATGCATTGTTCTTTTCTCTTTTGCTCTCCTGCCTCTGAAGATGGTCACTGGGATCCTCCTTGTGGCTAAGGAACCTCTCTATTTCCATCTCTTGAAAGCAGTCGCCCCCTATCATTTCATTCTCTAGCAATTTTAAAAGCACTCATCTTCGAACTTGAGAGCGCCTTGTCCTTCCAAACCCTGCACCATCTGTTTCTCTTGCTCCTTTTGGAGCCACTTTAGAAGGTGGCGGTGCTGGGCCGCTGTGGCCTCGGCTCAGAGGCCTGGAGTTTGTGTCGGGGACGGGAAAGTTTGGCAGAAGCCACGGCTTTGGGCAGAGAACTGTGTCACGATCTGTGTTCTGCAAAGCCTGGCGCCGGCCCGCGCCGCAGCCCCCTCGGTCCTGTTTCCACATTAGGAGCCCCTCGGTAGGTAAGCGGGCCTCCGAGGTGGACCGAGGCAGCCCTGGAGGGCGGGCTTCCCGGGGCGTGCCGGGGCGGCCAGCGTCCCCAGCCCCGCCACCCCCTCCGTTCGTTGGACGGCACAGCAGCGTGTCCCCGGCCACCGAGCGCCGGGGGCTCCGGTACGCAATGCGGCGGAAGCGGCCCGTTGGAGCTGCCGTAGCGCGGGAAGTTTCCGTTGCCACGGAGATGACCTCTGACCCCGGGAGCGTCTTCCACGGCCAGCGCAGCCGTTGCTACGGAAACCGCGGCGGCCGGAAGCCGCGGCGCTGGAGCCACTTTGCGCGCTGGCCGAGCTCTGGGTCCTCGCTGGCGCCCGGCGCGGCCCCTGTGCACCTGGCGGCCTGAGCGCTGGAGGGAAGTCCTGTCCCCACCACAGGTGGCCGCTGTCCCCGGCCGCTCCCCAGGGGGCCTCGGGAGCGGAGCGTTCGGGCTTGAGCCCAAGGCCTTGCCCGCAGGGGATGAGCTGGCTGGTCTCAGCCTTGGGCTTCTGGGGGCTTGTCTCCTCTGCTGCAAGGACAGTGGCATTGAGGAGGCCAAGCTAGCCCAGCCCCAGCTTGTTGCAACGTTCTAGGCTTCAATAAACTTAGGTTTTTACACCAGTCCCATGTCCCTCCTTTCCCGGTACCCCGCCTGGACTGTGTGTGTAAGTAGGATTCTAACGTCGGACTGTTATCAGACACAGCCCCCTTTAGGATCCTGAACAACCTGCGCCTCTTACAAGGGTGGCCACTGTGCCAGGGCAAGGAGTGACTTCCAGGAGCTAGTTATGGAATTGTAGGTGCAGGCACAGCCACTTTGAGCCTTGGATGAAGAGACTCTTGTTTTACTTGGGACACTCTGGGAAGCGCCTCCTGCATGTCATTGAGTGTTGTGGTTGGTGCTAAAATAGATGGCATTCCACCATTTCCATTGTATCTCCTGATGTCCTTTCCTTAGAGACTTCTAAACATTCTTGAGGAGTGGGGTGACCATTGACGCTGTTGTTTTTCTTTCTTTCATCTTTGGGTTGTTGGAAAGAATCACTTAAGTGTTACCTATGTTTTAAAACCTCATTTGTAAATGAAGAAGTTGAGAAAATTATTTTCAGGGTGTATTCCAATATAAAGTGTTTTACTGAGTAGTAACTATAATCTCCCTTTAAAACTTAATGAACATTTAAAAAGTGTCACTATGTTCCAACTTCATGCTGGAAGTGAAGGGGTGAAAAGAGTTCTTCCCTCAAGGAATCTGCAGGAGAGAAGAAGAGCTGGATCAGTTCTGATGGTGTGATAGATACTGGGAGCTGTAGGCAGATGAAGGAGTTTTAAGGCCAAAGAAGAGATCCTGGAAGGCCTATTGGAGGGAATACAACTCAGTTGGGAAGAACCACTGGGAGTTAGTCTCTTGGGAAAGGCACCTGTGTGCCAGAAATTATAATACCACTGGGCAGTCAGAGGATGTTTGTAGGAATTGGCAGGTGGTGGGATTAGAAAGTTCAAGAACAGACTGTGCACTCTGTGTGACATAATCACATTTACCCTTTAGAAACCCGTTCTGGCCACAGGGGGGAAAGTGTCTTTGAGTCAGTCAAGATGGAAGGTAGAGAGGCCATAGATGAAGCAACTAAGGTAGTGAGTCATGATGCGGTTCAAACTAAAGTGCAGGAAAGGAAGTAGAGTCCATCAAAGTGGGCGGGTTTAAATTTGAGAAGTAGGATGAAAGAAGAGTCTAGAACTTCTACCTTCAGGTTTTGATTGGACCAGTGTTGATGCCACAATCCTCTGGCCATTTGTCAGTAATGCATCCCCCGTCCTTGAAATGTAGTAAAGCCTCTCCTGACTTGATATTGCGGAGCTGAGGAAACTTAGTGCAAGTCAGAAACTTCAACAAATTTCTAGGTTAAAATTCAAGCCGTCAGTTTTAGGAGAGTTGCCCTAGATAAAGAATTCATTTGTCTTGACTTCAAATCTGAAAATTCTTAGGAATGGGAAAAATGCTTTACAATAAAGATGACTCGCAATGATTTTTAGTGATTCTTTACAATTCTTTTATCAATAGCAGGTGTTTTTGTACAAAATACTTTGTTCTGTTTGAGGAGTCAAGCAGTGCATTACAAGCTAAGTTTTCAGATTAACTATTCAGGTCTGGCAAGAAGAGAAGGAAGTGTGAACTTTGTTGAATTTACATATGTAAGTGTATGCACCTGCTTTTTAGATAGAAATGAATGAAGTTGTAATTAAAATGCCTTTTCCCCTCTGTAACATCTCTCTGCACAATTACAGCGGCTCACTGAAGTATGGGTAACCTTTTTGGTAACATTCTCTTAGCATAGTTTGGGAGGGATTATTATCTCTATTCTTTCCACTTCCTGTGTGCAGCAAATGGTATACTGTTGTTGTACTCTAAGACATAAGAAACATGAAAAAAGAAAGCTTAAAGACTAAAAGAAAAAATAATATCCCTTAATTATGATTTTTTTAAAATAGCCACTTAAAATCTGCAACTCATCTTCTAAAGTTGTATTACTATTGTGCAGCAGGTGTTGTAATTGTTAAGCAAAGAAATCAAACCCTCAGTAGTCACTATCATTCTGCTTCAACTTTTTTTTTTTTAATCGGGCAGATTAAAAGCAGGAACCCATTATGATTGAATATTCTCCATGCTCTTAAATGATTTTTTTCTGGGAACTTATATTTTTTATTAACTTAATTATTTTTTCTGTTACATTAAAAATATTATCCAACTCATGGCTATTAAGGAAATAAAATTTCTTATATCTCAGACATATAGTAATGGATATGAAATAGAGGCAATACTTTACAATTTTTCTTTATTAACTGATACATAAAAACATAAAAATTGTACAATTTGAGGTTCTATGTGAAGCTTTTATACATGTAGACATGTTTAATTATATAGGAAATACTTTTAGTGGAATGATATTAAATATGAGAAATATTTTATAGATGCAGTAACAGATTTTATGTAGGGTATCATAGTCTGGTTTCTGTTGCTATAACAATACCTGAGACCAGGTAATTAATAATGAATAAAGGTTGATTTAGCTCCTGGTTCTGAAGGCTGGTAAGTCCAAGAACATGGCGCTGGCATCTGCTTGGCATCTGGTGAAGGCCTTCTTGCTGCATCAGAACATGGTGGAGGGCATCATATGATGAGGCAGACTACATGTGCCAGTAGATAACTTATTAATCCATGAGTGCACATTCAACTTCCTATATTTTTATAAGCATATTACTCTTTTGCACTAACAGAAGCGTCCTAATTATTTTGAACCCTATATAATTATACCTAAGCTCTAAGTAAGTAATAATCATAATTACTTTTTTAGAGAATGTTTTCTGTGTGCTAGGCACACAGTCACACACCTGATTTAGCCCTCAAAACCATAGGTAGGAATTTCTATTATATTTCTGTTAAAACTTATGAAGCCCAAATGTGAAAAGGTTAAGGAAGTTTCCTGAGACTCTCCAGCCAGTAATTGAGGGATCTGGGTATATATCCAAGGGATCTTACTCCAGAATATATACTCTTAAGTCTTCATGTTGCAGCTGCCTCCTAAAGAGCATATTCCACAGCATTATGTGAAAGTGATCCATAATTTGTTTCTGTGAATCATTCTGATCTGAAACTAAAAGGAGATGCAGTATGTTCAGTGTTTAGATGTCTAGAATTTTAATTATTTCTTATGAAGATATGATTTACATATATTGAAATACATAGTTGTGAACTTTACAGCTTGACTTATTTTGACAATTGTGGGTATCACTGTAACCAGGACCCCAATGAAGATAAAAAAACATTCCCACACCCCAGGAAACTCTGCATTTCCATTCACGTCTTACCCGCATCCCCTCTGAAAGGCAACCACTGCTCTGATTTCTCTTGCTTTAGCTTGGCTTGGCTTCATTAGATCATGAACTTCTTGAACTTTTGAGTTATTATTTTTGTCATTGTGTGATGTGTAGAATTGATGTGGTAGCTTCTGTTTTATTTTGTAAACTAGAATCTCCTAATTGAAAAGACTAACTTTTTAGTTAACATCCAGAAGTCTTCAGGAACTATCAAGGGTCACAGTTCACAGAGCTTGCCACAGTTAATGTAGATGCTGGTGAAAGACAGGAAACTCCTGGATCAGAGAAATAGTACTTAGGACTCAGTGTGTAACAGATAGTATGAGCTTCGATTTGTCATCAGTCCCCTTGTTACCAGATCCAGGATTTGGGCAGTGCTGAGTGACTCAGTGGATGTTTGTACACAGTGGATTTGTGTCACAACTGAGAAACTTGGAGTTTAGGAAATCCCTACTCTTCAGAGGCTTCTAGCAAAGCTGCCTAATTTTTATCCTTCAGAGAGACAGTATGTTTATTATCTTGGTCAGGAAACAAATGTGTCCTCTAATTTGGAGGGAGACCCCATCCCTAGATTCCAAGGCTGTTTGCTATGCAAATATCCTTGGGGAGATAGTCTGGTACAAAAGCTGTTACAGGACATGTAGAAATGCCATGGGTAAGTTGTCATATAAATCTACTTCTTCAAGACAACTCTTTCTTCCCTTTCAGTGTGTCTCAGTGGTGCCAGGCTATTTCTATTGTTACAATAATGCTCTTTGTCTAGAGAAATACTTTAGGTGGAAATTAACTTAAAAATGATCATGAGGTTTTGAGAAGATGGACAATATAAAAGTCTTATGTGATAAACCTACCTGCACTTAATGACTAAATATGTAATCCTCTATGATGAACCTCTAACCATTCAAATTTACATTTAGTTACTGAGAGAGATTTAAAATGTCAGTACTTAGTCCTGGACCTATAAGTTCTTCAGCTAAATGTACAGAGAGTAATAGGTATGAGATGGAGTTCTGATAGAAGACACATTTAGGATGAGAGGGGAAGAAAGGGAAATATTTTGTAGAGGTGTGACCTGATGTGACTCCTGAAGGCATGTTTCAATTAGCAGGGGAGATAAGCATGTTCTTGGCAATGGACAGATGTAATTTATGTGAAAGTCAAAGGCTAGACTTATTTATGATAGAGTGAGAGGTACAGATTGGGGATTCATGGGAAAGTTAATGGAATGGTGTTTTTGAGATTAGTGGAATTATAGTTTGAAGTCTGAAAACCTGGTGGAGGAGTTGGACTGGAGGCATTAAAATTAGTGAACTAGAGAATGTTTCTGAAAAGGGGAGTAAGATGATTGAGAATTGCAAGATTATGGGTAGAAAGTGTAATGGATGCAACTGAGTGTGGGGAGGGGGAGTATTGGGAGGAAGGAGTGATTTGTGTGATTAGAAAGCAATCAAAGAAAACGTTGTTCTGTCAGTTAAAGATGGGAACCAGGGCTTGAGGAAAGGATGGTTTTGGGTGTGTAATAGAAGCAGGAGGAAAGTCACTCACCAGTCGGGAATGGATTAATTGAAGACCCACGCTAAGAAGTTGTGGGGGCACAAAGAACCACGCTTCTCTGAACTTAAAGATGGGTGAAGTAAAAAGTGTGTGTGACGGACACTGGGGTCACCTTTGTGGAGGCTCATGAGATGATTTATTGAGAATGTGAAAGAGGAAATGTAGTGAGTGGTTACATCTGTGTCCTTGATAGTTAGGTACAGTGGATAGGTAGGTGAACTTACGTTATCTAATCTCTTATATAATTTGAGGCCACTTTTCTAGCTCTGGAGCCTTTCTAAACAAGAGGAGAATGGGTTTTGGTACTCTCTTCAAGGTGTAATACTAAATCACTGTGTAGTACTTAAAGGCAGCAATTTATTTCCTTGCAACATGATGTTTTCTAGTGTCACACCACAATGGGGAAAGGAAAAAGGTCACAGCCTATTCCTTGTATTAATACAAGGAATTTTTCACCAACTTTGTTCACATTTTTTTTTTCCTGTTGGAGTTCTAAGGTGCTGATCTGGCTCCAGTAGTGTCACATGTTTTAGCAGCCCTTGATGATCATTGTTTAGTGGAGTCATGCCTTAAAGAACAGATTGCTAACAGCACAACTTTTGGAAATGAATTTTGTTTTTTCTGCTATCTTCTAATTTGATTTGTGTTTTGGGGGGGTCAGTATCTGTGCTCCGGATGTTGTAATGTCATAAAATTTTATAAAAGAATATTTTAAGGAAGATGTCTTTTATTAAAACAAGATCAGTTGGATTATTAAAGACCAGTAGAGGAAAGGAACGGGGTGGGGGGGAGCAGGAGGGGAGGAAGTACTGGTGATTGAAATGAAGAAAAATGTTATGTGCATTTGTGAATATGTCAAAATGAACCCCATTATTTTGTATAAACATAAAGTACCCAAAACATTAAAAAATTATTAATGGCTATTCAAACTTTTCAATAATGTAACTAGTAATGTCTTATAATCATTAGTTTCCATTTTGTTGATTTAGAACTGGGATCCTTATTAGGGATTACAGTTTCTAGAACCAATACTCTTAGGATCACAAGTACAATTCCCACAAAAGGGGAAAGGGTTCATTGTAGGCGGTGATTCCAGTCGTGGATATACTGTGGTGGGAGCAGATTGACAGCTTAAACCTGAATTCTGTTATTTCAGTGGATGAGTGGTGACTTAGTCAAACTTTTTGCAACTTAAGGTAAAGTCAATAGACAGTTGCACTGTATCAAAAGTCTGAATGCTGTAGTGTTAAAGGGTCTGAGGTTGTGCATTAGCATGTCTTTGAATGAAAAAGTCAAATGTGTATCCTTTGCACAGAAAGATTCCACTCTGGACTTCTGGTCCACTCTGTGTCATTTGGGTATATACTTACTTTCTCACTGACTCTGATGCTCATTAACTTGAATTTCTGAGAGTCTGAGGGAAGGAAGTTAAGCTCATTCAGTTCCAGCTGACTTATAACCTTATTCTTTTATTTTTATTATTCAAAGTAGAAGGACACATTGTCTATCTCTGTACACCTTAATAATAGCTTTTACCTAACAATTCTTTCATTTCTGTTACAGTTTTAATGCAAGACAAATATTTGACTATTCCTTTCTTGTACTCTCTAAAATTTATAATTGTAGAAATGCTTTTGAATATTTTGTTAGGAGCTAATCTTAACTTTTGCATTGTAGAATTATAAGAAAATAATAATAAACTTGGGTAGTGCTAATAGATATATCAGTACAGGCCCAGGGAACTTCAAAAAATTGAAAGAAAGTGATTTTCAGGTAATATACATTGGAATTGTTTCTTGATTGTTGCAAAATATTCATATTTTTAGCTGCTAAATAGTGAAATACTATTTTGAGTATCTCACAGGTTAAAATGTAGTTTGAGCTTTTCCAATCTTAAGGGCAAACACTCAGCAAGTTGCGTAAATTAATGGGTGTGGATATATGCTAGACATTTAGCTCGTGGCTAAATCTTGGACATTTGTGTTCTTACCCCATCTATTAGCTGTTAGAATCTTTTACCCAAGAGAGTTATTGAGGAATGGTTCATATTGATAATTTGAAATCAGAAAGTAAAAGCTCAGAAGTATGTTTAGCACAAAAATAATTAATAATTTGTGTTCTAAATTTATGATTTTGAAATAAAAAACAATATTTAATATTTATACCAGTTAATTTCTTGGCTTTCAAGCAACTTTGGTTGAAATTATTATTATTTAAAATTTAGAAGTAGAGATCTGCAGCATGGGATATAATAACTGAATGAGACACTTTTAAGTATGTCTATTCCTATATTGTTCACTAGTCAGCATCTTGGTTATTGGTATTTAGAGCTTAGTATAACATAAGCAGCACTTTAAACTCCTTAAAAATAAATGGGCTACATAAATAACTCAGAAGTAAGGGTTGGAATCTCCAGGCATGTGGTATATTTAAATCACACTGTAGTTTCTACTATAGGTTTTAGTTTTGTCTGTTACTGTGATTTCTCTTACATACCAACAGGTAGTATTAGGTAAAAAGCTGAAAATAAGACATGAAATAAAAATATGTAGTCAATAGTGCTTAAAGTTATTTAAAACTTACTGGAAGGAATGAAAAGCATTCTGAACAACTTTTATTGGCTTTTCTCTGGATAGTCATTGTGGGGCTTTTAAGCTATCCTGTGTCATTGATTCTCACTGAATGTGGTAGACAGCTTTGGCAATAGTTGCTATTTCTTTTACATTATTATCTCTTAAAGACTGCTATGACTGTTTCAAATCTCTTTATTAACCAGTTTTATGGAACAAAGGGTGAAAAACCCTGCTTTGATGCTGTGATGATTTTTTTTGTGTATTTTTTTTTTTTTTTTTAGTTTTCTTTAGGCACCTCACTTGTTCAGGAGGGAGAAGCTAACAGGCCCAATTCCAAGACACTCCTAAAATTTATCACCTTGTGATCACTTTGGAGGCTGATCTCCAATTTGATTAGAAGTGATGCTTTAATAAAATAAAATGGATGATGTGTATCAGTGATAGTAACATTTAGCTATTTTTTTCTGATTAATATTGTAGGGTGCAGTGATATCATAGAGTGATCTTTCATTTCTGTTACTCTGGTGCAGAAGGGCCTATAGTTGTGTAACCATCACCACCATTTAATTTTAGAACATTTTTATTAACTTAATAAGAAATCCCATAAGTATCAGTAGTCCACTTCTCATTTTCCCATTCCCCATGCCCTGGCAACCACTAATGTATTTTCTGTCTGTATAGATTTGCTTCTTCAGGATACATCATATAAATTAAATCATACAATATGTGGGTTCTTTTACTTAGCATAATGTTTTCAAAGTTCACGCATGTTGAAGTATGATTGATGCTTCACTTTGTTTTATTATAAGACAGTATTGAATTATGTGGATATATCATTATATTTATCCATTTTTCAGTTGATAGACACTTGGGTTATTTCCACTAGTTCCCACTATAGATGATGCTACTGCGAACATTTGTTACAAACTTTTGCGTGTGAATATATATTTCAGTTTTTTTGGGTATATAACTGGCAGTGGAATTTCTGGGTCAGATTATAATTCTATTTTTGACAATTGGAGGGATCACCAAACTGTTTCCCAAAGGAGTTGAACCATATTACATTTCCTCTAGCAATGCATGAAGGTTCTAATTTCTCCATATTCTTTCACAACACTTGCTATTGCCTGTCTTTTTGACTAATCACTCTAGTGGATATGAACTAGTATGGTATCATTGTGGTTTTGATTTGCATTTCTCTAATGACTAGTGATATGGAGTATCTTTTCAAATTTAAATTGACCATTTGTGTGTCTTTGAAAAAATATCTATTCAAATTTTTTGTCCATTTATTTTTTAATTATAAGAGTCTTTATATACTATGTATACAAGTTTCTTATCAAATTTATGTTTTTAAAGTATTTGCTTCTATTCTGTTTATTATCTTTTCATTTTATTAGTGGTATTATTTAAAGCACAAAGTTTTAAATTTGTTGAAGTCCAATTTATGTTTTTTCCTAACTTAAGTATTCAATATTAAATCTAAGAAACCATTTCTTAAGATCATAAAGATTTCATACTAAATTTTCTTCTGAGGGTTTTGGCCCTTACATTGTGAGTTAATTTTTGCATATGGTGTGAGGCATGGATTAATCCAACTTTATCTTTTGCATGTGGATAATCTTTCAAGGAACATTATAAAATTTTATGACACATACACATCTCTTTCTGAATGAATATATAATCAAAAGTCATTTTTACCATTTTAATTTGCTTTATGGAACAATGATTTTACAATGTCTTGGTATTTCAGACAAATAAATTAGTTTATCCTACATGAAGCTTAAGTAGGGATACTGTGAAATTTTTGGTAGCAATGCATGTTTTCTTTTACTGTAGCTCAGTATATAAGAGCATATTAAAATTTAACATTCTTGTGCAGTGCATAAGAACTTTCAAGAAATTAAGATAGAACATGTGTAAGTCCATTCAGGGTACTATAAAAAGTACCTTAGACTAGGTATTTCTAAACAATAGAAATTTATTTCTCTTAGTTCTGGAGGCGGAAAAGTCCAAGATCAAAATGCCCCAGGATTCAGTGTCTAGAGGAGGCTTGTTCTCTGAGAGATGGTGCCTTCCTGCTGTATCTCACATGGTGGAAGGGAAGAACACACTCCTTCAAGCCTCCTTTGGGAGGGCACTGATCCCATTCTTGGGGGCAGAGTCCTTATGGCCTAATTATTTCCTAAAGGCCCCACCTCTTAGTACATTACAGTGGGCATTAGTTTCACATATGACTTTTGAGAGAACACAAACTCTGAGACCATAGTGAACACTTCAGCTATTTGTAGATAGTGAACTTTGAATGAATAATTTTTATATCTATAGATTTGGTTCAAAATTATTCTGACTCTTCTCTGTTTATTTTCAATACATGGCCATTTCATTAGAATAATGACAATGTGACTCTATATTTACATTTAATTTGTCTGCTTAGTTTTAAAGGTAATGTGATGAAGGTCAGGATTCATTGTGTAAATTATGCTTCTTTTATTTAAATTTATTCTAATTCACTTATTAAACATCTCATGCAAAATTCAGACACTCCTTGATATGAATGTCATCTGAAGTTTTAGTAAAACAAGCATTTCTGCTACAGTTTGCTCTGTTTTGTTAAAAGAAAAACCACTCTGTTATCCAGGAAATTATGGCCCTGTCTTTTAAAATAGGTGGAACCTCTCCTAAAGCAGGAGGACATTCTCAGGGCTTATCACCTGAGGAATGATGCACACATGGACTTGACCCCTGAAAGTAGGAGTTCACTCATACCTCTCTGATACTTCCCTTGGGTTTGGATATTTAAGTTGCTAAATATAATTGGGCATTATAGACAAGTTGGGAGCTGAATGGGGAGGTATCCATATACTGAACTTTAAGTTGAAAGAAAAGAAACTATATGCTAGATTATTCAGTTTTATTCCATTCTATGTTGATTTCCTTTGTGTTGTATGCAAATATTTCATTGCCTTTTATTTAAATATTGTGGCCTTGCCTTGGATTTGCCCTGGGGAATTAAGACAAGAGACGTTTATCTGTGCTTGAGCCGGAGTATTAAATTCAGAGCAGTTCCAGTGTTCTCCTTCTGAAGCCATCACTGGTGAGGTACCAAAGGGGAGGATGAATCTCAGGTGGGAAAAAGGCTGGGCTAGGCTTAGCTGACTTTCCAGCGAAAACTTGAAAAGATCTTTGTTTTATTTTCTGATGGAACACAATGGTTTTTCTCTTTGAGGTGAATTTTTTCCTTTATGACATCAAAGTTTTTTCAATTAATTGCCAGAGTTGAGTATCATTATGCTACATGACTTTTGTCTTGCTGTTCTGGCTTATTTCCTTCTAGACAAAGGATTCCAAACCTTAACTGGATAGGATTGTGAACATGTGATGTTAGCATGTTGGTTTTCTTGTTGCCTTAATCCATATACACATTTAACATCTGGAAGCATTTACTGTATATACATACAAACAGAATTAGATGTTTGATCATGTAATTCTGTGTGTATGTACATACAGGTGTGTGTGTGTGTGTGTGTGTGTGTGTGTGTGTGTGTCTGTATCCGTATTAGGTGGGTATATAGGTAAATCAAGCAGAGATATCTCTATACTATTTCTTTGTTCAGGTATACTTCTTCACATCTAGTGAATTGTGTTGAATGTTAGTTTGATTTCTATGAAAATAATGATGACATTTTTATTAATTTGAATGTCTCTAATCTAAACTTAGGGGTTGAGCTCTAAGTATGACTCACCATTTTGATAGGGGTTTTGATGATATTATTATAATATTGAAAAATAACATATTTAAAAATCTGAGTTTCAATTTACCTAAATATTTCCCTTTCACTGAAAATGTCCTCCAGAATAAGTAAAAATCTCAATATTCTATGTCCTCCTCTATATTGCAGAGGGTCTTTGGGGTCTAACTTCTAGCCAGAAGTTTGCATCTTCCTTTGTCTTGAACTGACCCAAACACCCCGACTCTTGTTGATCTGTATGGGCCAGAGTAATCCTGCCTGAAGGTCACTAAATGCCTCTGTCTTTTTTGTCTTCCTTTGGTATTTACTGTTAGATAGTTCTATATTTTAAAATTAATTTTTATTGCTTTTTTTAAACCAATAAAGACAGCAGTATATGTATGAAATTTAAAGATTAAAATCCTATTTGTAATTTGTCTGTACCTCCAGGTTGTTTTCATTTGTTTTGCTTTTGGTGCCAAGAGAGGATATACCTCTTGGTATGTTGGTATTAAAGAAGATGACATATGCGTAGCACACCTACTGTCATACCTAGCTTGCAGATGTTTATTAATTAGTTCTTTCTACCCCATTTCCTTGTCAGAAACAATGTTAGTTTCTTCTCTATATTCTCTGGTGAGTGACACACGCTAAAATTTGCAGTTTTTATCATTAAAATAATATTTTAAAGCTTTTACCTGAAGCTAATGCTATAAGGTTACTAAATATATTTTTCATCTTTGAAGAATTTAGTTTTAAAAAGCAGTTTTAAGTTCACTGCAAAATTGAGAGGGCAGTGAAGAGATTTCCCCAACACATGCATGGTCTCCTCCATTGTCAATAACTCCAGCACAGTGGTCCATTTGTCATAACTGGAGAACCTCCATTGACACTTCATTATTATCCAAAGTCCATGGTGCTGTGTGTACTATGGGTCTGTGCAAGTGTGCAATGGTAATATCAGCACTAATAATATCAGCACTATGAAAATATCAACAGAGAACTTTCATAGCCCTAAAAATCCTTGTGTTTTTAAAGGAAGTGTCCAAGTAAAGAATGCAGGTAGACACATTTAGAGGCCCAGAAAAGGCCTTGTTCTCTCCCTGAACCTCATTTTGTACGTATATAGGCCTCACTTTTTTTTCTTTGTTAAACCTTTAGGGCCTAACATTTTTTTAGAACATTTTTTTTTTTTTTTTTAATTTTGCTTGGTCGAGTGGGACAGATGGCAAGCAGTTTTAATTATATTGCTCTTGAGTTTCTAAAGAACATTGTCAAATACCTGGGCTAGCATATTAGTATGTGTGCTTTTCTTATACATACTGTAGAGCTGAGTATTACTCATGTATACATTCCTAAATGAATATTTAAAGCATTTTCTAGGCTTTTATAATATGTGTATTTTACTTCATTTTTATTATCTTCATCATTGTTTACACCTAACAGTAATTATCTGAGGAGCTTTGAGGTGAACTCCATGGATCTTTCTTTCTCTCTGATGTTCTTACCCTAGTTATAAATGAAGGAAGCACACTTGAAAGCAACCTTTTCATATCATTGTTCTGCAAAGAGAGTTCCTACTCCTTTACTTCTTCAGATTTAAAAGGATCTCACTTTCTGCTTTGAACTCTTCATTTTGCAGAGGGGCTTTTTATTTCCTTTCACAACTTCCTCCCTGTCTTTGTGGTGCTGGTGGTGATTCTGCTCATACCTGAACACTGTCTGTCAATTTTTTATTAGCATGCAAATTGTGCCCTTTCTTCTTCCTTGAGTGCTTTGGCTCTATCATTCTTTGTTTTTTTCTTTAGGGGGAAAAAAAGTAATGTAGACATATGAAGTCTACGTTGAACTTGCCTCTTTCAAATCTTCATGGGAAGTAAGCTGTTGCATAAATGAGCATTCTGTCTGGAGTGTGGGGAGATTAGACCCAAAGAGCACACTTCCCTCTCCAGGCCTCAGGTATCTGGGGCTGTTTCTCACAGCTGGCACCACTGGGCTTGTGATGGGTACTTGTTGCTCAGGAGTGACAATGAATGATGATGATGATGATGATGATATAATAATAATAATAATAATAATAATAATAATAATAATAATAAAATAATAAGCATTTCCTTTTTTCTTGGGAATAGCATCAGAAAACATGCAATTCCAATGTACTAAGAAAATACAGTTCAGAGAACCTGCAAGTGAAGATGGTCCTATTCAATTGTCAGTCATCTAATTAAATAATTGGTTTCCTATTGAATTTTTAATAATAAATATATTTGCTAGAGATATAAGACTTTAGAGTACATTAAATTTCTTCTTAAGTTACTTTGTACTTTTTTGAATATCAGTTACTTATTTGGAATTTTATAGAATTGTTTTGTTTATTTTTTTCCCCAGAGTGGCTATGAGTGGGAGAAATATTTCAAAAGAGTTGTAGACGAGGCAGTAGTACACACAGCTGGGCAGAGCGCCCTGGGCTGTCCAATGGCACGGTGGTACCTCCAGGATATGACTGGAAACTGAAAACTTGGGAAAGAACAAGGGAATAGATGGGGGGTGGGCTAGAGGGAAAAAAGAACACCCCAGAATAGTTCTTGGACTACTTAATAAATTAAGAGGACCAGCCAGGCATTTTTATTGATAGTAGAATCAGCTGACTTATTCTTTAAAATATGGATAGCAGTGTGAGAAACACACTCCAGATACTGCAGATTCTGAATTAATACATTCTTCTTTTCTTTTCCTATTTCGACCAGGTTTGAATTCCCTCCTCCCACAAGAAAAGATCATTTAAATATATGACATAGCAGCACATCCTGTTCTTTTGGTCATAATTTTTGACTTTATGTATATAGTTTTTAATCTGCTATTGTCTTTTTAAGGAGGAGGACTTTGAATAAAGGCAGATGGATTTTATTTGCTATGTGAGGGTGACTTCCCTTAAAGATTGAGAATTGTTTAGCTTGTATGGAAGAAACTCAGGTGTATGTTTCTCATTACTGAAATTACTAAAACAGAAACTAAGGTTAATACTTAAAAATGAATCTTCCCCTATAAGTAGTCTTACTTTCTGAACTTAAAGTATTTATTTTACTTCACTTAGAAGGTAGGTTTCATACAATAGAATTAATTTGGTTTTTATTTACAAAGTTTTGCCTACTCTTCTGCATAATTGTCATTAAAATAATTATAAGTTCTGTCAAACAGTTGACTTTCTAGACATTAAAATGTCTGAAGTCTTATAATTTCAGCTACCACATTTTATTGTTTGTGTTATACTATAGGCTGGCTCTGGTTTGATCACAGCTCTGATTTAGTACCTGCCCCTAGATTTATCCCGCGTCTAGTAGTGATGATTACCCAAGTCACCATGAATGTAGATTTCATTTGTGGGGCATAGCTGTGGCAGCAGGGGTATTACTTTTTATCAGCATGAGTGACCTTTTCTATCACTCAGTGTTTCCAGTTCCATTTGGGTATCGTCAGCAGAAATGACTGCCAGATGTTTTGGCTCATTTGGCCAAAGTCTTCCTTTAACTCTTGTTCTACTTCATTACTCAGTCTCTCTAGGTGGTGTTGCTTAGGTCAACCAAACAAAATTTTAGTTGTCTGAAATAGAAATTAGCAAATATATGTTTATTAATCAACATTTTTTCATACTTGAAATATTACCGAACCTATGGAATTAGTGTAATTCATTAGCAACTTGTATTTTTGGGGATTCCTTCAAGTTATTGGGAATTTTAAAAATAATTGCATAAACTTCCAATATATCTTGAGTTACTTTAGAACATTTTAGTTTAGTCCTTGGTGGAAAAATCTCTAGAAGGGATTGGTTTGGTTTACGTAACAAAATTCCTTTCAATGTTGAATGAGGCTAGATTATCTGAAACAGCTGCTATTGACACACACTCAAGTATACACTCTCAAGTATATACAACTTAAAAATTTACTCTATTATTTTTAAATAAAATACATAACGTATGTACTTTTACACTGATAAAAAGACTACTTCTTCCTGCATTCGCCTTTGTTACCGATGGACAAATCTTTTAAATGAACACTCTTGCACTTGGACTTCAAACATATTTCCTTTTACTTTAGTTTTACAACACATGTGCCTATCACATGGAAAGGTCCAATAAAATCTGAGGTTCTGGCTAACTCCTCAGTATGGGAGGAGTATTTTGAGAGTAGTAGATGCTCAGTAGACCTTTACTAATTGAACTGGTTGACTTATTCTAATATCTTCAGTATGTAATCCAAACCTGGAGAAGAATAGGTTTAAATAACAGCAGTATCTTCTTTGTTCTTTGAAACTATATCTAAGATACATGTGACTGCAACAATTTATTTCTAATTTGCATATCCGAATAAACTTTGTCTGGTTTAGTGCAGTGTTGTAGCAAGGGTCCATGAGTCTAAAGAGTTAGAAGTGCCCTAAAATGTTATCCAGCCCAACTTTCCATCCAATATTTGACTTCCTTCTATAGCAGAAGTTTTTAACCTTTGCTCTATATCAGAATGTCTTGGAGAGTTCAAAAAACCCCAGTTATGTAAGAATCTTCAAGGGTGAGACCCAGGCACTGGTATTTTTCAAAACTCCTTAGGTGACACAGGTGATTCAGATGTGCAGTAAGGTGGGAGGTGTTGTTCTATAAAATCCCTACAAAATATTTTTCTGGTTTGATGGAGGTAAAGATGGCATCTTACTACTAAATTTAGTCTTTGTGTTTATCCCATTTATTAAAGTAGCAATTTAACTGTAAGAGTGCTTAATTTGTAAACTGGTTAAGTTACATATCATAAACCAGGCTTACCAATTTAATGCTCAACCGTTGACAGCACTGAAGAGTTGCATTTAAATCTGAATTCTCTTCTTTGAAGTAGTATTGCAGCGCTTTTGAATGACTTCCAAAAGTCTGATCATCAAAATCACTTCAATCATTTTCGAATTTTGCTTTAGCAATAATCAAATTATTTGGTGTGACTCAGATGAACATTTTGCTCTATCTTAGAGTATTGTGATCATTTCATTTTCCAGGACCTGGGGAAACAGATAAGTGACGGCCAAATCGTTTTGTTTTTTCACCTGTACCTTACTGATTTAACTCACCATCTTTGTAGTTAGAAGTTAGTTAGAATTTTTTGAAATGTGCCAGCTTCCTAGGAAAGTAACATACAATGTGGGAAACATCAAATGCACTGAAAGAACTTAGGGGAAGGGTGAAGTCTGGGTTTTATACAGCTCCTTGATTTTAGAGAAAACTCTATATGACCACACATACATGCACACTTGCTTAGGATATCGTCTGTCCTGAGCCCTCCATGTCAACTCTTTTGAGCAGTTTTGCATTTCCTTTAGCCTTTTAGTATACTTAAATACCTAAGGTCCAGAGTTAGACAAAGCTGGGTTCAGGTTTCACTTCCATTTCTCTTATTGTGCGACCTTGTACAACTTATTAATTTATCTAAACCTCAGTCTCTGTATTTGTAAAGTGAAGGTAATGACATGTATCTTGTAAGGGTGTTATGAGGATTGGTAGCAATAATGCTTATCAAATCTCACAATAGCTCCTGGATTACAGTAAGGGCTCAGAAACTTAAATTCTCCATCAGCATAGCACCAGCATTACTAGGCAGATTTATGATAATTGTACAGTAAGATATTTTAAAATAGTAGCAAGTCAAAATTCTGAGGTTAGTGCTGTTGAGAACATCAAATAATTCTCAGATATGACCTCAGATTGTACTTTTCCCAACTGAGAATTTTAACACACACAAGTGAGGGAAGGGTTTTTTTTTTTTTTTTTTTTTTTTTAAAGGCTATGGAGCATCCAGGAAGCTGAGGCCCCTGGATTTCCTATAGGGTACCAGGAAAACCAGCCCTGAAAAATGACTTGGGTTAGCTAAGTTCTTCCTGTCTTTATTGCTTGTCATCTTGTCTGTTACACGTGAAATTGCCAGATAAAATAGAAAATCCATGTAGATTGGGATTTCAGATAAATAGCTTTTTTTAGGTATAAGTATGCCCCCAATATTGCATGTGATATCGTTATATCAAAAATTATTCACTATTTACCTGAAATTTGAACTTAACTGAAAATTTTATAGTTTTTTAATTTAATTTTCCTTTTTCTGAGTCTGACAATCCTACCTCCATGCCAATATTTTGGGTTACACGTTAGGCAGGTTTTATCCTAAACTAATTCTACTTTTGAATGAAATACTGTTTAATACAGGCAAAGCTTATATTATAGTATTAAAATGGCTTTATTTGTTGAAAAATTGAATTGTTGAAAATTAATACTAATAACCATAATTAGACAGTAAATATCCAGATAAAACACGTTCTCCTGTTTCTCTAGTCTCAATAACTTCAGTGAATCCTGAACATAAGGGTCTCCCCTCTACATTCTTAGGGCACATATGATAACATAAGTGTATTCTATTTTAAGGAAGTCTGAAGTTAAAAATGGGTGGAAGTGTGATTATTCCTTACTTCATTTTATAATTAAAGCATGCTATGTGCAAACATATCATTTATTTATATTTTACACATATTTTAATGTGGCAGTTTCTGAACATTGCTTAACACATTGAATTCTTCCGTCTAACTCTGGGTATTCTTCTTTGGTATTCATTTATTAACGTTAATTAAGCATCTTCCATGTGCCAAAAATTGTGCTTGGTGTTGTCAATGTAAAAATAATGAGACAGAATTTCTTTCCATGTGGAGCTTATGTTCTACACTGGAGGCAGAATATAATGCACTATAGTGCAAGGTGACGAAAGTTACAACCATGACATGAATTGCTTCTACATACGGGAAAAGTAGCCCGCAGGAAGCTTCACTGAAGAGGTATTATTCAAACTGGGTTTTGTAGGATGAATAGAAGGTTGCTGGACACAAAAGAGTTCAGGCCTTTCCAGGAGGTGAGAGAGAATGAAGACCAAATCAAAGCAAACACCAAACACTTTCACCCCAACAGCACAGCCTGTGAAGGAAACTGGTTTGACTTGGAAATAGTAAGCAGATGGCAGGAGGAAGGGCACTCTGGAATTGGTGTAGTGTTTGGAGTGAGTAATTAAATTAAAATACAGATATGAGGAGACCCTGAAGAACATTTTATATCAGGTTATGAGTTCTGATTTTATTGTATCATCAACTCAATTGGGTTTTAAGTAAGACTGGGGTTTTACATCAGTAAGGACTAATTGCTTGTTTTAGGAAAATACCTGGAATGTGGACAGACAGGTGACCAGAAATTGTTGGAGTCATTGATGGGGAACATGATGATAAGATGATTAGACCAGCTGACTAGCAGTGGAGTGATCCTATGTGGGAGACATTTGCAAGTTAGAAGTAACAGAAGTTAAATGCATTTTCCCTTTCTGTCTCATATGAAGCAGAAAGTCAGAATATAAAAGACAGGGATTGGGTGTGTGTGTGTGTGTGTGTGTGTGTACATGTGTGTTATTTCCCCAAGGCCTTAAGTTCATTAGAGGCAGGGACCCTCTCTTGACAAACAATGCTCAATAAGTTCTTAAGCTTAAACATGAAAGACAAAATGTCTGTGAGTTAGCTTGCATTGCTGTGACAAAATACCTGAGATAAACAACATAACAGAAGGAAGTCTTGAATTTGGTTCACAGTTTCAGAGGTTTCAAGTCATGATCAGCTGGCTCCATTGCTCTTGGGCTGGTAGTGAGGCAGAACATCATGGCAGGGAGTACCTGGTGTGGAACAAAGCTACTCAATTCAAAGTAGCTGGGAGGCAGAGACAGGAAGGGGCTAGGTTCCTAATATACCCTTCTAGGGGCACATTCCCTACACCTAACTTCCTTCCAGTAGGTCCCGTCTCCTAATGTTTCCACCACCTCACAATGACACTAGCAACCAGGGACCATGCCTTCAACCCATAAGTGTTTGGGGACATTTATGATCTAAACCATGACAATTTGTATAAATATGTAGTTTATTATTTTGATAAATCTATTAGATTTTGTGGGAATAATACAGGATGCAGAGTGACAAATCCATTTTTCATCCTACTTAGTTAAGTCATCATCCTGGGGTTTGATGTATGATGATATTATCAAATTAAACTTTGTCTTTAATAACTTCTGCCTTGTGATTGTTATCATTTACTTTAAAATGTAATTGCCTAAAGTTATTTTTTATTATTATGCCAACAGAACTGTTCTTCTAGTTTACAGTTAAAGAATTCAATGCTAGGGAAGTCTGAGACAGATCTCATCGTGGACCTCGGATTCATGGTTGTAGCTTTATAGCTCAGTGCTTGAATCATAAAAGCTGAGATTAAGAAATAACAAGCAGGGATGCTAACAGAAGGATTTTCATGTTCCAAGAAGGGTGTTACTTTATAGAGAAGACAATTAATGTACTATTTGTTATTACATGAATTATATATTTTTACACTTCATTTTTTCTGCATGGCCTGTCTTTTACTTTCATGACGTTTAATGCTAACTTAAGACGCTGTTTGGTTTTGAATGCAGTTTTGCATGGGTGCATTAAGGTAGGCACACCAGTTGAGAGGTCCTGTGTGAGGTCTTCAAACACACCCAGCCTCTGAAGCAGCAATGCTTAACCTTGAACAGGTAAAGAGCCACGTGGCCCCAGAGTAGGGAGAGAGTGTGACATTGCAATCTGCCGTTGGATAATGTCTGCAGCAGGAGACTGTGTCACCATGACTCAGCACCACTCACACATGGATTCCACAGCACAGCCAACACATGGAGAGCAGAGCTGGTCTGTCAGATGGCGATTAGGGGGAGACGCTGCACCTGTACTGTCGGCAGTGCATACCTCTCGTTCCCCTTTATCTGTGGATTCAGCAGGGGAAGCAGGATGGTCTAGGCTATTTATCTTCTCACTTCTGTTGAAGAGAGAGCAGGAAAATGCATGCTGTTCTACTTTTTCTCTGCTGCACTGGGCATGTCGGCCATTGCTGGGAGCCCTTTAAGGAGGACAATGACAGAGGAACTCATTGTCGGGAGCCTCATGTGGCTGAAAGGCCGCATACCATTGACCCCAGCATGCTAGCGTAGGCCCTGTGACCTGGGCCATGGCCGACACTGAAAGGCACACACGACTAGTTCTTCAGAACGGACACGTTGTAGTAGTCTGTTCATTGAAAGCTCATAATGCATTGGTGGTGAGTTTCTCTGGAGCATGTGAAACTGTGATGACTGCTGGCGCTCAAACAGCTGGATTCTCTTAAAGAAAACAATCCTCCTCATTGTCTCTTATTCATATTCTTTTAGAGGACCCAATTGTAGTTCAGCTTTTCAAGTTATTGAATTTAGAGACAAGGTGGGCCTTCACATCTTACATAGCTCTGTCTGTGGGATGCAAGACCCAGTAGAATGAGGTGGCATTTAAGGGCCTCCATTAGAAAGAAGGTGTGCTGCCTTTTCTTTACATGTAAGAAAAAATGACTAATTTAGAGTAATCCTGAAAGTCATTGAATTATTGTCAGGACTGGTAAATCTTTTAATGAAACTATTATCATTGCTTGACATGCAGCTTTGTGTTATGTCTTAAGTAGAAAATATGATATTTTTTGCTGGAACTATCAAAAAGCCCTGTCTGTTAGCTTCCCAGTGACACTGAGCTTTGAGTAGAAAGAAGCAGAGTTCAAAAGGAAGAAAAGGACCTCTGAACCATTTATGGTAGCAATTTGGGGGAGAGAAAGGAGAAAAAAAACCAACCAATTATTTACTAACTCTTTACTATGTGATAAGAATTTTTGTGTATTTTATTTCCTTTATTTTTGAAAGCAATTCTGTGAACTAAGTATTATTCCATTTTTTTTTTTTTTTTGGCTAATGAAGAAATGAGCTCAGAGTGGACATCATTAGAAATGGATAACTGTTTGTCATGATTTATTCCTGTGTTAGGAATGTTATATAGGCTTTCCATTTTAATTCTCAAAACAAATATTTTTTTGAGGGTATACTGTACTAACAAACAGATTGCAAATTTCCACGGCCTAATAACATAAACGTTTATTTTTTGCTCATATCAACTTCATTCCAGTGCCCACTAATTTTCCAAGGCAATTCCTCCCTGTGGTTACTTGGCAGTGGAGGTCAAGGGAAGTCCTATCACACTCTGGTAACGACGACGCTTAGAAAGCAAGCTCCTTGTTTGTTGCTCAGGGAAATCTGATAGGAGAATGGTGCATGGGTTTGCAAGGTCTCAGCCTGGAGATCAGACATATCACGTTCCCTCACAGCCTCTGGCCAGACCTCTAGCCATGTGGACATGCCTTATTGTAAGTAAAAGGAGAACTGTGAGGGACAAGGGGATAGTGGTGAACACAGCAGGCACAGTAATATCATAATCCTTGTTTTAAAATTGAGAGGACTGAAGTTCAGAGAGGTTAATCGTGTTGCTTAGTAATTAGTAGACTTAATTCTTGAAAGTAGGTCTCTCTGAGTCTCAGGAAGCTCTTTTATCCTCCATCCCCCAACAAACGCACACACACCAGGCACCTTTGTGGTTTCAAGTTGTGTTGGATTTCTGCTAGCCAGCTTCCAAGATGGCTTACATATCGTCATGCCCTCTTGGTAGTCACATTTTGTGCAATTCCCTCCTTCAGGCAAGTGGGATGAGTTCTGAAATTGATACCGTATTGCAGGAATGACAGTGTGACTTCTGAGACGAGGTCATGAAAGACAGTGGTTTCTGCCCTCTTCTTTTGGGTCAGTAGTTCTGGGGAAAGCCAGCTGCCTGTGCAGCTCTCCCAAGGCAAGGAACCGAGGCCTCCTGCAACAGCCAAGCCAACGTGGCATTTGTGAGAGTGAGTCATCTTGAAAACAGAAATACCAACCCCATCAGCCTTCAGAGGAATGAACGCAGGCCCACACGGACAGCCAACTTTGAGAGAGCTTGCCCCAGCCACTCAACTAAGTTGCTCCTAAATAGTTCTTGGTCCCCAGAAATTGTGTGAGATGACAAATTTGCTGACCTTATAAGTTGATAAGTTTTGGGGTAATTTATTATGTGGTGCTTTAGGTCGTATCTTAAGCGTCTTCCAAAGCCCATGAGTTAAATGCGTGGTTCCCAGGGGAGTACTATTAAGGGGCAGTGAAACCTTCAAGAAATGGGGTCTAGTAGGGGGTTTTCAGGCCATGGGAAGAATTCCATTGAAGGGGCTAATGGGACCCTAGTACACTACTCTTCCTTTCTTTGATTTTTTTGCCATAAGACAAACAACTTTGCAACATGCTCCCACCATGATGTGCTACCTTGGTACAGGCCCCAAAGGAACAGGGCCTATCAGTCTTGGACTGAAACCTCCAAAAATGTCAGCCAAACAAGCCCTTTATCTTTATAAGTTAATTATCTCAGGTACTTGTTATAGTGTCAGAAAACTAATTTTTACGATAAAGGAGAACTACAGAGACCTTTTTGGATTACTTTCTTCATTGTGTTTTTCCCTCTACTCTGGGAATCTTCCTATTTATGACAGTAAGTTTTAATATGAGATGAATTATAAAGTAGTATATTTCACAGTGATTGCCACCCAGTATAATTACTCTTTGACTTGCAATGGGGTTGCCCATGCCCATCATAAATGAAAATACCATAAGTCAGAAATGCATGTAACATACTTACCTGACTAAACATCATAGCTTAGTTTAATTTATATGGGCGCAGAATACTAAGATTAGCCTACAGTTGGGCACAATCATCTAACTGAGAATCGATTTTATAATAAAATATTGAGTTTCTCATGGAATTTATTGAATGATCTTCTCAATATAAAAACAGAATGGTTATATGGGTATACTTTCACACCACCATAAAGTTGGAAAAATCCTAAAGTGAACCATTATAACTCAAGGACACCTGGAATATGTTAGCAAATTTTAGTTGAATAAATCCTACTCATTTAATCTAGTAGTTCTAGGCAAACTGTGTGGATGTGCATATTTTTAAAAAATTACATATTCTACTAGTTCAGAAGAGACAATATTTGAAATTTATTTTCCAAAAACATGTGTCTTTTTCTGTTTTAAGGTTTTACCTGTTTTAAATTATATTTATTTTGTATTTCAAATTATATCGTAATGTTTTGAGAAAGAGAAAGCCAAGGACATTTTATTAGTAGTTTGTTGTCAGGAGGAAGACAGAATATAGAAGTAACTGCTTGCTTCTTGGCCAGGAGAAGCATTTTCAGTGTTTTGGTGTTTCTTGCCGAGGCAGAAAGAGGACAGGCTGTGTCAGAGGCAGAATCCTGTGGTGGAGGACAGACTGCCCTAGGGAGCCTCACCATCCTGGTACCACCAAGAGACCTGCGTGGTCTCCAGTTCACACATGGATCATGTTCACCAGTTCACACATGCCTCCCAGAGCTAGCTGTGTCCTGGATGCCAGGTCTCAGTATTGTGTGACTATCCACTGCTGACACTTAGATCACTGACAACATGCCACGTTTACTGTTACAATGACTTTGTGAAGTGTCCTGAACACTAGCAGGGTGTATATTCAAGTTTTTAAACTACTCATGTTTTACTCTTCAATATTGCTCCAGGTTTCAGAAATGGGCTCTAAGCTGGGGATTCTTGTATTTCCCAGGGTACCAGGAGGGAGAGGATAGGATTCAAACTCTTGCCAGAGTTAGATGCCTGTGAGTTCCGGTAAAAGGCAACAGGATATTATTTCTATTCCATCTTACATTTCTTAATATCTCTATTTCAAAATCTTTGCTGTATTGGATGAGATGAAATTTTCTTAACAAAAGCCATTTCATTGGCTATTCATGCCCGTGGGCTCCCTTCCCCTATGAGCAAATTCTGTTTACATGGTATACACTCCCAATGTTCTATCTTGGCTGAAGTTTTGCAGGGGGCAAATGATTGAACATGTTTTAAATCGAATAATACATTATTGTTAGGAACATGGTTTTGTCATAGAAACAAAGCCAAGTCAGGGTCGATAATGAATATATATCATAGTCACATATGCAAATTTTGTGCATACATATACAAAAATATGACATAGGTATATTTCCACTTATGAAAATATATGTTTACGACAGTTTGGAGGTAGGGGGTTTCCAAGGAAGACTGAAATTCAGACAGAAGGAGCCTAATCACATGGGGAGACCTTTAGAACTGATGTACACTTTAAATGAACACTCAAAAGATTTTAGGAAACAAAGGAAAACAAAAGATCAAAGTTTCTAATTAAGAGGCATATTCTCACCTACCTAATGAAATATAATGAGAAATTTTACTACACATAACTTTTTTTTTATTGATAGAAGTGAGAAAGGTATCTACCATAGGGATATGGTTGCCACTTTATAAGTGAGAAAACTGATTCAAAGAATTTTAATTGATTTGCAGAAAATTTCACAGTCAAGGACAAAACTGGAATTTGAACTTGGGAGATCTGGTTTCACATATGCTTAGGTATTTTCCCATTTCCAGGGATTCCCCTGCTGGGGTATCCATATATGGCCCTCTGGGATCCATGAAGGGTTAAATTGTCATGGATACTTGCGCATATATGTGAGCGTTCATGAATAGGAGACCTAGACTGAGATTTCCAAAGAGGTCATGACTGACAGAGCTTAGGAACTGACCTTCCTGACTAAAAATGATAAAATGGAAGAGATGGCCCTACTTAATAATTAGATCACACCAAAGTGCTTCCCTGGTTGGAGGACCTGGTGGTGCGAAGAATTCTGATTGTAGAACAAAGAGAAGAGCGGTCAGAGGTTGGAATTCAGGTGGCTTTTTAACTTAGGGCTGGGCCGGCTCACCATTTCAGTCAGGAATACAGGCAGACTTAAGAGGTTAGGCCACACAAACATCATACCTAAGCAGAAGATGCACAACTCACCATGGACATAAGTATTCTAGGTTATTCAGATATTTCTGCTGTAGATAGTTGATTTTCTTCCCTACTGCATGCTGATGGTCAAGTGCAGAGGAAATGAATGGAGAAGTTTAGAGGGTCTGTGGGTTCTGACCACTGGCTATGGTTCCCCTGGGATAGTTGTAGTGAAGGGCAGGCACCTTGTGTTGAAAATGAGCTTTGGACTTTGTTGGAGTAACTGAATGGGTTGTGACTTTTCTTATGTTGAATTGAATCCACCATGAGGTTCTGTCTGGCCTTTTGGGACAATTTTGAAACCAGAAAAACATTTCACCATGAAAGTGGTATGGTAAAGCATCCCTAATTACTCTTTAACTTCACTGAAATGGTGAGCCGGCCCAGGCCTAAGTAAAAAAGCCACCTAAATTCCAACCTCTGACCGCTCTTCTCTTTGTTCTACAATAGAATTCTTTGCACCACCAGGTCCTCCAACCAGGGAAGGCACTTTTTGCTGCACAACTGTGTTTAAGTGTTTACTAAGGAAGCCAGAGCCATCCGATCATTACAGAAGTGCACATGGATGCTGTTGCCAAATAGTTTTAAAAGTTGAGAGTAAAATCCAGTGGCACTTATGTGTTCTGCCTGTTATGGATTCATTTCCTTCCCTGGGCCACCTTCCCTATTACAACAAAGTACGATAACACAATTCCCTTTGGATCTGCTGCCATAAACTTGGGTCCCCAAATAATCTGAAATCATTTGCTTAGCTGTGCCTCCATCTCAGTGGTGGACAAGGAATGGGGATGAGATATTCACACACACCAAATTACAGTCAAGACCTTTCTTCAAGAAAGACCCACTGAGAGACTCTTGAGAGGATCCTGTAGGGCACTGAATTCCATTGCCCTGAAGATGGAAGTATCTCTCTGTTTAATGCTAAATACCAGAGTAAGGAATTTTGCCTATAAATATGTGGGGTGGATAGAGAGCAAATCAATCAAACTGTTCAAAATGGCAGCAGGACAAATAAAGAATTCCCTAAAGCTGTCACAGGCAAATGATAGAGACATCATATTTATAAAAAGTATAATATATTTTCTTCAGTGCAAGGGATGCCTCTTGTTTTTTTCTTTTGGAATAATAATAAACATCAATCTTAATGGCAGTGCCGTGCTATGGTAAAAGAAGTCGTTTGTAGTAGGATTTAGTGGAGAAGTGTTTGGACACTCAGTGTTCTAATCAAACATGTACAGAACCTACCCTTTTATAGCTCCATGAGTTCACAAAGCTCTTTTAGCATTTGTTATCTCATCTAAGTGGGCTGGAGTCCTATTTCTGATTTCCTAGTTGACCATATGAAATATACAAAATTGCTAAACCTTCCCCAGATCACTTTCTTTTTCTTGTGAAATGAGAAAATTAACACTAAATGAGTGTCTTTTCCAAATGAGTAAACAAGATCATATTCTCTTTTAAAGAAACTAGCAACCATAATAACAGTCGCAATCAGCTGATATAAATAGTAAGCCAGCTAACCATTTGGTTGGAATTTTAGAGTGTGTCAATTTTACCTATGATTAAAAGAACTCTGACTTCTAAATATTTTTCTTTCATCTACCTATCTATCTCTTAAGACAATCATCTTTATTGTATTTCATGTTATCACAGTGGATATTATTAAAATCAAATCAGTTTGTGGATTTTGAAGCATTACGCCTTAATGATTTAATTTTCTTAACATACCCATTATTTCTAATTATTTTTTCTGGTGGAAAGTAAATAATCTTCTTTCCTTTACCACTTCAAAAGGTAATATTTCCATGTGGATTTTATTAACATGTAAGTGTTTCTTTATTTTGTAATGTAAGTAAATAAATGCATTTATGTATTATTTTATCTGACTTAAATTTTTTCTCACTGAGATATAGTCACTTAAAATTTGATTTTTTTTCCTTACACTTATGTCAACTGTAGAAGTGTCACAATGACATTCATTTCCTTTCTTCTTTGATTGTTGAATGAAGTAGTGGTATGGGGTTTCCTTTCTGAACAAACTCATAATTTGATCAAGAAGAGTGACATAAATGTGTTTATTGAACTTGTAAGTGTTGTGTTCACAAAGCAGTATTGTGCACAGAGACGGAGCAGTTGGTTTTGCTTGCCAGCAAGACTAAGTGAACCCAGATCTTTCCGTTTATGTTGTAATCACCCACTTAACACTGCTGTATTCTAATGAGCAGAGCCTCTACCACATCTGTTAGACATTAACCACTTAGGGCAGCAGAACTCTTCTTTATCTCAATATTAGTGTTAGCCAGCTTTCCTTCATATGACAAAATACCTGATAAAATCAACCTAAGAGAGGAAAGGTTCAGTTTGACTCACAGTTGCAGACCATGGTCAGTTGGATCCATGGCCAGCTGTCATTAAAGAGAACAAAAATTCTATGTTGTTTATGCTGATTCTGAGATCTCTGTTATATGATAAAATGATACCCTAACTGATAAAAAGGAAAAAACTCATGGGTTCAGTTTGGGAAATTTGGACTCTGTAGTTGTTTTAAGAATCTGGTATTCAAAATTGTGATCAAAGACAGAATTTTAGAAATGAATTCCACATTAATTATGGTGGAAGCCAGGAGAGTAAGAAGCAGGAAGAAAGCTTCAAGCTAGAAGGGCAGAGAACTAAATGATGGAGGTAATCAGCATTTAAAGGCGAGGCAAATAGAGGAGGAGCAGGGAAAGGAAGCTGTGTTTCAAGGAGACGTGGCTCTTGGTGTCAGTTGCTGAAGGATGTTCAAGAGGAATGTTGGTGAAGAGGCTACTGGATTTGGGAGCTTAGAGAACACAAATCTCAGAGCAGTAGTTTTGGTGGCATGTGATGGGGAGAAGTTAGTTCATCATGAGTGGCTGCAGAGTAAATATGAAGTAAGAGGTTTGGTTGTAAAGAGAAAGAGTGCTGTCATGTCGTGATTTTTAGATTACAGGGAAATTCTTGGCCATAGCAACCACATGAAGTGGGAGGTCTTAGATTGGTTCCTGGTGTGAACAAGCCAGCAATGAAAGACATCTTAGGCACAATTTAGAGAAATTAGAATTAGGGATTGACCATTTGATGATAATAAGAAAATTAGTTATTTCTACATATGATAATACAAACTTGAAGATGTAGGAAAATCTTAATAAAAATTAATATCAAAAAGTTTGGAGGTAGAATGTCTTGAAGTCTATCATTTGTTTTTAAAATGCTTCACCATACAAAAAGTAAAGTGATTTTAGAGAAGTTGAAACTTGCTGTGATTCCCACTCAGAGCTCTAAGCAAGCAGCGGAAACCTGAGCTACAAGTCTGGTCTAACGAGTCAAATGCCATTGTTCCCTGAATGCCTCAAGTTACTCTCTACAACTAAGGAACATAGTCAGTGAAAGAAGTTCAGTCCCATCAGTAGATTGTCTTAAAGTTTCCTTTAGTTTCTAGCATGCATCTGATTCTTGGAGAAGTGCTCAAAGGGTTTACAGAGCCTAGAAACGAGTCATGACCTCAATGAACTGAATCTCTCCATTTACTTCACTAGTTTATTTATATTTGTCTCTGGAGATGAGGGAACTGAATCTCAAGTGATGATACTTCCAGTCTTGGAGCAGAGTTCAAAATCAAATTGAAGTCAATCTGATTGCAGCATCTTGTCTGCTATTTGCAATGGAGCTTTAGCATTTAGTTGAGAAACGAGTTGGATTAGCAAGAAGCCTTAGAGCACGGGCAACCCTCAAAGGTCTTCCCCTTTTCATTTATTCTTGCCTCAGTTTCCCTGCCTGTATCCTCCGTGGATCTTACTTGTTGAGCCCAGGCCCTGCAGCTCCCCTCCTAGTTGTGCTCCAGAAAGACTCAGAACCTAAAGGACTGGGAAGGACCATGTTGCCCACGCTCCTGCTGTCTGTCCTCATTCACTCTCCCCTTGCGCATTTTGATCCCCATTCTGCAGTCGGCCTCAGGTTCTGTCCCCCTTCCTGTAAGATGAGTGTCTTGTCCTGAATCCTACCTATCTTGCTCATACCTGATGTCATGCCCAGGTCTTGCCACTCCTTTCTGGAAGTAGATTCTATTACATATTGGTATGCTTGTCTGTAGATATTCTTTTTTAAAAAAAGAAAATCTCACAAGCACTCCCCAGCTCTGCTCGAGTCTGAAGCCTAAATTTCCAGGAGCCAGCCTGTGTCTACTGGCACCATATCCTAAGCCATTTTGTAACTCACCAACCATAGACAATTTTGGATATCAGCCTTGGAAGCTAGGTTAATGTACTGCCTTCTCCATGCTGTCTTTCCGGACCCCACGTCCTCTAAGCGAAACGAGTTCTGCCCGTTATGGACTCATCTCCTTCCCTGGCCACTGAAAATTCCCTCCTTAGCAGGGGGAAGGGTTGAGCATTTGACATGCTGTTGACATGACAGTTTAACATTTGCTTTTCTTTGAGACGGCTGTGATTACCTTACAATGGAAAGCATACCAATTAATATTGCAGTGTTTTATAATTACTCCTTCACTTACAGCTCAGACGCTGAGATACTATGTACTTGGTAATGTTTAAGGAGATGTCTTAACACACACTGTTTTCTTTCTTTATTTGCCATTACAAGTTCCCTAAATCAGACAATGATATAGTTTGACTGCAAAATATTTTAGAATTGGCTTCAAATGAAACGGCAATATAATGTCTTCTTTTCTTTCCAGTTATGGCGTGTGTGTTTCTCTGTGTGTGTGTGTGTACTGTGTACAATGTTTAGAGTATATTATATAATAGGAACTGGCTGGCTGAGACAAGAGAACCCAAAGAATTATATTCCTGCTGGAAGCAATTATTCATTTGAGGAAGAGGCAGCCACTTTATTTTGTAGGTTACTTTTTAAATCTGTAAAATATTCCTAACAAGATCTTCTTCAAATTGTATGTTATGCCATAGTTATAAAGTCACCACAAGCTGGCAAGAGACATGATCCTGACCTCATTTAATGAGATATTGTGCATAGTACACACCTTTTTTTGGTGTGTGTGTGATTCTAAGATACTTCATTAATTATTGCTCAGTGAAAGTTGTTGTATGACTGAGGGGAAAATGGTAATCAATCCATATTTTTATGTGTTTTATCTACTTCTAATACTTATGGATCCTTAATTTTGCTTTAAAGACATCATCATATATTTGGCCTAAATTATTGTTTGTATTCAGAATCCAGTCTATTCATTCTATATGCGTTCTATATCCTATAACATTTTCCCCATTATATTTAGGGCTCAGAAAAACTGCAAATATAGGAAGCAAATTATTCCTCCTGAGGATAGCTTATGTTTTAAAAATAAAGCTAATTTTGAATTATTTCTCTTCTATATCTCTATAGTAGTTTCCAATGGAATAATGTTTCAACTTTCAGAAAGTTATTGTAAAAAGGTAGTGAGTTTTCTTAATGCAGAAGTTTTATTTTATAGGAGAATTTCACTGAGGTATGAAAGACTAAAAATGAATTTTTTATTTGGAACAGGAGCTTGTAACTTTAATAAAAACCACTCTACATCGTCAGGAGGACTGTTCCTACTTTCCAAATTCATCAGATTATTTTGCGTGAGAGGAACTAGGTGATGAAAGGTCCACCTTGTACCTAGAATTAGACGGAGAGGAACACAACCCAGAGGTACAGAAATGCAGATTTCTATGGCATAAGGATCAAGTCACCAGAATCTAGAAAGAGCAGTGTTAAAAATGGTGAGATATGGATAAGATTAAGGTATAACAATAGTTTCTAAGCTCGTCTCTGTGTGTATGATGCATATTTTCATTATGTCTGGCACGTACCAGGTGGTTACAATCATATCTGAATTTGACTAATGAAGATTTTTCTAGGGTTCAAGTGGAATTCATCATAGTTGTATTTCAAATGAACATTTACATTTGAAAAAGGAAATTTCATCCCTGAATCCTTTTCAAAGACTTCATTATCTTGTTAGCTTTCCATTACTGCAACAAAATACCTAAAACAATCAAACTAAAGAGTCTGTAAAATAGGTATATTTTGGATCATGGTTTCACTCTCTGGCTGGTTGACCTTGGGTCTGTGGCAAAGCAGCATATCGTGATAGGGAGCATATGACAGAGCAAAGCTGCTCACCCCATGGGTATCCAGGAAGTAAGAGACAGAGAGGAAGGGGCTGGAGTCTTCATATCCCAGCACAGGCACGCCCCCAGTGACCTGACTTCCTTCCATTAGGCCCTGCCTCCTAAAGGATCCCCCACTTCAGGATAGTGTCATGGGCTGGGAACCAAATCGTTAATACATGGACCTCTTGGGGACACTTATCCAAACCACAGCTATTACAGAGCTTTAATTTGCAGAAAGTAGTCTCAAACGTTCACCAATACCCACCTATCACGTTTTCAGGGGAGGAGACAAGCACAAACATATATACAACACACACATGCACATGCATGCTGTACTAGCAGTAGATCAGAGGATGACTTCAAGTCGTGCAGTAATTGGACCCTGAAAGCTTACACACAGGCCCCACTGTTCCTGACCTCAGTTTGTCAGCTCCAGACTGTATTTAACCCTTCTGGCCAGATGGTCATGGTTAAAAAGTCTGTAGGTGGGGAAACCCCGTAAATTCAATGGAATATACATCTGACTGAGATATGAAATCCTTATAATTAGGATGATGTCAATGTCTACTGAATGTCAAAATCTAGTTTAAAAAACAGCTCTCAGTGAACATCACAGACAGTAATGATAGAGGGATCTCTTCACATATAGACAGACAGTCCCTGGCTTACCATGGTTTGACTGAATGACTTTTTGGCATTATGATGGTGTGAAAGCAATAGGCTTTCAGTAGAAACCATGCTTTGAATTTTGATCTGGGTCTTTGTCCAACTGTGCTATGCAGTAAGGCTGTACTCAGGATGCTGGACAGCAGCTCCCAGATAGCCAGGTGGTAAGGAGGGGAAATGACCCCTGTCGCAGTGCACTGTGTCCCTGGGCTGTGGTCAGCTATCTTCGGTGTGTTTTCAACTTATGATATTTTCACCTTACATTTGTCGGAATATAAACCCATCATAAGTTGAAGAGCATCTGTGATTAATGTATTCCTGAAAATATATACATGAATCAAGTTTCTGTTAATGACTCATATTTCTACTGTTTTATAAGCAGATGCTATTTAGAGGAAATCAGAAGCTTTTAAATTATGCTACATTATCATTTTAATGTAAGGGCAAATAATCACTCTCTAATTTTTTTAAAATATAAAGTTCAAGTTTTTGCCCACTGGAAATAAAATTTTCCTGAAGTGAAGTTCTCCTGTCCAGATTGAAATGATTGGGTTGTTGTTGGTGAAGACTTGTCATTCTGATCTCTCTGCTCATCCAGCTGTTTTGCATGCAATTGCTGGTGTGATCACTGTGTGCCGGCAGACACGACATCTTTCCCTAGAACGTGGTTCGCCAGTCCTTGTGTTAATGTTTCTTTCTGAAATTGGCTGGCATGAGACATTTATAAAGTGGGTACAATCAGCAAACCCATTTTCAATAAAATACCCCCACCCCTGTCTACCCATGTGGGGACAGGAACAGTAGCAAAAAGTGACATTTATTAAATACTTCTGTTCCAGGCCCTGTTCTGAGCACTTTAGCGGTACTACCTCATTTGAAACCCACATTGTCCCTGTAACTTCCCACGTTTTACAAGCTATGAAATTGAAGCACTGAGAAATAACTTGCTCCAAGTCCCCTAGCAATAGCTGGTAGATGCCGGATTTGAATGTAGGCAGTCTGATGGCAGAACATGCTGTTTTAACTGCTACAAAACTTAGTTGCCTTATTTGCAGGAAGAATAAGAATTCCAGGATTAAAGAATGTGTCTGTTTAGTTCTGGACCTTGACTACTGCAATTGCTGGGACTTCTTTATATCCCAACAAGCATGGAATCAGGGCTCCCTGGGAGTGTGCGTGTGTGTGTGCGTGTGTGTGTGTGTGCGTGTGTGTGTGTGTGTGTGTGTGTGTGGCCTTTCCCTGGAGGAGGGCTGATGTGTACACAGTGGAGGACCACGTGGTACCTAAGTATGATCTACGACACATGCTCTGAAGGCATGTTACCTGGTCACCTTAATGACATGTGAATAATTTACCATAATTAAGATTTAGGGCACTTACCTTGTAAAAATGTCATGATGAAAGTAGTCCATGTTAATATCAAACAGCTGGAGTTTTATGATTCAAAGTATATACGGGTCCCTGCTCCTCTTAAGACATGTGGCTATAAATCTCTGTCTGTCTCTTTTTCTGTCTGTCTCTCTGTATTTGGCACTTAATAATGAAGTCATACTTTAAGTGTCGTTCTGGTGTTTTATTTTTTCACTTAATTACAATTTTGTAATTATCTTTCGATTTCATAAGTCCATGTCAATATATTGAGAATTAGCACTTGTTAAAAAGTAGTTCTTAGTATTTCATTATATGAATCTATTTCATGTAAATAATAAATGTCACTTAAGATAACACAATAATTTATTTAGCTGATCCCCTCTTATTGGAAATGAGGCTGCATCCTAGTTATGTGACCCAGTGCGACAGTGGACAGTGGGCCTTGGGACATTCTGAACAAAGAGGTATAATCTTGCCTTTAGGTATTGAAACTGGTGCATTTCTTGACTCAGAATGCCTGATCTTTGACCCTTTAGCAAATATTCAAGGTTTCCCATTGATAATGACAGTGTTTATGTAGCACTCAGCTTTGTCATGGGAAAGCTTAAAAGGACTCCATGTGGTTGACATTCATTGAGCCTCACTGTACCTTTGTCAGGAAGAGGCAGGAATTCCCTGTCCGAATACTGTGGACCCAAAGTTCCAGGTTTCCATGTAATCACTTCAAAATGCTTCTTATCTTGGGAGAAACTCCCATCTTGTTCAAAGCTGATGGTTGAGCCTAAAAAACATTTCATTTCAGAGTAAAGAGTTGAATAAAGGAAGAGAAGATGCTTTCTGGATGGGGCTGGACATTCAGCTGGATGTTGAAACACTTCAGTTGCTTCTCAGCAAGGCCTCACTGAAGTCTCCTTTCTTCGATTTTTGCTGAAATATTCATCATTTTCTTTTTCTCCAGTTCTCCACTTAAACATCTGTTATGACCTAACGTCAGATCCAAAACTATTTTGTGAAAAGTTCTAAAAATAATAACCCTGAGCAAGTGAATGCTTAGTGACATTATTATTGATGTCAAGGAGGGAGCGGAACTTTGAGCTCACCCAACAGTTACTCTTTCTCTGCAAAATGGTATGAGGCTTAGCAGCATAGGATGTTTCCCGAGAAGAAACAAAAATCTTGGGGCTGAATTAGTCCTAAATAATGTATTGTGTTGTTATTTTGTTGAATTTGTATGAGAATTTTCTGTAACTTTTATAAAAATTACTTTTAGAACTTATATTCCCATACCTTATATTCCAAGTACATTGCAGAAGACTTTTAGATGACGAAAACATAAAATCCATATTGTCAAAAAGTATAATTTTGTAACAGAATAGAGTTGAACAAAGGAAGACCTACTTACAAGTCCCTTTCTTCTCTAGAGGAACTCATGGTTGTGCCTTGGGTGGGTGTGTGAGTTGTGTTAATGATGTCACAGGTCCTGTGTCTTACAAGGGGGTGAGGTCTCAACTGGCCTGAGGTAAGCAGTTCCTCCTTATGAAGCCTTTCAACTTCCAAAAAGGAGTCACCAGTCGCCAAGCAACTGGACACAGGGCCCTTTGATATTGAGAATCCATGGATACCTGTGAAATATAATGGTTGTGCCAATCTCACTGAACATTGTGCTAGTGGGACCTAGAATACCACTTTGTTATGATCTGTGTAAGCCATCGTATGTTAGAAAACATCTAGCCTATTGTTCTGTTATTATTACTGCCTTTTTCTATTTTCATCATTCATCTCCATTTCTTTTTTTAATTAAAAAAAAAATTTTGCAGTAGGTTCTGCTAAGTTGCTCAGGCTGGCTTCCAACTTGCGATCTTCCAGTGTCACTGGGATTATAGACGTGTGCCACCACAACTGGCTACGTCTCTCATTTGTAAACATTTATTTGGTTCCTGGTGAACATTTATTAGTCGTAGATGCAGGGAATGCAAAAGTGTAAAAGTTGTACTGTTTAAAGGGGAGCCACCTTACAGTGAGAAAATACAGCCAGGTACATGAGTCAGGACGGCACCAGACAGGCACTGTCAGTGGTGGCTAGGTGTGAGGGGAGGCCCAGGAAGTGGACAGATAAGAGAACTCTGCGGTAGGCCTTGAAGGATGAGCAGGTTTTACCACATAAGTCATAAGGAAAAGGCTTTCTCTCCAGAGGGGGAACAGGCTAGATGTGTACCAACCCACTATGTAAGAGGAACTGCGAATGTTTCTTTCAACAATATTGAGGAAGTGTGAACACCACACGTAACTGGGGTTTTGGGAGGAGGGTGGGAAGCTGTCACGGGAAAGAAATTAGAATGACATGAAAGTAGAATGGAGTCAGATAGATCCTGTCAGCTATGAAAATGAACGTAGATTCCATTTTGTGGTTGAACTGGAAGCAAAGGGTGGAACTGAAATAGACGGTTAATAAAATTGGGAAAAACACTCCCTTTGCATGGGATTTGAGGGGTCAAGAGTGGAGGAAGGGAACAGTTAATGGAGGGACAGTTGGAATTAATGATCCAAGGGAGAGATGATGGGTTCTGGGAAGGGGATGGATTGAAGAGAAGCATCTACTTTGCAGGAAAGCTGAGCGGAGTGTATTGATAGGGGATTCAACATGGGGAGAGAGGAGGTGTGAAAGGGAGGCTTGAATTTGATGGAATTGCACTGAGAGGTACCTGAAGAGGAAGTGGGTGGAGAAGAAGATGCTCCCAGTTTAGGACGTTTGGAGTTTGATGGCCCCCTTGGAGGGACAGGTCATGGTCTTCAGCTGGGAACCTGTAGGGGTGGTCTGGTGGGGACAGCACTATGGTGATGACAGAGAGCCAGGGCTGGGGGCTCTGGAGTGGACGAGATCACCTGGTGAGCATCTCAGAGGAGAAGGGAAGAGGTCTGTGTGCAGGACCTTGAATAGACTTGGCGAGAAAGGGGAGCCAGCAAAAAGACTGAGAACGGGGCAGAGAAAGACAGGAGAACCAGCAGTTTATTAGCAAACCCCGTGTTGTGTCATTTCTCATGCGTTCTGCTTTCATGTGTTGTGTCTGATATTTTTTCGTATGAGTCAAATATACCTTCTTACTGGGTATATTGAGCTTATTTTTAGATGTAGGATTTCAGTTCCTTGTGAGCTAGATACTGGATTCCAATTATCTTACACGAGACACTTTAGAATTTAGACTGCATACTTTCACGTGGTATTTTTAGGAGGAGGAAAGTAAATCTAGATCCTTTTGGTTCAAGGCATCTTCCTTTCTTTCAGACAGATATGCGTAAAGGGAACAGGAAGGAAGAATGGGGATTAGAGCAATTTATTATAAAAAGGGATATTTTGAGAGGAAAATTTCATCTCTTGAAGACTCATTGTTATCTTACTGACTGTATCTTAAAAGAAGCTCTAGATTATGTGATTGCTGATGGCTGACTTTGGACTTGTCCTAGCATATGAAGGTTGCCTGGCAAGATGGTGCACACCAATAATCCCAGTTACTCCAGAGGCTGAGCCAGAAGGGTCCCAAGTTCGAGGCCAGCCTTAGCAACTTGTTGAAATCCTGTCTCAAAAGAAAAAATAAAAAGGGCTGGGGATGTAGCTTAGTGGATTTAATCCCTAGTACCCGAAAAAGAAAAAATAGATAAGGTCTATAAGTCATTAAAACAACTTGAGTCTTTAGAAGCTAAAATTCCCTCATATTTTCATTGATGAGTCATCTAATCCTTCTGCTTTCAAGGTCCTCACACTGTTTCCCCATGGTTATTCTGCAGATATTTTAATCTTCAAATTAGTTGGAAATATGTGTGTGTGTATATAGAAGATGGAGAGGTAGGTAGATTCTGATTGAGTATCTTATGAAGGTCAAAGCTATATCCTGGTGGCTCTCAACAAGGTTAAAGTCTCAATAATATGTATTTAGCAACTTCCCGGCCATCGGAATTCAGTGGCTCCCTTACCCTAAATGCTGCATTTTCAACATTCACTTGTAGGAAGATCACAGAACATTCTTTTTCCTGTGGAAATAATGTCATAAGTGAAACTTGCATTCAAGCCTCTCTCATGTGGTGGTTTGAAATGTGTCCAGAAATTCTTTGACACATCCTTCAAATGGTGGAGCAAATTCTTCTTTCAGCGTGGGCTGGATTTAGTGACTGACTTCTAACAAATGGGAATAAAAAGCAGAAGTGACGGAGCGTGGCTTCAGTGACTAGATTACAAGAGGCCCCTCGGCTTCCCCTTCTCCTCTCCTGACTCACTGGCACCAGCAGAAGCCAGTGGCCATGTCCTGAGGACTCCCAGTGGGGCCAGAGGCCTTCTGCCAATAGCTGTGAGACGAACCCCTGGCAGTCGATGCCCCACTCCCTGTGGAGCCTGGGGCAGACTGCTCTCCTAGCGGATAACCCACAGCACCCTCTGACAGCCAGAGTCAGAACCGCTCAGCTTGGCAGCTCTGGAATTTCTGACTCACAGAAGAGGAGGCTTTATTTTGATTTTTTTTTTTTATGACTCTTAAGGAGAATTTTGAGGGGCTTCCAAAGCGACTTGTCTATGCTTTTTACTTGGGCATAATTGTATTATCCTTAGGACTGTACCACAATCCCCCATTATATGTATCGTTGCTTTTTGTGGTTTTAGTTATCTGTGGTCAACTGCAGTCTAAAAATATTAAGTGGAAAATTCCAGAAATAGATAATTCATAAGTTTTAAATTGTGTGTCACTCAGAGTAACATGATGTAATCTCTTGGTGTCAGGCACTATCCTGCTTGGGATATTAATTATCTCTTTGTTCAGTGTATCCACACCATATATGCTACCTGCCTGTTAGTTGCTTAGCAGCTATCTTGATTATCAGATCAACTGTCCTAGTGTTGCAATGCTTGTATTTAACTCTTATTTAACTTGATAATGTCTTCAAATTAGCAATGCTGGCAATTTGGATATAGCAAAGAAGAGCTTTAAAGAGTTTCCTTTAAGTACGTCTAAGTTTAAAATTTCATAGATATGCATGTATAGGAAAATCAGTATATATAGGGTTCAGTACTATTGGTGGTTTCAGGTATCCACTGGGGGTCTTGTAACATATCCTTACAGATGGGGTACTCTAACTATTTTTCTAAACAATGGTCTTTCGTGACTCTTGTATTAAAGAAGTGTAATGAGAGACTGAGAAGTGAGAAAGAATGGTTTTCCTGAGGCAAGAGTTGGAAAAAAGGAGGAAGGAAGAAGTTAAAAGAGAAATCTGAGAAAGAAGGTTAAAAGCCACTTGGCATTCAGTGATGGGGTGGGAGTAGGAGAGGGGAGCAGAAGGCAACTTGTCTGGAAAGGAATAGAGGCACTGTTGGTGGAGATTCTTCACCCTTACAAGAGAAGAATCTGTTGCTTCTTAAAGACTTTGAGGTAGAATGACCTTGAATTTAAGGTGGTGATGGAAGGCAGTGGCCACTGGTCATGCACATGTAGGAAGCTCAGATAAGTTGAGTGTGCACTTATAACTGTGTCCATGTTTGTGCTTCCAGTAGGTGACCATCACCTATATTTCCTGTTAGTGCTTTTCCCTTCTCAGGTTTCTATTTGAAAAGAGGAGACCCTAATTCAGTATGTGTGTGTGTGTGTGTGTGTGTGTGTGTGTGTGTGTGTGAAAATGCTTTTCTTTTTTTCTTCTTAGTATTAAATTTCACTCTGAAGAAGAAAAACAGGGCCCATCAGTTCTGAGACTGCTTACCTGTGAAAGTAATATTATAAAACACTTTAGAAATTTGTTGCCTCATGATTTCCATCTAGTTCTCAGAATTTGTAGTACTTAAACCAAAAGCCATGGTTTTATCAAGTGCTATAATTGGATAAAACCAAGGAACCAAACATCATCAGGGGTTTAAACTTCCTTGCTAGAAAAATTCAACTCTTAGCTTCCTGGTTTTGAAGTTCTGATTGATAAAAAGAAAAGTGAAAGTTGTCTCTGTACAGATATGCCTTTTATTATCTCTGTGGAGAGAAAATTTGCAGATTTTAGGACTCCCAAACCAGGTGGCATTATTATGGAAACTATCTTAATATGTTTTTTTCAACATGTTCATGTTAGAAAAGACGAACTGCTAAGAACATGACATCAATTCTCTTTGGGGATTTTTAAGTGATTGAAGCAAATGTTATACTCACTGTTGACATGAAGAATGTGGTTGAGAGAGTTGTGCCACTCAAGAAAAGCCATTTGTAATTAAGTAGAGAAGAGGGCGGGGGTATGGAGAGGTACAATGGAACTAGGATTTCACAAGGTTTGGTGGTACCAGTTTGGGCTGGAAAAATGGAGGAAACTAGAGACAGTGTTTGGTGTGAATTGATTTCCCTAATGTGTGGATCGTGGTCTCCCAAGAGCAGCACTGTTGACATTCTGGGCTGGAGAGTTCTTCATGGTGGGGATATGTGCTGTCAAAATGGAAAGTTTAGCGGCATCCCTGCCCTTGACCAACAGATGCTGATAGTGCCACCCCTCCCCCAGCTTTGATAACCAAAAAAATCTCTCCCATTTTGTCATTTTTCCCCGGGGACACAGTGGCCTGAGTTGAGAACCAGCGGTCGAGATAAAGCCACTGGGAAGCATCATATTCAACCTGTGTCTAAGTTTGTCGTAAGTTTGCGGAATAAGAAATGCATTTTTACCCAAGGGGTGGAAAAAGGCTGGAGAGAAGGGGGCTGTTTGTCTGATGAGGCCCCCCTCTGGACCAGCCGTCCCAGGTGACCACCTGGCCTCTGTGAGAGTCTCCTTCAGTTTCATGGCATCTCCTTGGCTGTCTTAGAGTAGTGGTTCCCAGACTTGAGTGAGCTCACCAAGCCACGGATGACTGGCACACACAGTTTCTGACCCTAGAGTTTTGTTCTGGGGCCGGAGGAAGATTTTGCGTTTCTGGATGGTTCCCAAATGATGCTGATGCATCTCAAAGGGACCATGTTTTGAGAATCACGGTTCTAAACTCAACCTCCTTTGGTGCTGCCTGGCATGGGCCCCTCTTCGTTATCTTTAAGGTGTCCTTTCTTCCAGGCCTGCTCCCGAGTTGTTCTCACCTGTGCTCTTTCTGCCCAACATGTGTGTTGCTTGCCTCCTGTGCTCCTTAATTGTCTCCTTAATTGTGCTCCTTAATTGCCTTTCCTAATTCACACGCTGCACTAATGGATTAAAAAAAAAATGCCTCCTCTTTCCTTGGTTCACTCACTGTCTGTAAAGTTTCTTTGCTTCAAACTCCACGAGACTGAGTTTTCCTCCTGCTGCCCCATCTCCCACCGCTGGCTCTGGAGGAAACTTGGTCCTCCAGGGTGGGCTCCCTACACATCCCACAGCTGCCAGGAACTGAAGGTCATTTGGCATTTGATGTGCTGTTTTGACTGTAGTAACACATTTTGGGGAATGTCTGACATTTTGGTTGTTTCCTGAGCTGTATGTGATTCCTTGGAGCTCATCTTTCTACAGGGGACATTTGAGTATTTTACATAAACATGGAACTTTACACTTGCCCATACTAAAGCTTATCTGTGAATTTATTGTCCACTCACACATCCTCATGAGATGTCCTTACCAGATTGTATTTCATTATCCAGAAAAACCTGTCCAAGGTCAGGTGCATTCTTGGAGATAGTGCCATGTCCTGTTCTTTCTTAGTCATTAAAATGTTTTTTTTCTCAAATAGATATAGATCAGCTCTTGGGAGACTGTCAGTGTTGTTCATGTTGCTGAAGTACCACTATCCAGGAGAAAACAGAATCATGGGATCCCGTTCAGATTTGGGGCTCAAAGTAGACTATTTCTTCTCTTGTGCCACCTGGTGTTCCTGGGCCCGGTTATGTTTAAGTAGCTGATCCTTGGGGAATCATGTGAAGCTGTCACTCATTGTAGGTGTGTTTCACAGCCAGGGAGGTTTGGACTGTAAGCACCGTTAGGAACCAGTGCTCTTAGCAACAGTGAGTGTGAGCTTCACCGGTTTCTTCCCAGGCCTCGATCGCCTCTCTGCACACTTTCCAAGCCACCTTCTACCTTTACAAACTCAGCACCCTCCTGGCCAGTCAGCTCCTGGCTCTCTTTCAGGTATCAACTTGCACATATCACCAGCAGAGGGTCTTCTGTGACACCCCGCCAAGCCACCATGCCAAGTGCTCTTCTCCTTCAGGACACTCTGTTCTGTGTAATTAATCATCTTTAATAATGTGATGAGCCACTCACTTGCCTGTGAGTTTCCTGAGGACAGTGACTGTTTCATAGGCCACTACAAATCCCTGGTATCAAGCATAGGGCCTGGTGCCTAGAAGGACCTCAACACTTAATGACCGGTGGCTCCGCTTATCATAACTATGTTCTCTTGAGTAACGTTAAAAAAAAAAAAAATAGTGCTCTGCTCTAAACTTTCCCATTTTGACTGGCCATGGCCACCTGTCTCTCCCTTTGTGATCCCTAGTATCTAATTCTCTAAACTCTGCTTGCTTCCTTCACATTTGCTCATAGGCACGTCTCCAGGTTTCTCCCCACCTTGCCCACATGGTTGAAGTTTCGTTGAGCATATAGTGTTCTGGCATCAGCACAAAACACGGGGAGGTGCTCTCATCCTCTGACTGTGGTCCCCCTCTAGGACATCTTGGGACTCTTAATGATTTTAGCACCTGAGTCACTGCTGACTAATGCTGGAATTCTGATCACTGCGATGTCTCAGCTATTGGCATAATACATTTTAACTTTACAAACAATACATCATAACAAAGCCAGAAACTTCAGATGAAAAATCATTTTAAATCACTTAATAATGCCACTCATCATCCAGAAACATCTAGTGTTAAAACTTTATAACCTTAAAGACTTTCACTGAGTCATCTATATTGGTGTGTGTGGGTGTGTGTAGGTAATGTAGAACGTGTGTGTGTATATATGCTATGTGTGTATGTGTATTACAAGCTGTATACATTAAATGTGTATGTGTATCATAAGCTTATACACACACACTCTCTCTCTCAACATATATATGGTTCTGTACATTGTTTCTTTCTGCAAGTAAACATAGTTCTATTCTGCCTTAGGGGGCAATATACTACAGTGGTTAAGAATTCAGGAACTGCTAGACCAAGTGTGGTGGCTCATGCCTGTAATCCCAGTGGCTTGGGAGGCTGAGGTAGTAAGGATCGAAGGTTTGAAGCCAGCCTCAGCAACTTAGCAAGGCTTTAAGCAACTTAGCAAAACCCTGTCTCAAAATGAAATATAGAAAGGGCTGGGGGATGTGGCTTTGGGGTTAAGTGCTCCTGGGTTCAATCCCTAGTACCAAGAGAAAAAAAAAAATTCAGGAATTGAATTCAATTGGACCTGGATTCGCTATCCTGCCACTTACTAGCTCCCCTCAGCCTCCTCTCCCACAGCACCTCCCCCTAGAGCTCCTGTACCAGCGACCCCGGGCCACCCACAGTCACTTCTGCTTCACACCTTCCCATCTTGGGTCACAAAGGTCCATCAAAAAAAATACTCTTCATGCATTTCTTCAACTAAAAAATTATTCTTCATGTACCAAACCTTATTTCCTCCTCTGCAGAAGACTTCTTTGAACCTCATTTGCATGACTGTCCTAACACTTGCCTTTCCAAAACATTTGATATTATACTTGACATGGCCGTGATTTTTAAAATGGATGTCTCCGTTGCTTTACTGGGTGTTCTTTGTACACCCAGAACCCAGCATGTAGCGAGTGCTCAAATATTGTGACAGTGAGCTGAACTGACAGGTGGTGTCAAACAGGATGTGAGGGCAAACCTGTATCAATGATAAAGTTTTTATTTAGAAGGAAATTCAGTTTGATTTTTGAAAGTATAGACAGTTTGCAAGTAATTACTCTCATAATAGACATTGTTTGTGTTGTCAGATAACTAATTAGGGTTTGCCCAAGTGGGCAAACATGGGTATTCTTTATCCATAAGCAGCATATGTTATGATGTCAGTAGCTAATACGTTTTAGTAAGATTGTTTTTTGGGGAATCGATTCTATTTAAGCTCTGATTCTTTAAGAGGTTGGTGGAATCTTTATTAGAAACTGTAGAATTTTTACAATATCTATCTTTTTAACATTTTGGCATCTAAGTGATTTGATTAATTTAGTTTCTAATAGGTATGAGGGAATTTTGAAATATTATAGCCATAGGCTAATTTATTCATGGAGGATCATTTAACAAGTGATGAATTTCACTCCTTTCTCTTTTGGTAGAAGTAGAAAAAAGGTATGAGGATTGCTGCTGCTAACTTAATAATTTTACTGATAACTAAGAATGGAACAGATCTCGCTGTGAATTATATAATCAGCTTAAAAAGCACTCCATATTCTTTCTGTGACAGGGTATGAAAAACACAAGGCAGAGAATATGGTTATTAGATTTTTTTCCCTACAAAAGCTTAACCACGTTGTATTTAATAGTATAGTCAGAGAAAGATTGGGTTACAATGATCAAAACAGCGTCTCAAGAAATATATTTTAATGTCAGCCTTGAGTGACTTTTCTTTTTCCCTGCTAAGGAAATCTAACAGGATATTAAAAAACACATTAACCTTTGAAATATGTTTAGATTCTGCTCTGCTCCTACAGAGGCAATATGAATATGAGAGCTATGTTTAGTAGAAGGTTTGACCCATGGAGTTTGTAGAAAGAGGTCACTTAAATTTAGTTTGAAAGCCGACATTCTCACATGATCGTCTCTAATATCGCACCCCTGCAATCCATTTTCCATGCAGCTGGTATGGTGATCTTTCTAAAAGCAAATCTGATTATGTGATTCATCTGTTTAAAGCCCTGTAGTGGAGAAATTTAGTTCCTGAGCTTGGCAGACCAGGCCTTCCCTGAGCAGGACTTGCAACATCTGCCCCAGTGATCTGTTCTTGGGCTCTGGGGAGCAGCTCCCAGCTCCCTGAACTCCTCAGCCATTGGCTGCTGCTTCTTTGCAACCTGCTCTGCCTGGAATGCATAGTCTCTGTCCAACCCTCCCAGGGATGGACTACTCCTTCCTTTGCACCCATGGTCCCCCACATCCCTGTTCTTTGAAGCCACTCCCAACTGATTGTATATTCAATCCCTCTTTCCTCTCAGAGTCCCAGCTCTTATTATGTGTAGTCATTATCCAATGACAGCCCTGAATGGCACCTGGTTGAATAGATTGATAGATGGATTGACCAATACCTGAGAGACACATTGCATGTTTCTACTCTCAAAAACATCCTTCTCCACACAAATTTGGCCAGCAATTTCACAGTAAATGGCCTCCATTTTGGGATGTTTCCCTGGAACTTTGTTGTTCTACTTACTGATTTTTGTATGAAGATTTTAGTTGAAAACATTGAAGATCAGTAGGCTTGCTTTATCATTTCAACGCTTACTCAAACACTCTACTTTCACCTAAGGAAACCAGCAAGGGGAGAAAAATTCTCAGTTTTGACATTTTTGTTTTTTAAAAATCTATCAAAATGCGTCTTCCAAGTCTTCCAAAATGTACCTGTTGACCCTGCTTTCCCTGCGTTGATGGTGATGGAAGGATTTAGGGTTTTCCATGAATAACAAATACAAGAAAGCATCTCTCCTTTTAGCTGGGTTCCTGAGTTGGCTTCCCTTGACTATCTAGATTGAGTCTATATTATTTTCTTCCTGAAGCCATCTTAATTGCTGGAGTAATGCTATTTCTGACTTATTTAAACTATAGAAGTCATACATTAGCAGGTAGGTATTATATATATAGCTCAGGTTTAGGAGTCACTACCGAGTTAGGTACTATTCCTGGAGTGGATGTAGAATCAAAGTGTGGTTGAGTTAATTTTGTCCATCTTCCCTTTTCCTTTTTTTTTAAATTAAGAAAACGGAAGCCCAGAATTTTAAGTGATATATGTAGGATTTCATGGTAAGCCTGGAGCCCCAGGAAAAACACCAAATGCTCCCTTGCTGTTTGTATTCCCGTCATTCATTCGGGTGGTACATTAGTGCAGGGACTATTCAGGGCACAGGCTTGAAGCTGGGACTTAGCACCATGGCTTACTTTTCACTGCTTTTTTATTGTTCCCTTGCAAAAGAGTGCCACAGGGCTGATTAGTCCTCAGTGGACTGAGAGAGGGAGGCATACAACTGCTTTGATTCAGGTGGTATCTTAAAACTACCAGGAAACACTGAGTTTCTACTTGAAAATGGAAACTTTTGAGAAGGTGACTGAAGACTCCCATCTGTAGTGACTTCCATTAACAAGCGGGCCTATTACTTTCCTAGGATTATGGGGCTTCCCATTGAGCAGGTTCAGCTTGGATGACGACATGGTGTTATGGATAAACTAACAGCAGAAGCAAGGGAGAGAAAATAGCCTGAGGGAAAAATCATCTTGGGAGTCCACGTGAATATACCCACACACCAGCCTCTACCTGGCACCCATCTGGTGTTCTTTCTCAACAGGTCACAGGTCAGGTCTTGCTAGATGACTTTAATCATTTTGCAATCGCAAGTAAAAAAACAAAAATGAAAAAAGAAAAAGCAATACTATATCTGCATGTCAGATTTCTATATTTTATTCATAGTAAAAAGGGCAAAAGAATTTTGTAAAGTGTCCTGTCTTGGAGACCTAGCAGGATGGTAGCTCTCTCCATCATGGTAACATTTCAAGTAGCGGCTTTTTTAGCCTTCTTTCTTGGAGCTCATACAAGAGCAGTAGTAGGTGGGAGAGGAAATGGACAACTTTATATTAGAGCGCAGTAGCACTGCGAGGGAAGGAACAAAATGTGTTTGCCTTCTTCAAAGCCTGCTATTGTCTGAAACGCATGGTCTGTACTTTCTTTTATTTTTTTATTACCTTTTTAACTTTTTGTTTTAGTCAGAATGCACAGATGCACTTTGATATATCATACATAGATGGGGTAACCCAGTGCACTTCATCACTGAGCTCCATCCCCCTTTTATTTTTTATTTTGAGACAGAGTCTTGCTAAGTTGCCCAGGGCCTTGATAAATTGCTGAGGCTGCCCTCAAACTTGTGATCCTCTGCCTCAGCCTCCTGGTTTGCTGGGATTACAGGCATGGACTGGTCACAACCTGTACTCTAAAGCATTTGTTGAATGAATGACTGGTTGTATAGATGGATGATGGATGGACATTGTCCATCTACTTTGTGTCATTGTGAATGATACCAGATTGCCAAAATAAATGTCTCCTCATAATGGAATGTTTTTTTCTTCCATTTCCATTTGCACAAATAAGAAAATTATCCTCTAATTCTTCTCTCGAGTCATATGAAAATATTGTCTCTTTTCTGTGAAGCTGTTCATCTCCTCGTACTTCTTTAGGACCCTTAATTATCCCTCTAGCTTTCCCAGTCTCTCCCCATCACAGGGCCCCTTTCTGCTATACCGTTTCTCCGTCGTGGTGCTCAGCTCCCTAAGGGTGTGGGAGGTCCCTACTGCCTCCTTCCCTTTCTCCTTTTCTTAATTCTCTGAAGCTCAGATTGAATTCATAGAGGGTAGGGATCCCTAATTTTAAAATGAAAACAGTAATACTCCCTGATAAAGTGCCTTTTAATATTCATTTAATATCTGTTCCTAATCGACAAGTGGTTTCTCTAAGTATGAGGATTTTTTTTTTTTTAAAAAACCACTATCAGAAAATACAGCTTTGTTTTCCCCCAAGTGTGGGAAGCCATTCTTTTTTTTTTTTTTTTTTTTGTACTTTTGGCTTTTCTTAATTTTCCTCAAAGGCACAGCAAAAGTATTCCTCCTCTGCAAAGCTTCTTGTTGGTGTTCTATGTTGCTGTTTCTGCCTAATGCATATTTAGCATAAAGCAATGTAATAGCACATATTTTACTTTAGAAACCATCAGCATCTACTTTAGTGTTGAGTAACCTAGCAGTTAATTAATAAATACTTCTTGATCGACCCGCCATTACACACGAATGGGGGACTCGCTCTTTTGAGTCAATCTGATTGTCATTTTATTACAGAGTGAATGTCCATAGAAGTACATTCATCATGGTAATTTAATTGATTATCATGTCTTCTTGCAAGAGCGCCCACTATTATAATAAGAAACCCTTCGCCTCTTTACTGCCTTCTCGATCCATGTCTTGACTTTGAGGCTGGTTTGTTAGACACTCGATTTGTATTCCTTTTCACATATAAAAGACCATCCAGCTGCGAGTTATTGTTTCAGAATTAGGAAACATGCTCATTAGAGGAGAGCCCCAATGAGGTGATTGTGCGACCCTGGTCGTAAATTGTAAGCTGTTTGGAGATGTCACACAATTCAGGGTAAAAAGCTTGCACGTTTCGTGAGACATCTGGGGCTGACGAAGACTCTGCTTTGGAGCGTGTGTGCACAGGCGGGAGTTGGGTGCGTGTGCTGGTGAGGACACGAGTTCTGAGGCTCCTCAGTTCTAGACATGTCTCAAGGAGAAGCGAGGCTGCGACTTGCTTCGCCTTTCTCTTTTGGATTCTCTCAGAGAGAGAGAGAGAGATTTTGACGTGAAACACACTTGTTCCCAGTTCCAAATCACATGGCTCCCCTCTAAGCCTTTTGCCAAAATGGCAAAGGAATCAGGTGCAGGGGCCATTTGAGTATAAAAACAAAGCCATAGACTGGAAATTCAGGGCCAGGCTCCCTCAGGCAGAATTGCAAAATGAACTGGATTCAGTGGAATTTTTGTAAGTCTACTAGATTCTGGGAATCCTCATTATTACTAATGTCCCCTCCCCTCTTTAGTGAATTAAACAGAAAGGAGAATCTTTGAAGTCTGTTAACCTCTTATCCAAACCCAAGCAGATTCTTTCCTTATTCAGGAGCCCTGGACCCTAGTTTTCTCTGGTAGCCGCCTACCAAACTAGGAAAAATGGAGAAGGGTTTGTGAGGGATGCACAGCCCACCACGCATGACTTGTGCCTTTCTGATTCTTGTTTACTGTGACTTAAGTAATTTGCTGTCATTTAGAAATTTCGTCAACCTTTTTTGTGTGGGACCCTCTATTTCTAGGATCTCATTTATCTCTCACTATGGTGATTTCTAGAGAAAGGGAAACATGTGTGACACTGCTTGTCTAAAAATGTCTCTGTTCCGCCCTCATACTGGATTGGTAGATTTAAAGAATAAAGATCCTTTTCTTCTAGAATCTTAAAGGCTTCACTGCATTGTTTTCTAGTTCCAGTGGTATGCTGGGAATTCTGAAGCTGCCTTTTCCTACTTTTTTCTGAGGGGCCTTCTCTCTTCCTGCACCTCTAGGAATTTTAAGTTCATAATGTGGATCCCAAACATTTTCAACAGCTTCCCAATATGGAGAGATGTTCCTTCATTGTATCTTTGATAATTTCCATCTAGGTTATTTTGTTTGGCCTTAAGCTGTATTACTTAACATTATATCCAGATGCTAGCTAATAGGAACATTTTTCATTTATAAGCATTTTCTCTTTTTCTTACTTGTTTATAAGCCATTTGTCTTTTTGTTCCTCTTTAGGACAGATTTCCTTGTTTTTATCTTCTAGTCCTCTTACTGGGTTAAAAAACTTTTCTGTTCATGTATTTCTTTTCAATAGAGTCTTTCTTATTCTTTTATTAATCCATTTTATGACATCTTGTTCTTAATTCATGGATGTAATATATCTCTGATGATATCAAATGATATAAAAATAAACTTATTTGAATTTTCTTGTTTCTTTCTTTTACTCCCTATTCTCTCTTTTAATTTGGAAGCTTTTTTCAAACTTGTGGTAATCTTTGCTTTTCTACATGTTTGTGCTTAAACACTGTTGGGGAAGATTCATGAAGAAGTTATTTTTGTTTGTTAATCAGCCAGGTCATTTTTGGTGGGGGATCTCCAATGTCAGGATGTGCTCATTTCCCATAATCCCTCTAGAGCAGTCTTCCCACTTTCTTTTAAAGAAGCACAGCCTAGCTCTGGACATCCTAGAGTGGGCCAGGATGAGGGGCATGATGTCTCCATGTTCCTCACCCTCACTCCCAATACCTCTGATGACCTTGAGTCCAGAGAGTCTCAGGCTCAGAATTTATATCTATAGAGTATTTCTCAACACTTCTGTGGAAATGAGATGGGTAATCACTGTTAAGGTTTAGATATGAGGTGTCCACCAAAAGCTCACGTGTGAGACAATGCAAGAATGCTTAAAGGTAATGATTAGAGCTGGAACCATCCATTGATATGGGTTAAGTGGGTGGAAACTGTAGGCAGGTAGGGTGTAGCTGGAGGAGATTGGTCACTGGGGGCATGCCTTTGGGGTTTCTATTTTGTCCCTGGTAAGCAGAGCTCTTCTCTGCTTTGTGGTTGCCACATCCTATGCTGCTTACCAGTCATGCCTTTCTGCCATGATGTTCTGCCTCACTTTGGGCCCAGAGCTATGGAGTTGGCTGACCATGAACTGAACCTCTGAAACTGTGAGCCCAAATAAACTTTTCCTCCTTTAAGTTGTTCTTGTCAGGTCTTTGGGTCACAGCAATGTAACACTGATTAAAAGAGTAACATAATAGGTTATGTTGGAGGTAGGGGCATGAACATAGGGAAATGATTGTTCCTTATACACACTTCCAAAAAAAAAAATCTCTATTTTCTACCTTCTAACTCCAGGATACCCTTTCCTTATTGGTCTCTGGTTCTTCTAACTCTTGAGCTCTTTTGGGTTCTTCAGGGTAAATCAGAGCACATCTCTTGGTGACCTCCTTAAGTAGGCACTTGAGTTTTAACTTTGTATCTGTGTGTTTAGTTGCATTTTATTTCATGATGGGAATAGGGGTTAGGTTATGTTGATCTTAAAAGAAATTGCTCTTATTGAGAAGATGTATGACACTATATGGAAGAGACCAGTGCATAGATACAGATATAACTCCACTAGAAGTAATTTAGAAAAAAAATGATGAGGTCAAAGTCTAACTAATAGTAGTTACATCAGGAGAGAACCAACCAGTCTATTGAAATTATCAAGGAGTGATGGAATGAGGCTAATATGAGATATGTTAGTGTATCTGTGGTGAAGATTATTTTTTTCTGTCTCCAGTAGCTTCAGAGAGTGGGCCAAGTAGAACAGGAAGTTTAACTGTAAAGGATCACATGTAAACTGAGAGATATAAAGTACTAACAAATCATCTCGAATTGCTTTTCATGCAGAGAGATGCAGCAAAGCCCCTGAAGGAGTAGGAGGTCTATATACACTGATGGGAAAGTGGGCTTAGGTGGAAGGTGGCAGAGGGGTGGACAGGGAATAAAAATCAGATATGAAGATAATCAAAAACCCAGGGCACATTTGAAAAGACAAAAAGCAAAACTCAAAATATCTTAGACAAATTATTTCCTGTTGGGTTCACAAATACTGTGCATGTATCATGAAGTTAGAATTCTCTTCACAAAAGCCTTGAACAAATTCTTAGGCTTTATCTCAACCTAATCTGCCATTATTGGCAGTTCTTTGTAATAGATCACGAATCTGTGCAACAGGGTGCTGTTGAAGCAATAGAGCGCGTTCTCCTTTGTCTTTCCTTCACTGAGTCTCTACTGCATGACACTGCTATTTCTGGAGAGCGGCCGTCATTGGCTTGCTTTGCTGCAGACAGCCTTAGTGGCTGCAGTAATTTAGGGGCATCTGAGAGCTGAGTTTGAAGGTACATAACATACCATCAGGGAAGCGCTGAGCGTGATGCCTTCTGAGGCGAGTTTCATTTAGCAGCTGTATGCAATGTGCATTTCTATTGAGTCACTGGATTCAGTACCTGCCTATCAGACAGGATTAATCCAGAGACATTCAAATCAACTTAAGATTTGTCTAGGGAAATCAACTTAAAGATGATTGTGCCTGCACCAATCCATGACTTGATTGGACCTGGTTGCTAAGAGAGAAGCTGAGTGGGTGGGCTGCGCCTGCTGGGTCTTCTGGTTGACCTCAGGTGGCTCTCTAACGGGGCTGGAGTACACCCCTTTGACATCATCTTTCTGTGTGTGTTTGGAGAGGCTGGGACCTGAACAGATGGCCTCGATATGGGCTCCCATGACTACCAGGCATGCCAAGCAGGCAGATGAGTGATCTGGCTTGTTCTTTCTCTTTTAAATTGCTGTCAGCCAGGGAAAAGTGGCGAAAATAAATCAATGGCTCCCTCCTCCAGACCCAGCATGTACCTTTCAGTCATCAGAATAAGAAACATCCTGTGGCAGCTGTTGGGTGATTTCTCTGATGGGAAGAGCCCTCCGCACACTGGAGATTCATGGGACAAATGACCAAGGAATGCCTCAGTGAGGCCACTCTATTTATTTGTGCTGTCAGGGACCACATGTTGGCTTTGAATGCACAGCAGCCGGTTTGCAGGGAGCCTGGTGATTTGCTTCGGGAAGCTTTGCGTCCTTTGCGGGTGGGTTCAGTATTTTTGGTAACTGGTTGGCAGCCATTTTCATCTCTCATCATGAGAACACAGGAAACCGTAAACAGGAACCCTGTTGGGTATCCCTGGCAATGTCTCTGGGTTGCCATTGTATCAAAGGCTTAGGGACCTCTTCTTGGGCAACACCCATTGCTTGAACTCTCCAAAAAATATTGTAAAGCAAGAGGCTCAGTTCAAGATGAACAGCATAAGCTTTAACTCCTGTTTAACCTTCAAATAACAGGTTAGCCCTGGATACTGCTTTATGACCCAGTTTCCTTTTACTTGAAGTAAAGACCCCCTGCTAACTTGCTTATAAATCTGGAATGTATACTCTCACAAAATTCAAACTGCTTTTCTTGTTATAAATCATGGACATTTGATATGTTTTCAAACAATAAACATTTTACATATGTGAGTGCCATGTTGGGTTAAGATGGTAGGAAATTTTTACTTTTTGGAATGAATATATATATATATGTGTGTGTGTATGTATGTATATATATATATATATATTCATATTCAAGAGGTTTTTCAAATTTGGAAGTTTCATATGGCCTGTGGGTGGCATGTTGGATATCCCAAGATTTACTTAGTGCAGTATGGTAATCTAACTCCCAAATTTTACATAGCTTACCACATAGAATTTGTAATGTTTCTAGAAATACCACGTATAGAAATACCTTCATAAGCACTCTCTGCTGTGATATTTTTTTTCCCAGTTAATTTTCATTAGTTATCTAGAAGCATCCTTGGATGGTCAGGTCAAGTAACTAAAAGTCAGATTTCTGTTCTTTCTGATTTAATTTTGACTGAGCTTTTTCTTGAGAAATGTCACTTAACATGCTACTTCTCTGATGATTAAAAATATATACGTAAAATAAAGCTGCCTAATTTGTAAGGCTTTGAAGGGGCTTCTTTTATAAATGTTAAGAAACTTGTAAGTAAAAATTATTGTTAATGATGGAAATACTTAGACCTGTCAAGAAAGATGGTAACATTTCAACCAGCCCTCGAGAGAAGACAGGTCTGCTATGAGTTAGTCATCATCTGTGGATGATGTATTTGAGGACATGATGCACAGAAGTTGAATTTATTAAAAAAAAAAGTCGGTAAAGCTCTTTTTGGAGAAATCATGGATTGCAGCCTTCAATTCTGGGAAAATGGAATTTTCCCTCGGCTTTACAAATGTGGCAGAAGGGATTTTCACTATTTTGCATCTTTGGATTCTCATTAATGTTTCACATACACACACAGAGTCAATAAAATCTGTGATTTAAAAATCCTGTTTAAATGCAAGTTATATTTAAAAATATTACCATATAATGGCATCCCAGAAAAATGAGTTGCTTCTGCTGTTTCATTTATGTATTTTCTATGGAGAGATGGACAGTCGATGTATTATTCACACTTTTTTTTTTTAAAATAAATGTTATTTTCTATTTATTGAGCTAGAATGTGACCTTTAGGCCTCAGTTTCCTAGGAAGCTCTAGGAGTCTTAGCACAACCGTCTTAAAAAATCTGCCTTCTCCTTTCCTCCCCTTACAAAGTACAATCCACCTAACATGCCTTAAATTCGTGGTGCTTCCTGGTTCTGATGTTAAATACAAAATGAGGAAAATGAAGCTGAAGAAACAAAGTCATTTACTCAAGGAGTGTTTGCAGACCTGCGACCAGAATTCAGGTCATTGTACACCTAATTCAGTTCGTGCACAAATATTTATTGTGCTGTGCGCCGTGCTGGTTGCTATTTCTGTGTCCTTTCCATTCTGTTAAGAGCCTGCCTGTCTCTGCTGACAGGGACTCGCTCTGTGCGAGTTGCTGACTTTCCATACGGGAACATTTTCTTAACATCAGTCTCTTCTCAGAAGCTCAGGGCACTTCCTCAGCTTTCTCATTTATAAAGAGAGGATGCTGGACTCCCCATTCTAAACTCCCACAGTTCTATCGTCCTTTCATCCCGCCACCATGAAGAATGCATTGGAACCTTGAAAATTCTTCATTTTGCATTTCATGAGGCTCACATCCCTCACGCTGTTTTAGTTATTTTTATTTTGCTTTGTTCTTAAGGATGGCAAGGAAAAGAAGGTTATGAAGCCCTTTGGTGCTGGGCTTAAGCGAAGGGCTCAGTTATTTTAATTTGATGATTGATTACCTTTTCTTTAGGGCCCATATTTTAAATTTGTGCATCTTCTTTAATTGTAGAAACTGTGTGTGTGTGAGTGTGAGTGAGTGTGTGTGTATACTCTGTCACATGGTGTGTGCATCCACACATTTTAGAAGCATTTTGAGCCACTGTCCTTGTGGCCTAGCATTATAATGAGGCAAAAGTTTATCTAATAAATGGAAGCCCACGGCACACACATGCGATGGATTAAAACAACGTTTTGATATGGGTCGACAGGATGGGGATAATGCTGATATCTGTGTTAAATTACGTAAGTTGGAACTATGTCTTTTGGGGCCTTGGGATATTAAAATATTAGAAAATAGAGCAGTTGGAGATGTAATCGTTAAAACTGCTTTCTACCTTTTGACCTGGGACAACATAAAAGTGTCTGTTCATTTGTGGGTCATTTGCTACTTCCAAGGAATTTGCTGACTGCTTTTACATAGAGCATTTTGGGTCATTGTTTTTTAATTAATTATTTTAATAATTCTGTGGCATAGTTCATTATCCACGTTTTTCCAGTGGTGGAAGCTGAGTGTGTTGAGGTTAAACAGTGCACCCTATCGGCTGCTAGCTGCGTGGAGGAAATGCTGAATTCCAAAGCCCTAGCGCTAACAAGAGAGAAAGAGCTAGAATTCTCTCAGATCCATCCATCCATCCATTCGTTCACCCGATACTTATTGACATATTACTGTTTTAGGTACCAGGAAAATAGCAGAGGATAAAATAGACAAATAACCCTGATCTTACAGAGATGTTGTACTTACAGGGGTGACAGTAAGTGAAGAAATGAATAAAATGTAGGGGATGTCAAACAGTGATAGCAGCTTCAGAGAACAATAAAGAGAGGGAGGAGGGGGTGACAGGCAAGGGCGAGGGGCTTGAAATTTTGCATAGGGTGGTCAGGGAGCCATTGCTAAGAAGGTCACGTTGGAGCAAAGGTATAAGGAGACATAACTGCAATGAAAGTGGGGGGGACTGAAGCCCTATTGCAAATGGCAAGCAAAACAAAAGGAAGAGGGCTGGGGATGTGGCTCAGTGGTAGAGGGCTTGCCTAGCCTGGGCTCAATCCCTAGCACTGGAAAAAAAAAAGTAGGATCAGAGGAATTGGAGATAGAGGAGTAGAGACCATTCCTTGGCTTCAGGTGGTTCACATTGATCCTGTATCAGGAAAGCATGGGATCCTTGATTTTTAAATGCTGGAGACATCATAGCACAATTAGTTGGTAAGCAGATGGTAATAGCACTTTAGAGAAGGAAGCTCAATGAAGCAAGAGAGGGCTGGAGACTTGCTGTTGGCAGTGTTCTTGAGTAGATGGGACCTCCTGTGAAGTGGAGGGCTTGGTGTTAGGAAGTTAGGAAACTGGTTTATAAAAGTAGGAGGGAAGGCAGAGGATAGGGGCCCAGGTGCTGGGAGGTGAAGAGGAATTTGTGGATTCCTTTCTGATTGCTTCTGTGTTCTCATGCCAAATGCAAAATCAGACCTTAAGCTGAGAGTGCTGGTGGAATCTGAAGAGAGTAGAGATTCCACTCCATAAGAGGGCCCAGAACACACTTCCACAGGTTTCCTTGCTTCCAACATGAAGGGGCCACTCTGGTTGGTGGTCATGGGTTCAGACTGAGGAAGGCTGCTGTGCTCGTGGGTTTAATTTCAGGCATGTGAACATGCTACTCAAGTCAGGCTTGGGGTGTGCAAAATAGGTGGGAAAAATTTGAGCTTTTGCTAAAAGAGTATAACAAAGAGATGATAATTATGAAATTTGAGCTGGGAAGTTGGGAACTGAGGATATATAGAAGTAGAGTGAGGGACATTGAAAGGGTGACAAGATCAATGGATGGTAAATCATGGTAGATCAAGCAAAATAGAGCAAGGTGGGAAGCAGGAAGAGGTGGTTAATAATGAGGTAATTCAGGGAGTATATAGTTTGCAACAAGGAGAAACAGAGGACAAGAGGAAGGGACCATGGAGCTGAAAGCCACTGTTAACGGGAAAGGGAAATCACCAAGAATCATTCTGAGTGTTCTTGGGAGGTTGTTGGTAAACTAAGTTAACTCCAGGAGGGAGGGGAGGGATCCACGGGGGGTTTCAATGAGCAGCAAGTTGGGGGTGGGTTTTAAAGGAACAGGAATGGTCTGCTCCAGCAAGTATGGCTCACAGGCAGTACTGAGCACTGGGGGTCTTTCCTGAAGGAGAGGGGAGAACAGCCTGGCACCGAGCAGTGAGGACATTAGACAGTGAGACGGACGCAGTTTGGGTAGTCTGGGGAGAAACAGCAGCCTTCACTCATGGGGCGAAGAAGAGCTGCGTCCTCAAAGGAGGGCCATGTAGGTCTCAGCCTTGGAGCAAGAAGCTGATGAGCTTTGATGGACACTGTGGAGGAGCGGCAGGGTTGGGCTGTGATGGAGAGAGGGCCAAAGAAGAGCATGCGTGGAGCCTTGTGGGCTAATAATCTGAGAAAGAAGGAATGAACCAGAACTCCAGGGCTTCTTAAAAATGGCAAGTAAACTTAGTGTCGGTAGTTTCCAGGCAGAGAGTGGTGGTAAAGCCCGGTGTCCTGAGGGCAGAGGAGGGTGAGAGTTTTGCCAAGAGCATATAGATTTCTGGATTTTGCTTCCTTCATGGGGTGGTATCTCTTTCACCAGGAACCCCAAGATATCTGGAATGTTCTTCTAACTCCTAGAATGTGAGTAGTGTTACATCTTAAATTATACAAGTTATTTATACTTAGGAACTCATCTCCTTTCTTTGTGAGAATGCTCAGCTCTGGAACTAGGGATTTCCCCCCTTACCAGTGTGTGATTGCTGCGCCTTCATGTATCACACTGTGCAGCCCGTCGTCTGAGCATCCATAATGTATCAGGCAGCGCGTTGGTGCTTTAAATGAGGGAGTAGGATGGAGCGCATAGATGGATAGAGTCCTTGCTTGAAGGATTTTATAGTCTAGAGAGGCAGGAAAATATACCAACAAATAACTACAAGGAAAATGGACGCCTGTGATTGGTACTGTGATGGCAATAAAGAGCAGGTGGGTTTTAAGGAAGTAAGAATGGTCTGATCACAGACAGTACTGAGGAGCTGGGGGTCTTTTGGGACGGGGGAGGGAGAAGGATAGAGGAGGTGGGGTTAGTTTCCTGGAAACATAGGAGATAGAGCATCCTATTGAGGGGACAAATTTCACACGTTTTAGCCAGTTCATTAACAGAATTTTATAGCCACCTGCGAAGAATTGGATTTCTGGGAAGTTATGTGCCATTTAACATACAGTTTATACATGGTGTATGTTAAAAATTTTTGATTAATAAATGACTGGATGGATGAATAATAAATCCCTCTATGAAGAGCTTCAATCTTCAAGATTATTAACTTTATTATATTGCAGACATTTCTTGTTCATGTTAGAATTCAAGTACAAAACGGAACAGTTGGATTTCACTGCCTTCGATTCCAGAAGGGAGAACTGAGGAGAAGAGGTCACTTTTGCTGATATTAGAGAACATAATTGAGGAGACTCAAGAATTCCTTTTTTTTTTTTTTCCACAGTAGTGAACAGGATCTCCCCTTGGCTCCCTTTGGTCTACAGAGCTTCAGATCACATCCGAGTATTTTTTCTAAGTATTTTGGTGGATCCTTTCAATTCCCTTTATGCTATCTTTTGTT